>NW_020291472.1:0-487960 GCF_003184765.1 Aspergillus aculeatinus CBS 121060
CCCCCATTCCTGACGGCCAATTCTCCACATTCTTTCTAGTTTCTACGTACTGTGTACTCACTACTCATGCGATTCCTGTTCCCCCGACCCCCGAGTGTCTCTCGCTTGGGTGGTGGAGGTGGATATTGCGCTTGGGAAGAGCTAGTTAACCCTCTGTTCCTCTGTTTCCTGCTGTCTGCTATCGGATTTTTCCCACACACTCTCTGTCCGCTTGTATGTGGTGAGAAACCACCTCAATTGCACGCGCCCAACACTGTTTCCCCTATCTTGGCAACGTTACCGCTACGCTGACAGCTGCTGCTACTGCCGCCGCCGCCGCACGTTGTCGTTTCAGCGCTATCCTCATATCACCGACGGGCTTTTAATGGCTCAGGCACGATTCGTCCATGTCGATTAACACATCCACCCATTGTCCAGCGGCTATGCGCTGTTGACGCGACTTGCCGCCATCTTCGTCCCCCTCCCCATCTCCGTCGCTCTTTTTGAACTTCGTCGGCGCATACAAAACCATTGTCGAGACCGACCGACCCTGACTAGAAAAAAACCTCTCCAATCATTCTTACGTCGCCTACGCCTGCGACGTGTGACTGACTTTCCCCGGCTGGTCCGACGAAAGTCCCAAATTCACACGACACATTCTCTCTTTTTTAATCAGCAGATTATTTCTACTTCCCACACGTCGTGGTTCATCGTGTATAATGTTCTGTTCGGGCGATCGCGAGAAAGGGCCCGTGGCCTTGGAGGAACAATGGGATTATATCAACCTGAGTGATTTCAAGTCCGAATCCTGCTGGTCGGGATTCTCGTACTTCCTGATTTATGTGTTTCTGTTGGTCTCGGTGGCGGTCTACGGGGTGGACACCTTTACGGCCGTCAATCTGTTGGCCTTCTCGCGGTGGGCGGGCTCAATTGAGCCTGCGATCCCCTTCAAGGTCTCGCGCTGGATCTTCGCCGTCTGCATTATCGTCTCGTTCGCCCTGCTGATCTACCGCTGGTTGCGCGCCATTCGCGCGATGCGCTCGGGGAGCATCGCCCACAGCTATCTGGATTCGCTCGCGGTGCGCATCCAGAGTATCCGCATGGGTCAGAATGGTCGTGGGTGGAGGCGCTTCTTGGTCTTCGCGGAGTTGACTAAGAGTCGAAAGGGCGCGGAGTACGTCGCGCTCTTTGCTTATTTTTCGTTTGAATGTGAGTCCATGTGTCTTTTTGCTGGGTCGAGGATTGAGGGGCTGACTTTGCTCTAGCGTGGATGAGTACAATCTTCGCCGATGGCCCGCGACAGGTTGTCAACGCTATCACTCTCTACTCGGTCATGCAGATGGATTTGCTCCCGGGAGGCAGTAATACGGATAGTACGGATGGGTCTACTGCTTCTCAGCTGTTTCACAACATCAAGGTCCTGGCGGAAGATAATACGCGGCAGGCCATTGTCCTGGTCGGCATGATCTTCACTCTGGTCATTTGGGTCTTGTCGATGCTCAAGCTGCTGCTGGCCGTTGTGCTCTACTTGCTGTTCCTCTGGCACCACATTCCCACGGAAGATGGATCGTTGAAGAGGTACTGCAAGCGCAAGATCAATTCGCGGTTGACGCAGATTGTTCGGAAGAAGGTCAACAAGGCACTGGCCAAAGGCGTGGCCCTCCAGGATCGGAAGCCCACCCAACCCAACATGGGTATCGATAGGAAGCCGACTTTGCCGACAGTTGGCATGCACGATGATGATAAGACGCCGATAGTCACGACTATCTCGCGGAGCACCACGCAAACGACGTTGCCAGTATACTCGTCTCGCCCCGGCACAGCTGCCCCAGACCGCAAACCAACTCTTCCCGACTTGTCCACGTTCGATGATAAGCCCCCAGCACTTAGCCGCACGGTGACTCAGTCTTCCTTTTCAGATGCTGCTTCTATGTCCGGTAGTACTGCCGTGTCTACATATAGCCCTCTTGATCGACATGGAACTCCGGCGCCTCCAGTACCGCCTCTTCCTCAGCAAGGGCCTGCCCCGATGCCGCTGTCCCAGACTCCGAGGCCACGCCAGAACTTCAACCAGGCGCCTCCGGCTCAGGGGTATGGAGAGCCAATTGATCCGCGCAGCCAGACCCCTATGTCGCGATCAACCCGTACGCCTGCTCCTCAGCAACAGGCCCCAGCAATGCCTCGGTCCCACACTCCCATGTCGCGTCAGAACTTCACTCCCCCGCCTCCTGCTCCAGGGTATAGGGGAATGGATCGAGCGTCACCTGCACCATCTATGCCACGCATTCAGACACCTATGTCTCGATCCAATTACACACCGGCACCGCCGTCTGCCATGCCTGACCATAGCCACATGCCGTATGCGACCCAGCAGCAGGATCCTGGCGAAGGGTACAATCCGTTCGCAAACCAGGAGGCCTACTACTCACAGTCAAGTACTCCTTTCCGTTCCTACAGCCCAGCAACTGGACCGAACGCACGAGCATTGACACCCGGTGCAATTCGTTCCCCTGTCGAGGACATGCCAAATCAGCCGTTCTCTTCCGCAAATCAGCTGAGTGGCACTCCTTATCCTGTGGGGGATCATGAATACCCTGGACGGTCATTCACACCAGCTGGTCCTGGCAATACGAGGTCTCCACCGCCTATTAACCCGGCTGAAACCTGGGAGACAAGAACGACGACTCCGATCGGTGCAGGGACTGCGAACACTTATACTGCGTTCAGCCCAGCCGAAAGGAGCTCTCCCATGCCACTCGCTGGCAATATTGCTTCCGGACATAATGGAGACAACGGCGGTTATGGCCAGCATGAAGATGACCTGGCATTGGGTGCCATTGACCCGGTTGACGCACATCAGACGAGACATGATCAAGATACTGGCTATGTCGCGTTCAATCCCTCCGCCAACATCAATTCGCCTTTGGACGACCATCACAGCCATGACGAGCACTTCGACCACCACGCTGAGCACCACGACGAGGACCACGACGAGCCCCATGCTATTGACCACATAGACAGAGCCTCCCCTGCTGGCTCGCATGAGGCCTCGCATAACGCCGACGATTACATTGCCTTCAACCCATCGGCCACAGACTCGCATCATGATCCTGACAATAGACACCTGTCAGAACACGAACCTTACGGCCACGAACACCAGCACGATCAAGGCCACGAACACATCTATAACTACTACGCTGGACAACGGCCTGCTACAGCTATGGAAGCCATCTCCCCGATCAGCTCCACGAGCCATGAAGGCTACACGGCATTCAACCCATTCGAGGAATCGCATGCCGCCGTATCCGATCCCAAGCACGAGCGCCGACACCACGATTCCCACCTCGAACCTCCACAGCCGGAGAACGACATGCCGGAGACGACTGTGCCCCCGGAGCACGGCTATGTAGCCTTTTCTCCAGTCACCCACGCCATGTCTTCCACTGAGGCGTATTCCCCGGCGACAGCGCATTCGACAGCCCAGATGTTCACTCCCACCACCACACATGCCATGTCCTCTCCGGCAGAAGCCTATGCTCCGACCACACAACCCCCTCCCGCCGTGCACGCTTATTTCTCCACCCCATACTCTCCAGCATCCCAACCCACCGAACGGGCCTACTCCCCTTCGGTACAGCCATACCGTCCCAACCAACAACAGCACTTCTAGCCATCTTCTCCCATAAGACCTCCGCATTCCACATCTCTCATCTGAGAAATACCGAGCACCCTACTCCTTTAATCTTCCACCCCGGTCACTCTCTTCTCTCTTCTCCGAACTGCACAGTCCAACTACATAATCGCCTGCCTTAAGCCTTCTTCAAGATCCAATCTACGAACCACGGAGACTCGTCTACCCCGTGAATTTACGTGTTTGATGATAGTTATACCTTTACTACCCTTGAGTACCTTACCCGAATCAAAACTCTTCACTTGAGCTCGAGACGCAGCGAAGCTCTACATAGTTTACATTCTTGAAAATGCCACGTCCAATACAGTAACTACCTCTAATCTCTCTCTCTTCCCTTGAGAATAAACATAGAAAGAGAAATGAAGACCATAGAACGCATAGACGCAAGTAGAATCCATTATGAAGCATATGATAACTCAAGAGGCTTACTCTTCCCCTCCACGACTCAATATAAAAAGTCCCCAGGCCCCAAGCAGCAAGGAGCAAATACTCCCCAACCCACCGCACCTCTTGAACCTACCTACCACATGCATCACCAATAACCCCCCAACCAAGTCCCCTTCCGACAAACAAGCTCCTCCCCAAAACGAGGTCCCAAACCTACTACCGCCAACTATCCACAACCGTAGCCGTGGCCCCCGCGCACGCCGTCGCCGTCACCGTGTACACGCGATTGGGATCACTCTCCCACGTGATCGTGCTCCCGTCGCTGCCCACCTTGAAGAACTTGTACTCGAAGCTCGTGCCCACGGGCACCGACACGGTGGCGGACCACTCCGGATACGACGCGGAGTAATTCGCCGCGCTGAGGGCGATTCTCCCGCTTGCTGTGGTGGCCCAGTTGCCCAGCGCGGCGATGGAGCCGGTTAGGTAGACCTCCTCGCCGTAGGTGGTGGTTACGAGTTCGATGAAGGTTATGGGGAGGGAGGTTGTTGTTGCTGTGCAGGTGGTGGTGGTTGTTGTTGTTTTTGTGGAAGTAGTTGTGGTGGTGGTTTTGAGGGTGGTTGTGGCGGTGGTTGTGGAGGTGCCACCACCGCAGAGATTGCTTTTGTTGATTGAGGAGGCTGGGAGGTAGACTCGCGGAAGGCCGGAGGCCATGGGGACGGCGATGCTGCCGCTGGAGGAGACGGTGAGGGTCGTGCAGGTGTAGGCTTCCATGAGCGTGGTGCCGGCGGCGTAGCCGGTGCCTGTTAGGGTCAGGGTGTAGCTGCTGCTGGTGCTGCCGTGGTTGGAGAGGATGGTGATTACTTGCAGGTTGTCGCTGCCTTTGCGCATGGCGATCGTGTTGCTGTCTGTGTAGAAGGGGTTGTTCTAGGAAGAAAGTTAGTGGCTTGTAGTTTTGGGGAGGGGGGTGCTGTCCGGTACGTACCTTGTAGGTGATATAGTTGCTGTCTAGCGAGATGGCCAGCTTGCGGATGGCGTTGGTCGTCGAAATCCACTGGTATAGCTCCGCCGTCGTCGAGTAGCCCGATAGCCAGGTCGCTTCGCGGTTGTAGGGTACCCCGGAGCCCGAGTAGTGCTGCTCTTCGCCGGCGTAGACGATGGGAATGCCGTCGGAGAGGAATAGGAATGAGAGCACGTTCTTGGCTTGCGAGTAGTCGCTTGTATAGCTGATTTCTCGGTTAGTAAGTAGCACCCAGAAAGGTTCGACGCTGTACTCACTAGGCAAAGCGGGCGTTGTCGTGGTTCTCGATGAAGTTGCCAAGGAGCGTGGGATCGGAGCAGTCGCTGGCTACCGAGTTGATCATGTTGTACAGGTCGCTGATGCTGCCGCTGCTGGACTCGAAGGCGTAGAGTAGTTGGAAGTAGCTGGTTTCCGTGTTTAGTGCCTGCTTTCTTGTGGACTGCACTGCGCAGAGTCGAACTCACATCGGATAGTTCAAGACGCCATCCAGGTATCCCTGATACGGACAGGCAGTGGCAGGGTCGCCGTTAAAGATCTCGCCAACGCTGTACACGCCTGCCGCGCTGACGTATCCCGTGAAGAAGTCTGGTTCGACTTCGAGAGCACTGTCGATGCGAAGACCGTCAACTGCGCAGTTGGAGTCAGTAGATGGTCCTGATAAAGTCAGGTGACATGGAGATCGTACTCGAGTAGTTGGCGACAAGTTGCTCAATCCAATCGTACCAGATCGTCCTGACGTCCGACTGCGTCGTGTACAGATCAGGCAGAGAGACGATCGTATCGCCTTCCCAGCAGGTCCGGACCTGATCGATATTATCCCAATCGGTAATGAGGCAGTACGGGTGAAAGTACGACGAGGAGTCGAAGGCATCAAAGACGCTGTAGTCTACGCTATCTCCTGAGCCAGCATAACCCTAGATTCCGGTCAGTTGGGTGCCCGACCTTGGAGGAGACAACCCTACCATGTGGTTTGGCACTACGTCAACCATGAGATACATGTCCCGTTCATGCAAGGCAGCAGACAGAGCTTTCAAGTCATCTGCGGTGCCGAAGTTGGAGTTCAACGAATAGCTGCCCCTCTCGGTCAATTATGGTGTGCAAGTCATGGGCTACAGAGTGCCTTACATCTTCTGTTGCCAGTATCCATGATAGGACTCGCCATCCGCAGTATTGGCTGACAGCTGCTCGGTGACGGGCGAGATCCAGATAGCTGTGAAGCCCATGCCTTGGATATAATCCAGCTGCGTGAGCAAGTTAGATCCCTCCTGTCGAAACTGTGCGTTGCGGAGTGGCTTACGTGGTTGATGATTCCCTGCCATGTTCCACCACAATAGACCTAGCGAGGTCAGAAATGGCTCGTAGTAGTAGCCGTATGGCCCAGACATACCTGATCCCCTGTATTGCATGTCGCAGTTGTCGAATTATCAGTCCTGCCGAACCGATCCGTCAGAAGAAAATAGATGGACTGAGTCCGCCATTCTGCTGCAGACAGGCCGCGAACGAGATTGCCAAAGAGAGGCAGAGATACAAGGGTCTGAAGCGCCGAAAACCTCATCTTTGCAGGTGACTGCGAGTGAAGACTCAGGGGCTGGTGGTCAGCCACGGCATGGTTGGCTTCGGCAATTCCATCTTATATGTCATTTCCCGTGCCTCAAAGCAGCTTGGGCCTTATTCTCAGTTGCGAGACGGACGGATGACCGGATGACTTTCTGCAGTCTCGGTATTTTCCTCTTCTCGCCTATGATCTGCTGTTTTCTTGCATCGTTGCCTGCCAGGAACGGTCTTATGCGGGCGAGTTGATTGGTTCAAGCTCCGATCGAGCAGGATTTCTGCAGCCGAAGCACAAGCTAGCCAATGAATCACATCCAGGAAGTGGTCTTATGTCCGATCATGCAGGTGCGAAATATCAAGAGATTGGCTGCAGAACGCCCGCTATTGTCCAGATGGAGATTGCCTTGTCTGCAGAAGAGGGATGGCCGGGGGTGTTGAGCGAATTAGGGGGGGGCAAGGGATGCGGAGGAAGCGAAATGAAATGAAAGGTTGCAGAGAGAAAGAAGGAAGAAGCGGCCCAAGCCTCGGCACTTTGGAAGAAGCCTAATTTTATTAAACAAAATCAAACCACCCCGCATTCAATTGCGAACAGCTGTGGGGTGACATCAAGCTCTAGCGTCTTTGGGCTCTGAGGCATTTTCTGTCTTGACTGCCAGTCTATGTTGGCTTTGGTCACGGATGGTGCCTACTGCTTTCACCTAGTTACCTCTTAACAGTCTAACAGGTCCTTGATTCATTCTAATCCAGTGCAAACCAGGCTTAGCACTTTTTCTACATATATCCGAGGCTTTCCAGTGCCTGCGTTCAACTGAGTGTATCGTTTTTACAATTGATGCTTTCGGACTGTCCAGCCCACCAACGACCCGAGCAGCGAAAGAGACAGAGCAAACACTAGAAGAGACACGGTAAGTATGTAAGACAAAGATTGGTCCGCCATTGCAACTTACAGTATGTGTATTTGAGGCCCGTAACGTACCCGCGGACCACAATATCGTGAACATGTCCACTGAGCCCATTGATGTAATCTGTATCAGATAGAGCCCGTTCGATCATCTGCAGGCAACGAATCAGCATAAATGAAAATCACGCAGTACAGGATGCGCATTGGCCCAATTACCTTCTTTGCTCCGGGCCCTGTTAGATTCTGCTCCAGCTGGTGCTTGAAGACGGTCCCCAGCACACTGTTCGTGACAGTCACACCAGCAGTCATCGCGAAGTTGAACAGCAGAAAGTAGCCTCCAGTGGCCATGGCAATCTCCTGAGGCACAAGGAAGGTAGTCATACTAACAAAGGCCGCAGCCGACGCGAAGCCAGTTCCCATCCCGCCCGGAATGATATACAATGATTCCCAGAAGCCCGTGTGACCATTCCACCGGAGGAAAAGCAGGAGGTAAGTGACCGATGCAACTAGCCCAGCCACGATCAAGAAGACCTTGAACTGGCCTGTTCGTCGGATGGAGGCACCGGCGATCAAGCCACCCAGCGTATTGCCAATCACTGCAGGAACAAGATGCCCGCCCGCGACTGTGGCCGAGGCGCGAGATGTGACCTGGAAGTATAAGGGCACTGAGAACATCATACCAACCTGCGCGGTGATTTGCAGAGCTCCGATGAGATAACTGGGAAGCACGTTGGTGCGGCGCAAGATGCGCAGATCGAAGATGGGCTCTGGAGCCACATGAAGCTCGACAATAATGAACGAAACGAATGCAGCCACGCTAGTGGTGCCAAGATAAGCAGTAGTAAGAGAGACCCAAGCAAAGGCCTTTCCAGCTTGATCGAGAATGAGGGTCGTGGTGATGATACCAACGGCGAGGAGAGACGTCCCAAGGAAGTCGACCCTGCGAATATCCTTGTTTGTGGTTGGGGTGGTAAGCTTGAGCTTCCATACGACGAGCAAGGCAGCCAACACAGTGAGAGGGCCCTGAAGAAGGAATGACCTGTCAAACAGTCAGGCTGCGGAACGGAATCAAGTGTTAGACTGCAATGCTCACTCACCATCGCCAACCAACGGTATCTGCTAGCCATCCACCAATCGGACCTCCTGCGCTTCGACCCAGGGTCATGGCGATGTTGACATACGCACGCCAATGGGCCACATCTCGCCGGGGAACAATATCTGCGAGGCGTTTAGCAACCGTGATCAAAGTTGGCTATGACGTTGTCCATCCCACCTGTAATGATAATCACACCCATCGCCATTGTTCCAGCACCGCCCAAGCCACTGATGGCACGCCCCAGAATCACAGTTAACATGCTCGAACCGATCCCACTAGAATGACTTGGGTCAGAGCGATTCTCCTAAACGTGGTTGCAAGGGACGTAGCACTCACCTAATGATACATCCGAGGCCGAAGAAAAAGTACGCCCAGAGCAACAGCGGCTTGCGGCCATAGATATCGCTCAACTTTCCGTACTAGCAGGCCACAGCTGTCAGCGCATCAATCGAAGCCATAGAAATTCCATGTTAGCTCACCATGGGTTGTGCCGCGCAGAGACCGAGCGTGAAAGCCGTGGCCAGCCAGCTGGCATCACGCAAACGATCGAATTCGGACGAGATCTTCCCTGTCGTAGCCATAACGAGAGTGGTGTCTGCATTGGAGATGAATTCACCTACTCAAGGTCAGCGTCGGTCGAGATCATGATCAAACCAGTCGTTCATCCATACCCAGTAGTAAAACAGCGATAATTGTCTTGACGCTAGCCAACGCCTGCACTTTGTTGTTCTCCGAGGACTCTGCTGGACTGACTAGCGGACGTTCTTCGTCCGTGTCATGGCTACTTTGAACATCACTTGTTGGCCCCTTGGAGACAGTTTGGTAATTCGATACATTCGTGACATTTGTATCCAAAGCTGCTGGATTCAGGGGGGTGGTCTCATCCACATTCCTATCCGCCCTCAAGGTCTCTGAGCTGGCCGATGCAATCGTCATCGTTGCCAAAACTAGCCAGGCTGTGCTCGTACGAGGAGAATCTCAGGTCGATAGTGAAGCAAGTCCTTGCTTGGAGCTGCGTCAAGGGGGAGAGTGAGGAAGAAGAGGGGACGACTGCTCGCGTAGAATAAAAGTCCTTCAACCCGGAAGAGTCATTTCGAGCGCGCCTTCATTAAATGACATGCGGAGCTACGTGATAAAAAGTTCGCTTATCGCAAGATGTCCAGGCCTTCATGACCATCGCGCGCCAGTATTGGCTGGCCATCATTAACTATCCGGAAGAGCCGATGACACCATCGGGGGAGAAAAACAGAATTCACTGGATTGGTACCCACATGGCCACGCCCTGGATCGGAGGAGCTCGTGGCCCAAGCCTTCTCATGGTTGATGGCTGCAAATGACAGGGCAGAACCAGGGTGGGAGAAGGTGATTGTGGTGGAGGAGCACGCCATGCTTGCCGTCGATGGCGAGGTGACTAGCGTCACTGTTAACTCCTGCTCAGGGACAGACACAGGAAACGCCTCCCTCGGCTATTTACTATAGAAGCTGAGGTGAGCGGGTCTTGACAGCTAATTGTATAGTGTCGCTTGTGGTTCTCACAATTTAAGGGATCGCATGGTTTGAATTGCTGGCTGGAGCAGCATGGCATGGATGGCACCTTGAAGGAGTCGAATTGGTGGTGGTTATTTATCAAGATCGGTAGTTAGTATCGGAGGTGGGGACTCAGGACTTTGATAGTGAGAGCATAACACAACAAATTATGTTTGAGATCAGGGCTCATAACCATTCATGAGATCAGACAAACATCCAATCTAAGATCAATTGAGCAGAGGGAACACCAGGAAACGTGAGTGATTGATTTGTAGAAGAGAACGATCAGTCAAGACAAGACCAAGACTGTGGGGAAGTAAGACCCTGCTTAGTCATGGGCTACAATGACAGCCGGCCCACCCCACCGCTTTGTTGACCGCCTCATGATTGTCCCCGGGCTTTTGCTCTCCCTTGGCTTGCTCTTTCATTCAGTCATTCAGCAAAGACCCTGACTCGCTTTATCCTCATTATCAACGGTCGCAACCCTTGGCCTGCCTCGTAGGCTGTAACAGCGACTTTGCACTGGACTATCTGACCCCGAAATGAAGTTGAACCCTCCTTAAAAGCACGGTTGACCGATTGCATTGCGCACGGAGCGCTACCGCTGACATCGTGTCCTTGCCTTCCTCGATTGCGACCCTGGTTTCCTCAATGCTCCGCACAGAAGACGACGCAGATATAGCGGCTGATTCAAGATCTATACGCAATGACTCGCCAAGAACGGTAGCCAATATAGACGGCATGCGTGAAAGTCACAACGAGCGAGGGCGGGAGTTCGTTAACGGCGAGGCGACAGGCTCGTCTCAGCAGGAATGGACACCAGCAACACCACAAAGCCCAGACGCTGATGGTGCATTGGCCGCTGGAATCCAAAGCCCAAAGTCACCCAAAACAAAGCGACCAACAGTCTCGAGTGGTGTGAATCAACCCGTGGAGACTGACGAACGGCCCGTGGTGGGCTCCGATGCGCAATGCGGACAAACGCCGGCGCCGGACGCTACAGCGACTTACGCCAACCGGATTAATTCTAGGGCCAACTTGCTGCCAGATGGAGTCGGTGACAGCTCTGAACACGATTCTAACGGAATCCCCAGCCACCATACTCCCTGCGTCGACCGGAAAAGCGGTCAGTTCGCGCTGGCGTCGGATCAAGTGCTAGGGATGGTATTTGAACACTCGGAGGAGCCCCCTCGAACCCCAGGCCGTCGCACGACTTCGAGAACATCCCTAGTGGATGTCTTCGAAGGCTCTGCAGTGCAATCAACGCTCACCGAGTGGTCGCGAGACACATCGCCTTCCAGGAACCACGACAAGGACCCAGACCGCGTGCTGAAATTATCTCCCGCCAAGATGCAGGAACTCACATCCTCACCGCAGTCTATCCCGTATCGTGCAGCGCCACCGGAGCAATCAGAACGCGGACGACGGGCAGTATCGGATGGAACGCATGCAGTAGCTGCGCAGTTTGAAACGCCAGAGCCCACAAGCCTGCCGTCTGTGGATGAACCTAAATTGACATCCGATACTCTACCTAAACTCCATCTGTCCAAAGATCTTTCCATCGACACCTCGACCGTCTCGACTGGGAGAACACCTGCGTCATCCTCTTCGCGAAATCGACCACTAAACTCACAGGCGGTGTCAACACCTAGCTCACGCCGACAGACCTTGTTGGCGACGAATGACAGACTGGCTCAGACATGGGCGTCTCGCACAAAACAAGATCGCCTTTCGATCACTCGGGAATCGGATTCGAAACACCTTGAACCTTCCCCACAGATGAAAGAACAGGCCTTGCCTTCACCGATGCCCCCGAACATCCCTCTGCCGCCTCTATCCGTTCCAACTTACCTCCAGTTAGAGCTGGCATCGGGCCGCCCCTCACCGCTGTACATTCACCGTTCTGCAATGACCGACTTCCCTTACGAGTCTTCTCGAGTCAAGCTTGAAAGACTCATGAATTTCTTGATGCTGCCGCCGGCGGTAGAGCAGGTACTCTGGTTCGGTATATTGGCATGTCTGGATGCGTGGTTGCATTCTTTTACCATTCTTCCGCTCCGGTTTCTGAAGGCTTTGTACATACTCGTTGAGTCATGGATTCTAAACTTGGGTGTGGAGTTTCGGTACGTGTCTGGTTTTGTGATCAAAGGCGTGGGCCGGGTATGGCGCAGGCGTAACAGGACCGTATCTATCGACGAGCCACCGCGTGGCTCCGACGCGGGACGCACACACAAGGGCGAAACAGCACCCGGGGAACGAGATTCCCGCGCCAAGGCAACCGAGTCTCGAAAAAGGCACCGATCTCATGGTCACCGAGCGCAGCATCGGCGGCAGAAGAGTATCCCGTCAGCCCTAATGCCAGACGACAAGGCCGACATCCTCAAGGGATTGCTCATGATCGCTACCTGCTGCGTTCTGATGCGCTTCGATGCGAGCCGGATGTACCACTGGATTCGCGGACAGGCAGCCATCAAGTTGTACGTGATCTACAATGTGCTAGAAGTCAGCGATCGACTGTTTGGCGCCATCGGTCAGGACGTGCTTGAGTGCCTATTCTCGCGTGAAGCGCTGGAGCGGCGACCCGACGGCCGCAGCAAGGTCTTCCGGCCGTTTGGGCTCTTCTTGCTAGCGTTAGGCTATACAGTCATCCATTCGACAGCACTGTTCTATCAGGTGATGACGCTGAACGTTGCGGTGAACTCTTACTCCAATGCGCTGATCACCCTGTTGCTCTCCAATCAATTTGTCGAGATCAAGTCCACGGTCTTCAAAAAATTCGAAAAGGAGAACCTCTTCCAGCTCACCTGCGCGGACGTGGTAGAACGCTTTCAACTCTGGCTCATGCTGACGATCATCGCATCGCGCAACATTGTGGAAACTGGGGCATTCAATATCTTCAGTGGGTTGGGTTCTAGCTTCACTTCAACCAGCACCAACAGCACGCCGCTGTCGACTCCACCACGAACTGCATCCTCGATCCTCCCGCAGGCCTTCACAATCGTCCCGTCATCTATCATTGCCTCCTTCAGCCAAGCCAATTCCTACCTTCCGACGCTGGCGCAAGTCCTAGGACCCTTCCTCGTCGTCTTGGGCTCGGAGATGCTAGTCGACTGGCTCAAGCACGCGTACATCAACAAGTTCAACAACACCCGTCCGGCCATCTACGGTCGCTTCCTGGACATTTTGGCCAAGGACTACTACACGAATGCGTTCGCGGACCAAAACCTCATGCGCCGGCTCGGACTGCCCGTGATCCCACTATCCTGCCTCTTCTTCCGCGTCAGCGTCCAGACCTACCAGATGTTCATCGCTGCCTTACTCCCCCAGCAGCCCACCTCGTCCACCGCGGTCGAAGCCACCTCACTCACGGCCATCCACAGTCAATACGTCCCCGCGCCCATGCCCTCCCCTCCCCCGCTCACCTTCCAGAATTTCATCCCCACCTCAACCGCCTACGCTGGGGCATGGTTCCGCCAGATGCTCGCCAACACCATGCCCACCCCGGCCTCATCCGTCTACATCTTCACCGTCGTCCTCATCCTGACCGGCTACGTTGTCCTCCTGATCCTCAAGTTACTGCTCGGCATGCTCCTGCTCGCGCTCGCCCGCTCCCGGTACAAGGCCATGAAACTGCGCGAGGCAGAACAGCAAAGCCACCCCACCGCCGTCCCGGCCTCAACCTCCTCCACGGCCGGCGGATCAGGGCCCACAGCCACTACTACAACCGATCCCGCTCCCTCAGGAACCACCGCCCCGGCTGCCGCGCCAGCAGCAGCAGCACAGCCCCGCCCCCGCGAATTCGCTGTCGAGGGGAGCCGTCGAGTCGGCGGCTGGGGCGTCGTCGAGGTGAACGACGATCACCGACGGTGGATCTACGCTGATGACCCGGACGGTCTGCGGAGACTCAAAGCGAAGGAGGAGAAGGACGCGAAGGCTGGTGGTGGCAAGGAGGAGCTGCATCTGGATCACGTGCAGCGGTATGAGATGGTCGCCAAGCGGATTTGGTGAGGTTGTCGGTGATCAGACATCCAGTGTCCGGCGGGGGTTGTTGTGTATATTCTTAGTCCTGCCATCTACCGTAGTGGTTGGCTGTGTTGAATATAAGTATAGTCATGATAGAGCATTAGAGTATATTAATAATATGCGCTGTTTGTCTTTCTGAGCGACAGCTTAGTACAATGGCACTGCCATTCAACGACTCATCCTGGAGATGTCTAACCACACACCGCGCCGGGCAATCACTTGACACAGATGTAATACTACGATGTACTGACTCGCTGCACCAGAATAATTTAAGCCAGCCACTAAAACACAGCAAATCTATAAGCCACACATGAAGTCTATATACAAAACATCCACCCCCAGAGCCGAGCCCAACACATCCTTCAAGCCCACAAAACCCACATAAATGAAACAAGAAGGAACAAAGGGGGGTATACGACAAATCAAGTTGAGTTGAAGTCGCTAAGAATCCAGATGAAAAGGCGCTGATATAAGAAAAAATCCAAATCGTCGATGAGAAAAAGAGAAGAACGAGGTTGAATCATTAAGAGTAAGGCCGTTGAAGACATTAGGTATCATCCGTGGTTGAAAAAAAGCTTTCACGTCATATCCTGAGACAGGAGATGAGGGGGAAATCGATGAAACGTTAAGGGTTGGAGTTTGTGTGAAGGCAAAGGCTTAGAGATGGTGACGGACTTCCGAGACGGCGTCGCCATGCATTTCTATTCACGGGATGTTAGTGTGCCCTTGTTCGGTGGTTCCTTCGCGGGAGAGGGATTTGGTGTGAGCGGGAGAAGCTTACCATTCCACACGTCCAGGGCGGCTTTCTCGGCATCCCACCCCCAGAGACGTCTCTGGGTTTCGCGATCGGACCAGCGATCGGGGTTGGAGCCGCTGGTCAGCGCGGTCCGGAACTGTGCGTCGCGGGCGATCTGGTCGGGCCCGTCAGGGAAGTGCAGGGTGATGCGGTTCTCGGAGCCGGACTGCTGCACGGTCTCGGCGCGGGATTTGCGCGATTGCTCGTAGGCGCGCAGGGCGGCGGGGATGGCGGCGCGCGAGGGGATGGTGGAGAGAAGGATGCCGAGCGCGGCGGCGTCCTCGACGGCTTGCGCGGCGCCTTGGGCGACGTAGGGTCTAGGTTTTGAGGGGTTAGTGAAGTGACTTGGGTGGGGAAGGGGAACGTGTGTGGTAGCTTGGGGGGGGGCGTACAGCATCGGATGGCAGGCATCGCCGATCAAAGCGACGTTGCCCCGGATCCAGGTCTTCAGGGGCGCGTGCAGGCAGAGCTTCCACTCGAGAACCTCGTCGTCGGGCACCAGGTCGATGAGCTTCGTCACGCGACTGTCCCAGCCCCGGTAGTTGTCGATCATGGCCTGCTTGGAGCCCTTGGTGGTCCAGGACTCTTCGACGCCGTGGCTGTCGGGGTGCAGCAGCACGACATTGTAGAGCTCGTGGTTGCGCACGGGGTACGCGATGATGTGGCGATTGGGGCCGAGCCAACGCGTGGCTTGGGGCTCGTCCATCAGGGCCTTCAACTCGGGATCACTTTCGAGCGCGCTGCGAGGAAGCATGATCCGGTAGGCGGCATCGCCCGTGGGGATGGCCTTGCAGGAGTAGTCGTTGAGGAGCTGACCCCGGATGCCGGATTTGATGCCGTCCGCGGCAATGACAACGTCGCCCTTGACGACGGTGCCGTCCGCGAGCGTCACCGCTGCCTGGTCGAATTGAACATCGGTGACCGTGGAGTTGACGCGCAGTTCTACATTTGACAGCGCCAGCGCTTGGTCAATGAGTGCGTTGTGGAGATCCGCGCGGTGGATGACCACCTGTTGACCGTAAGTCTTGTTAACGGGCATAGTGCCTAGTAACGAGCCGTCTTGCCACCGACGAACGTGGATGTGCTCGAGGGCAACGTCTTTGGCGTGAATGGAGGGAGAGACACCCCAGCCTAGAGTTCTGTGTCAGTTCGGGCATTCCGACTGCCACAAAATTGATGCTTACGATCAAACAATCGGAGCATGTTAGGAGAGACTTGGATGCCCGCTCCAACTTCCATAAGCTATTTTGCCTTGTTATTAGAGCAAAACTTCAACATGACCAGGTCTATATCAATACTGGCATACCTTAGGCGCGGACTCCAGGATCGTGACCTGGTGTCCTCGTAGACCCAGAGTTAGGGCTGCGGCCATGCCGCCAATGCCTACGTCTGTCAGCGACAATGCAATCTTCTTGCCAAAAGAATCATCTTGGCGTACCCGCTCTATTGAACGATGTTAGTGGCAATTGCAGCGCGACAGCGGGAAATGAATGAATAACCTACCCAACGATGATCACCTCAAGGGGAGTCCTGGCCTGCGCAAATGCCATGGTTATCTAGGATATTGATACAAAGGATAGCAAAAGAAAGGAAGCAAGAAGGAAGGAAGACGGGCAAAAAAAAAAGGAGAATTTAATTTGATAAAAATTTGCGCTGGCTGGAGGCGCCGATATCCGATATAGGAGCCAAATTTGGTACCGTACAAAATCTGGGGCAACGAATTGGTTTGCCACAGGGTAGGGTCAGGAATGGGGAGGAGCTGTTGCGGTTGATATAAGAATGCGTTTCATGGCAAACAAACACCTCTTTCCCTAAACCTCATCGATCCGAACCTCCTCCGATCTTGACACACTGGGGAATCACGGCCGAGAGCGGGATTATACGAAGCTGGGTCAAACATGACCATTATTTTGTGAGAGCTTTGTCTGGCTGGGGGGAGGCCGGGATTGGCGGCAGGACGCGACATCTCCCCAAGGCGAGCATTCTCCACCAGACCAAACCTGCCATTCACCGCGGAATGGAGATGAACCAACATTTGGCAATCCCCATTTTTGACCGGAGAGGGCGGAGAGGGAAGAGTCAGAGTCACGGATAGTCTAAGGGGGGGTAATGAAGGGGTGGGCCAGGTGGTGATCCTCTGGCATCTCAAGCCTCCAAGCCTCCGCAGAAAGAGCCACCGAGAGAGGGGAGAAATGAGGGGGGATAGGAACATGTGGAACCGTGATCAGCTTTCAATTGAATGGCCAAGTATCAGGTGCATCTTCATCCCGGCTCGAGAGGAGCAAACAACATACTCCATACTCCATACATGCAATAATGATGTTTCTGTCTGGGGTTGCAGCACCGAGAGAAATAATAATGGGAGTTCGCCGCGAGTTTCCCAGCGACCGGTTTCCGGGTCACGCTACCTCCAAATGGGTTTAGTGCCCACTCTATAGAGGCGAGCTCGACAGTTGAATCCAATGAGAGCTGTCGGGAATGGTGACTCAGCTGCCCCGGCTCTTCCGCTTTGAAGCAATTGCCGACTGGTCCGGCATCGAGGTGTCCCTTCCAATTGCCGATTTCTCCCCCATGAATTTCCATTCCATCCCCAGATTCAGTCCGCCTCTCACCTGCCCATCCTGCCCATCCTGCCCATGGAGATCATCTCCTCAGACCTCCAAACCTACCCCGACGTCGCACCTTCCGTACTTCCCATACTGACACCATTCGCTCACAGATCCGTTGACTGTTCATTTAGTCTGCGAAATTCCACCAATTCGAACATGGCGCTCCACCTCCACTTTCGAGGATTGCCCCCAGCCCCTGCCTGAGTTTGCATCAGATCCTGACATTTCGGCAAGGCATGATCCAGGACAAGCCGACGTCCAGATCCAGACGCTCTGCGAGCCCTTGCTGACTAGGATATTGTCCCCAGCGATATCCCAGCCCTCTGTGCGCAGTAAACACCAAGCTCGAATCAACCATCCAGAACTCAATTGGATAATCGTCTTCAATGTTTCACAGATAGCAGGCAATACGAGCAGGAGCGTGACCACTCGTATCAGACTCATTGCAGCAGCCAGCCAAGGATCTAGTCTCTGTCAGCAGCTACTACCCACCACCGGACGATGATATCGACTTGTCTCGCATTTGGTCTGTGGTCAAAGCATGGATTCAAGACTCGGTGTCCGGGCTAGCCGTCGCTTCCGTGCAGACGAGATCAGCAGGACTGGCGGGCGTCTTTGCGCCAATGCCTTGATCCTCATTCTGATTTCATGTGCCGGTTAACCGTTGCGATTTCATTTGGCTCCTGTTGAAGCCGCTGCATTTGACCTCTGGTCTAATCCGTTTTGGCTCTCAAAACGGATGTTGCCATGCCGGCATCAGACAGGCTCGTTAACCGAGTACAATAGATATCGAATTCACCTGCTATAGGTTCAAAGATCTCATGGATGACGTAGAATCTCGCATCAGGTGGAGCAACTAAACCAGGCAGGTCCTTGCGTACTTTGCTCAAGTACAAGTAGGGTCTTGCGAGAATAGAATGGTTGGTTTTCCCGTAAGCTCCTCGGGCACAATTTGTAAGGAACCTCAAAGTATGACCTCTGGTAGTCCTTTGAAACGTTTACCTCATCCAGGTAACAACTCTCTTCTTGTACAAGGAATGCTGCACCTACCTGTCACCTCAGCATGCTCTAGTAGTCAGTAGTTATGTTATACCTACAGTTACTCATAGTACCGAAGCACTAAGCCAAATATGGCCTAGCGCAATCCGAACATGCAGGACCGATGAAGCTGCAAACCAGATGCAAACCAGATGCAAACCAGATACAAACCTATCCATCCATCAATCGATAAGCTTCAACAAACCACCAAACTAGATTCTGAGACATGGAAGCTCTGAAATAGCTCGCATGGATTCCACCTGAGACTTGATATCGACTTCTGTGCTTGTCGCCTGGCGAGGGCTGCTCTTTGTAAAAATGTTCTCACATCTGTCACCGTCGTCAAGATTGGCGATGCCCCGACAGTCCTCCAAATTCATGCCCTTCCAGAGGTCCATTCGTATCGACGCCAAAAACCCCAATCCAAAGATAGCTTACGATGTCTACAAGGGACATCCTGATAAGCTTGGGGACTCACCAAACCCAATTATAGTTCTTCATGGATTCCTCGGCTGTAGAGAGGAACTCCGTCCGATTAGCAAGTATGAATGCTTTGAGCCTTTTCCTCTTCCACATGTTACGGGATACTCACCAAAACCCCCCGCCTAGGATTCTAGCCACGGAACTCAAGCGAGATGTGTATAATCTGGTAAGTCCGGATCTTAATAAGCCATTCAGCTTCATGCCCAGGCAATTGACGCCCGGGGAAACAGGACCTTCGTAACCATGGCGAATCTGGCACCAAATGGAGACATGACTACCTCAGATTGGCGCTGGACATCCGAGGACTTATGCAAGAGAACAACCTCAAAAATGTGTCTCTTGTCGGCAATCAGATGTAAGCCTTCCCAGTGGGTCATCTCACCCTTCGAAACAGGGTACATTAGCTTTTCATGATTCCTGACGATCAGCCATCAGGGGAGCCAAGACAGCCATGACTCTAGCCCTCTACGACCCAAAACTCGTGACCAATATTGTCTCCATCGACAACTCGCCGGTCTGGAAACCCCTTCCGCCGGTTTACTTACAATGGCTCCACGCCTATCGGCAAATCCTCAAGATGCGCATTACCGAGCTCCGAGAGGCGCGCAGAGTGATGTACTATTGGAATCGGGTCAGTTACCCCACCATGCTCTCCAGGAGCGTCGAGATTGTCCATCTATTCTTTCTACCTGTCTTTGATCTCCCAGTCTATGGCCCTGATCTAACCTCCCCGAATAGAAGGCAGGGATGCGGCCTTGGCTCCTCCGAAATCTGGAGAAGCACGACGATCACCCCTATGTAAGGCCGCGGATCCCGCAGAATATCCTGTGGGAGGCCCGCGAAGCGATGGGGGAGTTCCCGTTCCGGGAGGACGTTGCGAATCGGTTCAGCGGGCCGGCGCTGTTCCTGCGCTCGCGTGATAGCTACTACATACCCGAGGTCAAGGGGGCCGAAGCCATCCGCTCTTTCTTTCCTACCTCCTACATTGAGGAAGTAGACTATGAGGGGCTTCACCTGGCTCTGGAAAAGCCGGAGCTGGTTGCGAATGGTAAGGTTTTCCTACTCGCTTTCATCTGTTTGTTCTCGTGCTGCTCTCTTTGGAACATTCGTTCTCCTCTTGTTATGCGCGATAGTTTATGAAACCCGGACCGCTGACGACTCATGACCCTCCGACAGCGGCAGTTGAGTTCCTGCAGAACCCAATGGTGTATCTAGCCGACAGGAAACTCGAGAAACACGGAGGGCCAAGAATGGCCTGGCAACCGTGAAAGCAGGCATACGTGCAAAACCACCAGAGGGTCTGACATATTTTGACTGATATTGCCGCCTGGTTCACCAATTCCGCCCGGTGAAGATTGTGAGGCCCGCAGCAAGCATCCGAGCGAGGACAAGAATCCCTAGACGTCGGGCGGTATCAAATGCACGCATACGGAGGATTGAATCGACAGTGCTGGATCACTGTCAACATTGATCCATGTGTATCTTGAGAAAGAGAACCTGGAAAGGTGGCCATGACAGAAGACCCAACTCAGAGTATCTCACTTGACCAATTGTACTGTACAGTGCCATAGCCAATCCATACCTAATCTATCACATCGAGACACGGTCCCAGTCCCACTGTACCTTCTACGTAGACCTCTCCTGAGCGACGCTCAACCCCGATTCGCGGCTCTACACGAGATCTCTTACTTCAATGAACCTGCTTCACAGCGGATAGAACTCAATGAAGAAAAAGGTAGGAAACACGCTATTGCCGATGTCCCTTGGGCGCGATGTCATGTCCGCTAAACAGTACAGGACATGGGCTCCGTTCACTGACAAGCTTTGTAGACACTGAGACAACAGGGTATAAGCCACTCAGCGCATCTCTCGAAGAACAAGTTTAGGAGAGAGGAGGACCATAAGTTACATCGTGTCTTATCACAAGACATATCCTAGCCAAATACTCACCCGAGTACTTTCAAATGGTAACTGAGTCCAACCGTGACTTTGCCCTCAATTTGGACTCACCAAGAACAACTCGACCGTCCGCATTCCGGCAATTCAGCAGATACCACGCCAAAGCCAGAAGCAAGCCCTCACATCTGCACTCACGGAGTAAGAGCCCATTACAATCCCAAGAGACCCTCCACGCATGAAACCCCCTGAGACAAATCCAAGGAGCAGGGCACTGAAAATCCCAGTCTCAGTGCCCCAGGCGGGCGAGCCTTTTCCCCTTCAGACGACTCGAAGAGACCTAGTGGTGCCCGTTGGATCTCAAGAGCCACATTCTGACAGGAAAGGGGGTAGATTGGGCCTTGCTTCGAAGCCTCTTATGCCTCCCCCTCTCCCCCCCTGGGGAGTCAGCAAAAGTGGGCGGGGCCCACAGCCCACGGCTACGAACGTGCAGCGATCGGTTGTGTAACGCACGGGGGCGGATAAGGTTTGGCCGGGCCGTCGGATCCAGTTTTAGCGCCTCGCTTGGCGGGGATGGTGGTTCCACCCATCGCGCTGGGCACGTGCAGGGGAAGGGGAAGAAGGAGGTGGATAGGTGATGGTTGAGCTATGCGCTTTTTAAGTAGTGTATATCATTGCTCTGATGGGGACTTCTCGGATAGAACTACGGCGGATGACGGCGCAATGAGGTAACCATAGGACTCCGAATTTGAGTCATGTTGGCGGGATACGGCAAGATCTCCATATTTGAGACTCATTTGTACTCGGTACTAGAGACAAGATATATGATGGTCGGGAGTGATCAGACAGCGTGAGCTTGGAGCATAGATACTCTCTCGTCTTGTGTAGTTCACTCAGGGTCAGCGATCTTCAAAATAGCCTTTCCGCGGTTCCCGCCACGAAGCATCGAGACTAGGGCTTCGGGTCCGTTCTCAATTCCAGTGGTGATGTCTTCCTTCGTCTTGATACTGCCGTCGAGTAGCCACTGTAGCATAGCCGGGGTCAGAATGGGTCCTCCTGGGCCAGTCAAGTCACTTACCGCAGACACCCGCTCGTTTCTCTCCTTCGCATACTTCGGGCCCATATTCTCGTCTCCGACGATGAATCCCTGCATCCTGATTCTCTTTCCGACCACGTTCATCAGGGTCTTGACTCCATATAGCTCGTTGGGTTTCAAGTTGTACTGCGATACCATGCCGCAAGCGACTGAATGACGTGTCAGCGAAGGGACCTAGAAGGTGGGAGGGGGCCATACTAATCCTGCCGAAGGTGTTCATGGCAGTGAGGGCCGCTTCCAGATGCTCGCCACCAACATTCTCGTAGTAAATGTCAATTCCGTTCGGTGCTAGTCGAGCCAGGGCGTCGCCGGGCTTCTCTTTCTTATAATTGAACCCCGCGTCGAAGCCCAGCTCCTCAGTGATATACCGCAGCTTATCATCATCACCGACGCTGCCAATCACCTTCAATCCCTCATGTTTCGCCAGCTGGCCGACCACCTGTCCCACCGCGCCGGCAGCAGAGGAGATAAAGATGGTCTCGCCCTTCTTAGGCTGCCCGATCTCATACAGACTGGAATAAGCCGTCAGACCCGTCATTCCAAGGATTCCGGCGTAATGCGACAGCGACAGTCCAGGCTTAACATCGATCTTCTCGGTCTGGGGCCATGCCAGCTGCTCCTTAGTGACAACACTGTACTCCTCGATCTTGAGGATACACCAGATAATATCACCCTTTTTGTATTTGGGGTTCTCCGATCGGATCACTTGTCCGATGCTGTAGGCGGTAATCGGCTCGCCAACCTGGTAAGGCGGGCTGTAGCTCTTGATGCTTGGGTCACGCATCCGACCGCGCATGTAGGGATCCAGACTGGCGTAAAGGTTCTTGGTGAGGACGCTGTCCGGAGGCAGCTGCTGGTCGAGGTCAATCTCCCGTTGTTCCACGGTGAGATCAGTACCCGGGACAGGCGCCCCACTGGGGATTTTGCTGAAAATGATGGCTTTATTCGGTTGAGGCATTGTGGTAGCAGTATTTTGACAGGTGTCAGGTTTGGGTGTTGAGAGTAGTGGGGAGGAGAGGGCGATTCTCGACTTATAAATCAAGACTGGAGCGGGAGGGGTAAATCAATGACGATAGCGGGACAATTGGCCAACCTCGGCTGGTTGGTGGGGTATGGCCTGATTGATAATCCATTGTGTCACTCTTGTCGTATCATTGATTAAGCTATCATGCAGTTCAAACCTGTTAGATGGTGTAGCAAGAATTGTGCTCTGCGCTGGATTGCGAATCGATGAATCCGACAGCTGTGATTTGGCGGAGGACGAAGGAGGCAGAACAGATTTCCGAGGCGCCAGCTTGAACAAGGATATGGCTTCGTAACTTATTTTGTCGCCCTCCGCAAGCTTCCATCCCATCCATACGAATTTGCTTCATATAGTCCACCCTAGCACGGAGTTGCTAGACAATTGTCTTTGGACCCAATCTAGCCCAGGGACCCGCGAGACTGGAACTGGAGCATGCACACAGATTGATGGATTGTTGGTAGGACACAAGGCGCTCATCTGACTTGAGTGATAAAATTTGAAGACTCTCGTATGTGCTGTGTTGGATCATCCTCACAACGCATCTCGTGCCTGATGGTGTCGAACACACTGCCCACTAACCCGATATGTCATAACAGTCTATAGGCAGGGTCATGACTGGGGCGCTCGGTCGGGATCGGAGGGAGCAATTCACCCAATAAGAAGTGTGGGAGGATGAGTGAAGTCTCTCATGTTCGTTCAACTGATGAACAGGGAGGAAGTGGGAAGAGGAAGAGCTGACTACGGTTGAGACCACAGAATGAAGTGTAAGTTACTGCAGTGGTGGTAAGGAGTTACTACCTAGTACAGTACTTATTGACTGACATTCAATAGAGTCGGCCCCCAACCCAGCCCGTGACCTGACCATGGCCGGGCCGGGCGGGACTCGACTCGACTCACCTCCAGGCTACTAATAGAGCCTTCCTATTTCAGTAAGCTGTGCGGGCTCCTGCGAGGTCCGACGAGGTCTCCACCCCCACGTGGTGGTTGACCAATAAGACGCCCAATGTTTCTCAAACCGATAAGTTATCACCTGGCATTTTATCGCCGAATCCCGATGAGGTCACAGCCTGAAATCCTGGTGATCCACTCTAGATAGACTTGGGAGTTGGGAGTCGGCCCCGGAGTCTACAACTACCCCTTGAAACCGCGCGGGTCATCGATCAGGCTTCCTTTTCATACCCGTGCATGACTCGGCTCTTATTTCGCCCAATCATTTCTGAAAGGATGTCAATCCGACCGGGTGTCTCTCCATCGATGCCATGTTATAAATAGCCGTTCTCACTGATCACCGTGATACTTATATCTGACACTCGTCAAACAGCGCAACGCTACCACTAGTTGGCCTTTCACAACGTTCTATACAACTAAAAGTCTCCCAACTCATCTGGTACTGAATCACCTGCTTCAGCAACTGGACAAAGCCATTCCTCCAGCATTCTTGGCAGAATGGCTGGCATACCATGGACACCGGTCTACATCGCCTTTGCTGCATATGCCTACTTGAAAGCGACGTGGCCAACATTTTTCTACCTGTCTGCCTTGGCCACAATTGGCAGAATTGTGTACCGAGTATTTATCTATCCGGAGTTCTTGACACCTCTGAAGCAGATTCCGAGCCCGTCCGTGAGTGTGTCTCAGCATTTCCGTGTGTATACTCTCATCAAATGGAACACGGTCTCACATATTTCACTAGGGCCGATCATGGCTTCGTGGCAATTCTAGCACTCTGATTCTGAGGCATGACTGGAAGCGACTGGCTAAATGGGTAGAAGAAATCCCAAATGATGGTCTGATCCGCTACTATATGACTGGCAACTTGGAGCGGTTGATCGTGACCAGCCCCAAGGGACTGAGTGAGATTTTGGTGACCAAGGTCTATGACTTCGAGAAACCAGCCTTAGTACGGGAGTCTCTGGGACGCCTCACCGGCCAAAAGGGGGTGCTGTTGGTAGAAGGTGCCGAGCACAAGGCAAGTGTCACAACAAGAGCAGAAATCACATGTCCTTTCCCAGCTGACTGAAAACAGCACCAAAGAAAGAATCTGATGCCGGCTTTTTCCTACCGTCATATTAAGAACCTGTATCCGATCTTCTGGTCGAAAAGCATAGAGATGGTGCAATGCATCGAAGATGATCTACGAGCGCGTGAGGATGATACTTCGGACAACGTTATTCGCGTGGCAACCTGGTCAAGTCGAGCCACACTCGATATCATCGGTCTTGCCGGAATGAACCGCGACTTCAACTCCCTGCGCGATCCCACCAATGAGCTGGCCAGACAGTACGGTAGGATTAACGGTGCGCCGCCGTCCAAACTGGAGCTGGGTCTTTTCCTTCTGGGCCTCGTGATGGGAGTACCGACATGGGTCCACAAACTGCCCTTGAAGAGGAACAAGTATATCCGCGAGGGGGCTGAGTATATCCGCGCTGTCGCACTGCAGATGCTCCGTGAGGCGAAGGACCTGCGGGACCACGAGCAAGCCAGCAACGCGAAGGACGGGGTCGATATTATGTCCGTAGCACTCGAGAGCGGCAGCTTTACAGATGAGGAGCTGGTCGACCAAATGATGACCTTCCTCGCGGCCGGCCACGAAACCACCTCGACCGCCCTCCAGTGGTGCGTCTACGCACTGTGCAAGTACCCGGACGTGCAAACCCGCCTCCGAGAAGAGATCCGCGCCAACCTACCCTCCATCTCCGTCGAGAATCCAGAGTCTGTCTCAGCCGAGGTCCTCGACAATCTGCCCTACTTGCACGCCATCTGCAACGAGGTGTTCCGCTTCCATCCCTCCGCCCCGGTGACCATCCGCGTGGCGAACCGTGACACCTCTCTCGTCGGCCAGTCCATTCCCAAAGGCACGCTCATTTTCCTGTTCCCCGCGATAATCAACCACCTCAAGGAACTGTGGGGCTCAGACGCCGATAAATTCAACCCCGAGCGCTGGCTGGGACCCGGGATGGCCAATACCGGCGGGGCCACCAGTAACTACGCCTTCTTGACGTTCCTGCATGGGCCCCGGAGTTGTATTGGGCAGGGCTTCGCGAAATCCGAGTTGGCATGTATGCTTGCCGCCTTCGTCGGTCGTTTCAAGTTTGAGTTGGAGAATCCGGACGCTGAGCTCGAGCTCCGCGAGGGTGCGACTGTGAGTCCGCGGGACGGGGTGCGGGTCAAATTGACACCTTTGGAGGGGTGGTAGGCGCCGAAACCGATTGCGAAAAAATTCTTGTATTTACTTATGTTACCTTTAATCTCGTTGCTACTAATTAGGTTAGACTGTTTGCTTTGAAGACTTAAGCTTCTATGTACAGGATGAGAAAATGCCATGTGCTGTCTGAATATGTATAAGCTGCAAGCGATGATCGCCTGACAGGCTTCAATCGGCTGTACATTGTTGAAGTATCTGCAGATACTGTCCCTGGGGTCTTCCGCCTGTGGTTTATTGTCTGCTTTATTTGTGATTTGCTTGGACAAGGGCAAGAGCGAATGCGAATGGACCGCCCCTTCGGAGACGGAATGATGAGAGTATTTCCAATGCGTTGGGAATGCATTCGGTCGAGCCCGCTATGAGCACTCCTCGAGGCAGAGGTATGCAAGCCCACGGTAGGGTTTTGTGTGACGTGCATACTTGTCAACTTGGACTGGGCTCACCAGCCGCCACAACTGCATAATCTGCGGACCAGCACATGCAACATACGCCATGTGTCATGAACCGAGCAGACTTCCTCGCATCTCATCGCCGCCATCATGGACGAGGCTCCGAGAGGCTCATCTGCCGAACATTCAGATTGACTCGTTTGCCCTCCATCCATCCCTTCCACGTCTCATACTGAGTGGTGGCATCCGAACCATCCGGCGCGCCAGGCCACTCCGCGAGCCAGGCGGGACACGTCCCCGGCACGATCTTGGGCACGGCATGCCAGGCGAACCTGGACGTGCCGTCCATGTACACCGCATCGCCGGAGCGCAGCCGGACGATCTCGCAGCCGGCGCCATCATCATGGCCGATCAGGAACAAGCCGTCGCAGCCGAAACTGATACTGATCAGGCCGGCATCGCACTCCTCGCTGACGTCGCGGTGGGCGCTGAGCGTATCGCCGGGCGAATACACGTTCAGGATCGCCGCCTGCGCCTCCGTCGCCGGGAACATGGTGTGCAGCAGCTTCGCGATGTCCGGCGGGAACGCCGGCGGCCGCTCGGCCGGATACACCTTGGCGGTCCAGTCGTACTGGCCGCCCAGCGTCACCCATCGCAGTTTCTTGTTGAGGATGCCCTGCACGGTGAGTGGCTTGTGCACGCTGGGGTCTTTCGGGTGGATGGCTCGCGCTGGGTCGTCGGCAAAGAAGGAGGGTGGGGGAGGGGGCCCGGGGTCTACTACGCTGGACTCCGTCGTCGAGGCCGCTGCTGCTGCTGCTGCTGCATCCTCAGCGCTGGGGTACGTGAGCTCGTAGTGCAGGTGGAGGTTGGTCTTGTGTCTTGGGTTGGATAGGTCTCGGTGGAAGAGCCGCGAGAGGAGTTCTATTTGTACGGCCGGTGGGAGGAGGGAGGGGATCATTTGGAGACCTACATGTGCCTGTTAGGAGACCAGGATTGTTCTTTTCTTCGTTTCTACAATGTATGCTTTTGAGGGAATCTTCTTTCTCCCTCCCCTTCTTTCCTGTCCTACTGAGTAGCCAGAGGAAGGAAAAAAACAAAGGGAGGGAAACAGAAAAAAAAGCGCTAGATGGTGGTGTATAATGCTGACCGGTCACAGAGCGATGAGAGAAGACAGGGATATCTTTCGCATTCAGGGATCCCTCCGCACCATCCTTGCTTGTCCCCAGAAATTCATCGAATACAGGCCGAAGATCCTTGCCGGAGATCCAATGCGTGACTGAAACATCTTCCGGCAGCCGGCCAGCATCTAGCGCCTGAAGATCCAGAATGCTACCATCCGAGTTTATGTCTGTGAGCGTGGACTTTTGGTATTGCTTGTAGCGTTGCTTGACAGCCTCCGGAGGTCGCTCGTGAGCATTCAGGTCCTTTATTTGTGCCATGTCTTTTTTTTCTGACTTTGTTTTCTCATTCGTCCCTGTGTTTTTGTCCCCTTCCTCGCGCGATCTCTTTTGACTTATAACTGGACTGCGTCACGAAGTTAGTTTCTTGAGGATCTGCAAGGCCGCACTATTGCATGGGTGCTGCTATGACAGTTCAGATCGCTCTTCGGAAATGCAAATCGATGGTTCATGCAGTCATAAATGCCGAAAATAGCGAACCAAGGTCGCGTAGAGGACAAGTCTGTTGTTTCCGCAAAGAAAGATCCGAATCCATTCAACGAAAAAGAGTAGCAAAGAGCATACTAGGCAAAGATTCAAACCGTCTCCCCCAAAAAAAGTTCAGGGCGGGAATCAACTGGGGACGCGCTCACCGCCTTCGGGGCCACGCGCGGATTTTTGGGTTTGTTTGTGTACGGCGGCTACTGACCGCCTTTGGCTCCCCACCAGCAGGGATGAATGAAAAGACGACAGTTCAGTCGATTCAGTTCCTCGCTACTCCAACAGGTAAAGGTAAGTTCCAGGGTAAGTAGGTAAGTAAATCGACATTCGATTGAAGTTCCAGGCCAAACCAATTCTCCCCTCGACTCCCAGATTGGCTCCTTTCTTCCTATTTCCTTTCAGCCCGTGCACCTCGAGAGGCCCTTCTCCTCCCTCCTCGCCGTTGCTTGACGCCAACCATTGTTTTCTCTTTCTTCCCTCCCCCGGCAACAGGAACGCCGTCGCAGTGCAGTGCACACACACTCTTGTTTCCTGTACCCTGCGTGTCGGTGGGCTTGACCACAGCTTGACGGTGTCTCATCTCTTGGGTTTCGAAAATATCGTTATAGATTCACTGTGTGTGGGAAACCAGTTTTCCTCAACGGGTCAATCTACTGCCAACAATGGAGAACTATCAGAAGATCGAGAAAATTGGAGAGGGTATGTGGCCCCCCTAAGATGTCCTCAATCTTACATCTGCAACCTGAACTTCCTACTTTGGTGCAAGAGCACCCTCACTGGGAAAATGTCTAATATTTCTGGTTGTGCAATGCAGGAACCTACGGTGTCGTTTACAAAGCCCGTGAGCTCACTCATCCCAACCGAATCGTCGCCCTGAAGAAGATCCGATTAGAGGCCGAGGATGAAGGTGTTCCCAGCACTGCTATCCGGGAGATCTCCCTGCTGAAGGAGATGAACGACCCCAACATTGTCCGACTGCTGAACATCGTGCACGCCGACGGCCACAAGCTCTACCTCGTCTTCGAGTTCCTCGACCTTGACCTGAAGAAATACATGGAGGCTCTTCCTGTGAGCGAGGGTGGACGTGGGAAGGCCCTGCCGGAAGGTTCTGCGCTGAGCAAGAACATGGGACTGGGCGATGCCATGGTCAAGAAGTTCATGGCTCAGCTGGTGGAAGGCATTCGCTACTGCCACAGCCACCGCATCCTGCACCGTGACCTCAAGCCTCAGAACCTGTTGATTGACCGCGACGGAAACCTCAAGCTGGCTGATTTCGGTCTGGCTCGGGCGTTTGGTGTTCCTCTCAGAACCTACACACATGAGGTATTTCATGATCCTCCGGATATGTCATGCTTTGACTTTCTAACCTTGACCTTTCTCTTGATCAGGTTGTGACTCTGTGGTACCGCTCCCCTGAGATCCTTCTGGGCGGACGCCAATACTCCACTGGTGTTGATATGTGGTCCTGCGGTGCCATCTTTGCGGAGATGTGCACTCGTAAGCCGTTGTTCCCTGGTGACTCGGAGATCGACGAGATCTTCAAGATCTTCCGGTATGTCTACCCCTCTCAAAAACAGGACCTAATGACGTAGCTCAGTTGCTTACCATCTCCTTTGCAACAGTCTTCTCGGTACTCCTGACGAGGCCGCTTGGCCCGGAGTCACCTCGTTCCCCGACTTCAAAGCCACGTTCCCCAAATGGAAGCGTGACGAAAGCCGTGCTCTGGTCCCTGGACTCGAGGAGGATGGCCTGGACCTTCTCGATGCCTTCCTCGAGTACGATCCTGCTCGGCGTATCTCCGCCAAGCAGGCTTGCATGCACCCCTACTTCGCCAATGGCAGCTCATATTACTCCGGTCGCACCCGGACAACGACAAGAAACGGGTTCCACTAAATCAACCGTGCCCGCACGTTAACACGACCATGTTTAAAGGCATGTATGTAATGCGGACGACGGTGGCAGGTGCCATGACGCACAGTGGCATGGACAGCACCGCGGCTTCTGCATCTATCCCCCTCAAGGCTGAGTCCTGTCCGCGTCGCTGCTACAGTCCGCTCTTTCCTAACATTTCTCATCATCGTTTTCTGCTTCTGTTACAATGGCGTTGTTTGTGGAGTGATCTGGCAGGAACGAGAATAGGTTACTGGATATCGCAAGGAGTATTTTTGACTAACGCGTACATACCCATAATTGAGTAAATGGAGAAAAAGAAAGGAGGTCATTCTATAGCAGCAGTGACAATGAATGAATGAAGTTGTTCCTTGTTTCATCGATCATCAAGATGTGTCTGAGTACTCCGTGGTTCAGAGGGAGAGAGGGCGGAGGTTGTGCTCAACTACCCCAGCCGATAATGGCACGGGGTGGTCTCTCCCTTCCCTTCCTCGACTGCCTTTCCTCCCTCCCTGTCGTCTCTCTACTTCACCATTCTACCACTCTACCACGAACAACAAACATCTTGAACCCGACTACAGTTTCGGTTTTGACGCTCTCCGGCGGGATCTAAAGGTGGGGTATTCTATGCAGGTTGGAAGCGGCACGGCAAGCCTTGGTGCAAACTGTACAAACCACATTCTCCGAGAAAATCAAAGCTCTGATTAACTCCGCTCAGTCAGCTTGTCAGCTGACTCTAACCGCGCTAAGACAATGCAGGTGCCCCATGACAACTTGACCCACCAACCATCCTATACTTGGTACTGTTCTATCACTACAGTCTTACAACTACTAATCTTTTCTATTTCCAAGCTGCAAAACACCGCAGCGCCAGTCTATAGTTTGTATTCTCCCCCCTCCCCTCCGCCCCATCAGCTGACTTGCTTACTAGACCGACAGAGAAGCATCTGCCGCACTAGGCCTAAGTACAGTACTACAGCCGGTCGCCCCGGTAATTTGTCGCCGCACCTCTGATTTATAATAGGAAAGAGGGTCACCCAGACCGACTATGTCAAAGCCCTACCAGGGGGCACTGCAGTTGCCTGGGTTGAACTAGATAAAAAACTGCTTTCTATTTTAGCCGAGAGTCAACTGCTCTTCAGAAAACTAATCCAAAAGATCAATCAGAGTAAACTCCGCCGCGAGATTCTGTGCCGGATTAACAAACTGCCCGAATTTACTCGGGATGCTGCCGCCCTGGACAAAAAAAATACCATTCATCATCTATCCCTATATACTTAAAAGATCAAGGCCGACCATTATGACAATTGCCGACGTCGCGGTATTAATATCAGAGTAGGGCTGGCCCAGCTGGCTGGACTGGCCGACATAACTACGCTATGTGAGCCGATTAAGAACCACTATCCTAGACTCCAAAAATACAAAAATCCCCGAATAACAATCAGCTTTAATAGGCTTGAGGTGCTTCTACAGCGTGAAAATACTATATCCCAGATTATCCGCCCACTGTCGCTGTACTTTGAAAATCCACGCTGTGATATTCGAATTGCATATACGCGCTTCCTCAAGAACCTCCACAAGTTTTTCAACTACAATTTCTCTTCAGACAAGCTTTATGCCTATATGGTCAACTTATCGTCATCGGAGCCGATCGAAGACCCCTTCATCATTCCTATTACTAGCGCCAACGGGTGGCTGGGACAGATCTTGTTTATAATATGGCATAAATATCCCTTATGCTTTGCTGTATCCGGTGAGTATTCTCTAGATACTGTATTAATAGATAGCCCGGCTAAAACCATCCTATCAGATAGCGAACGGCCCAGTGCAAAAGCACATCAGACAGCAACATCCCAGATAAAGATTATCTACTGTTCTTTAAGCCTTATTCATTCTCGGCACTATGCACAGCCCTGTTCCTGTTCAACTGGAGCGCGGGGCACGACTTCCAGAGCCCAGAAGCCAGAAATTACGCCGGCAGAGGCTGTTCCGAAACCCCTAGACTGTCTATATATCGAGTCCAATCCCAGCATAGCCCAGCTCAGAAATATCTTAAATTAATCTTCAGTCCTTCCTCAACAACCAGCAATCGGCCTGTATGGGAACGGACCGAGCCTTATATAAGGAGCCTGAACCGCCGTCGGCCCTAGCTCACCCAAGCTTGGAGATGCAGGACTCGCAAAAGTTGAACTAGGATTGTTCCAGAAGGGTTTTCAGTTGTGGAGGAATATCAACAGAATATGTTATTAGCTTCACAGGAACAGACTAATGGTAAGTAACTGACAATTAGTGCAATATATGATTCTTAGATAAGTAAGGAGGAAGAGGACAAGAAGAGTATAAACTGGCTGGTACTCGATTCTTTAGCAGCAATGTCAGCTAAGTCGATAAATAACGGCGGCCCTGCGGCCTTGGTGGCCAGGCTGCGCACTCACCGCCCATCTCGGTGTTTCGACTTTCCCTATTTAAAGATCTCAGTCTGAGCCCCTACTGTGTCACACACTCTGCGGTGCTATCCGAGGTGATAAACATGTGGCTTTGATCTCCTGCATGGGTGCAAAGAGGATGCTTGCACTTGCAGCTAATTTACAGATCGTGGCTTGCTTGCGACACCGAAAAGTATTCCTCCAAGGTACTTCTTCTAATGAAGTGAAATCATGGAAAGAGGCGGTCAAAAACTCAGCCGAAACGAAAAGAGCCGTGAGATTCAGCCGCAGAAGGCTGAGTGTGCAGGTGTACTCCGTATAACTACGGAGTATTGCTTCCTCGTATCAGCCCGGTTACTGAGGAGGCTCAGCCAGAATGTCAACCCCTCTTCGCCATCGACCCAATCGGAATCCTTTCATTTCTCTTGCGTTCAAGATTCCAGCTTACGATGAACACATCTTGCATTATTTCGTCCTTGTCCATGGCTCCATCCGGCAGCTCCGAAAGGATCAGCGCTTGCAAGCGAGATGCACCAAGCCCACCCATTCATGCACGCTACCCGGACTAATGACCGTTTCTGTCCTTAACCACCAGAACCACAACCCGGACACCGGGCCATCACGAGCTGAAAATCTTTCATTTCTCCCCTTCCGTCAGCATCTTATGCTTAATGTCCCACGTTTTACATTGGCACGTCAAGATGCAAGTTGCGTCGTTTTACTTTCTGCCGTGCTTACTGGGGGCCGAAAAAAAACCAATGTGAAACGATCGGCGGCTCTGCTATTGAGCTCCCCTTCGGCCTTATCAGTGGCCATTAATTTTAGAAGGCCGGGTGCGCGTGGTTCAGCAATACGAGCGCTTGGTAAGTAAGCGCTCGGACCTGGCCTCGAACCATTCGACCGGCTCTCTTCCCCTGTCATGCAAGAGAAAGTTCCAATCATGCTTGGCCTGCCTTACGCATTTCCGGCCTGAGGCTGTGTGGAGAACCTCGTGGATTCAAATTGATATGGGCAACAGCGACCAGCGGGCTTGGGCCCATATGGGGTTTGTTTATAAGAGTTCGGCCGGCCACCGGTTCTGGGGAACTGTTTCACCTCCAAACACCCCCTTGAGTGATCCATGCATTGGACCCGTTCTTGCTCTTGTAAAACAGATTTGTTGATGATCTACTGCGCCCATGGATTGTGAAGACCATACCGATATGGCATATACTCCCCCGCTCTCGTCACGCTCCGGGAGCAGGATGCGAACGAAGACCAACCAACCGCCCCAGGAAACTGTCAAGCAATTCTGGAGCGACTTCAACTCCAAATTTCCGGGGCTGGTCAACACCGTATTGCCGGACAATCCGTATGCGCGCACGAAGGCCGCGAGGACACCCAAGGGGGTGATCCAAGCGCAGGTGGCCGGAAAGTCCTACGAACAAGCACGGAAGGAGTGTCAACGTTCAGTTGAGCGCATCGCCAGGGAATGCGAGCGGCTGAATCAGAAGTACTCTGATCCGCATTTCGATATCGCCGCAGATCTCAAGCGCGGAAGGAGGAACTATCTTGATGGACTGATGGACCAAAACTTGGAGTTGCGGCCAAGAGGCGTGAAGAGGGTAACGGTGAGTTTTAAGGTACTGGCGGGCAAACGTGGAGTGGTCAGTCGAGCCATACTCATCAGCATTCCCATCATTAGGAAATCTTTGAGAAACCGCAGTTCTACGTCAACGGACCTACTGCCTCTGATGTACGCCAGGGGCGCGACGGTGACTGTTGGCTGATGGCTGCCTTGTGTACGATGGGCAACAAGCCTGGACTGATCGAAGATGTTTGTGTTGCTCGAAATGAGAAGGTTGGCGTATACGGATTTGTGTTCTACAGAGGTGAGGCGATCCGGCTTGGCAGATTTGAAGACATACTGACATCTTGTAGATGGAGACTGGCAGCAATGTATTGTGGACGATAAGCTGTATCTGCGGGCAGCCGATTATGACGAATCCGTGGATGAGCGGCCAATTTGGGACGACATCAACAGGAAAGACACCGAAGAAGAATACCGCAAAGCCTGGCAGACGGGTTCTCGAGCTTTGTACTTTGCTCAGTGCGTGGATGAGAACGAGACATGGCTGCCCTTGCTCGAGAAAGCCTACGCCAAGGCCCATGGTGACTACTCTGCAATTGAGGGTGGATTTGTAGGGTAAGACACATATACATTCTGCCTGGCGTGCAGTTACTAATGTCATCCGCATCACAGCGAGGCCCTTGAAGACCTGACTGGTGGGGTCACTTCAGATTTACTCTCGAGTAACATCTTAGACAAAGACCGGTTCTGGAATGAGGAGCTCATGAAGGTCAACAAGGAGTTCCTCTTCGGCTGTGGCTGCGGTCTGTTCTCCAACTGGCTGGACCCGGGCTACCGAGGGCCTCCCAGAGACAGAAAGGGGATTTCGGAGAATCACTCCTATTCCATCATGGAGGCGCGGGAAATCGACGGACAACGCTTGCTGCGACTAAGGTAGGAGGAGCTACGAATGCCTTATTTGCAAGCGAGAATGCTAATTCAAAGCTAGAAACCCATGGGGCAAGAAGGAATGGAATGGCGCTTGGAGCGACGGCTCTGAACAATGGACACCCGAGTGGATGGCGAAGTTAGGGCATAAGTTTGGCAACGATGGGGTAGGCTTCTCGAATGCAATTCCAGCACCGAGACAGCGTAGCATGCTGACGAAATTGCAGTTCTTCTGGATCTCATATGACGACCTTCTCAAGAAGTACCAGCACTTCGACCGAACTCGCCTCTTTAACGATGACTGGACAGTTACCCAACAATGGACCACACTAAATGTTCCCTGGTCCGCCGACTATCACAACACCAAGTTCATCATCAACGTGAGCAAAGGTGGACCTGTAGTGATCGTTCTCTCGCAGGTATGACACGCATGGTTCTGTGCTCTTCTTCACAACGTGATGGGTCACTGACTTATACTCCTAGCTCGACGACCGGTACTACAAAGGACTAGCCGGTGAATACGACTTCGTCCTCAAGTTCCGGCTGCAAAGGGAAGGCGAGGACGACTATTTCGTGCGCAGCCACAGCAGCGATCTCATGTACCGCGGCGTGAACGTGGAAGTCGACCTCGAGCCCGGCCGCTACCATGTCCTCATGAAAGTCACGGCCTACCGCGACAACGAGAAGATGCCCACCGAGGACGTGGTGCGCAGCCTTGCGCCCACCCGCCGGGAGAAGCTGGTCCAGATCGGCCTCTCGTACGACCTGGCCCACGCGAAGGGCATCGTGCCCGAGACCGAGCACGAGAGACGAGCCCGCGAGGAGCGCGAAGAGCGACAGCGCGCCGCCGAACGACGGAAGCTCCGCGAGGAGACCAAGACGCGACTGCAGAAGCAGTGGATCCGCGACCGCAAGCGCGACGCACGACGGCACCGACGCGAGCAGCGGCTCGCCGAGGAGGCGGCGCGGGGGGCCTCCTGCCGCAAGGGTTCCGACGCCGCGGGACACACCGACGACGATGCTGGTACCGATCATGATCATGACCATGTCCCACAAGCAAAGGCAAAGGCAACCCCAACAGAGAACGGCTCGATCCCTACGATCCAGGTCAGCAGCTCTCATGTTGTCAACGGCCACGATCACCCGAGGGGCCGGGTCTCCCTCTCGATCCGCGACAAGCGCGCTCCGGTCCACACCCCCAACCCCGATCTGAAGTACCTCGAGGGGTTCGAGTTCGATTCCGATCTCGATATGCCCCCGGAGGAGCCGGCCGCGGAGCCAAGGACCCCGGCCCGTACTTTGTCGTGCAGTAGCGAGGTGGATGCGAACGGGGATCCGTGGAATGCCGTCTGCGTCGTGGGTTTGCGGGTCTACTCGAAGGACTCGGAGCTGTCGCTGGAGGTTCTCCGTCCTGTCCCCGAGGATGAAACGGAGGCTTGTCTGGATATGGATGATCCGGCCGTGAGTGCGACTTCGGAGAAACAGCCTCGGATTCTGTCTGGTATTTAAGGCATTGGAAGGTGGGCGTTGGGTCGTTTGCTCAGTGCAGAGTAAGGGAGGCCTGGATTTAATTATCGGATCTTTAATACTTCTCTCAAGAATAGATACATTCTACACAGCTTATTCAAATGATCTCTTTTTCTCCATTCATCTACATATATCCCTGTCATATCAATTCCTAATCGATCACCGACCCATACATTGCAGCCAAGACGATGCTCATTTCCCAGCGACAAAACCAAGAAGGTCCATATAATGTATGCATGAACGTCTGGCAAAAGTTTTCACACATGTAATTTCCTATGAGAACATATAAACAGCCAAATGACAATGAAAGGGAATATATCCAAATGCCCCCTCAGACGAAAGAGACCATTTCCAGGAGCTCACGCCCTCTCCCACGCCTGGCCCCCCATAGCCACCAATCGATTGAACAACTGATCCCTCGCCTTCATCCCAGTGACATGATACGTCTGACCTTCCTCGGCTCCGCAGATCACCAACCCATCCACCGACTCTTTGCTCCCCGCCGCCAACTCCACGATCAATTTCCCCTTCCAACCCAGCCCTTCCGTCTTGCGGAGACCTCTGATTTGGGAGATGGGGATCTGGAACAAGACCGTTCCTTTCTTCTGGTGCTCGAGTCGGCGGTCCTCGAGGGTGGCGGAGTGGAGGGTGCTGAAGTAGAGGATCGGAGATGGATTTAAGCTCTCACCCTTTTCTTCTTCTTCTAGCTGAGCGGTTGAAGGCTCGTTTTCTGGGGGGATGAATGAGGAGGACGGGGAGGGGGAGGAGTCGATGACCAATGTGCCGCGCTTACGCTCGAATTTCGCGTCAAAGGTGTCGGGGCCGGAGGTCTCCCATTCCCAATTGCGGCGGTGCATGGTGAGGAGGAGGCGTCTGGTGCCCTGCGTGGCGCCTGCGATTGCCATGGCTTGGTTGAATGCGGAGTGGCCCTTTGTGGCGAGCGTGATGGTTGTGCGGAGGATGCGGAGGAGGCGGGGGAGGAATCTCCTGCGCTTGGAGGTGGAGGGCTCGGAGGTGGATGTGGATGTGGTGGTGGTAGCGGTGGCGGTTGTGGTGAGGCTGGTTGAGCTAGCTGCAGCAGCAGCAGTGGCTGTGATCTTGAGCTTGTCTTTGTAGGTTATCCATGATGGTATGGGATTGTTGGAGTGGGGTTGTAGGGAGGATGGTGGGGAGGGGAGCGGGGTGTTGTTGGTTTCGCAGAGTCGGAGTAGGGTAAGTGTTAGTTGAGCGTTGGTGGGGATGTTCTTCAGAATGGTTCTGAATGGATAATTTCTGGGTTAGCACGTCTGATCATAAATATTAAATGTTCTCCACGGCATAGTGTACGCACTCTCGTGGATCCAGGAATTTCTTCCAATCGGGGAATTTCTCATTAAGGTAATTCATAGAGTACTGGTGCATGGGACCGCCAAAGAAGATAAAGCCGAGGGTGAAGCTGTTGGCTCTGACAATGAAGTCATTTGATACGATGGAGGTGAGCAGACAGATCAAGAGAAGAACACCGACTAGCTGGATCTGCGCCGTCACATAGGTGAAGGGCGGCGTCGGAGAAAGGACGCTGCGTGATGGTTAGCTTGAACGTACTCATATTGCCAGCGTGCAGACCTCGTACTTGGAGAACATCTCGTAAATGTCGGTGCCGTCACTGATTACACGCATCGCTTGGGTGGTTGCATTGGCGACCGCCTTTCTCATGGACCTTTTGGTATCGTCCCCCGTCACCGCAGCATCTGGGATGGTATTGACATCTGTGGTCGAGTCTGAAGCAAGCGTCTCTTCTAGACTGTCACCAGTAATTTCCTGGCCATGTCTGCTCGTCGCCGCTTTCACTGCAATTTTAGCAATGCTGTTCATGAGACTATTGGCTTCTTGCTCCGCAGCTTCGCCCTTGTGCTTGCTGGGTTGGTCTGTGGCCTGCTGTGGCTGGGTCTTGGGCCCGTTGTCTTCAGGAGTAAGACTAGGAAACAATAAGGGCCGGAGTGACGGAAACAGAATCAAAGCAGCAAGAAAGAGAGAAATGGTGGGAACAAGAATACCCCGAAACCATGCGACGAAGTAGGTCTTGAATCTGTCAGTAGTCTATAGGGCGTTGATTCAAGCATCGACAACGTACTGCACAAAAGGCCGAGGTACGTCGGGGCTCGTTCCACGACCGCAACCTGACGACATGAGTGTACAACGTGATCAGCCCTACAATAACAGAGACATAGAGCCTCTCCAGTGTAATTCGCACTTTCTCTGGCGGAAATTGTTCATCTTGGACGGGATTGAGGTCGAGGTCACCCGCACGAGGTTCAGACGTGGCTTGCACATTATATATTTGCTTGAAGTCATGAGTTGGGCACTGCACGATCCATGGGTGTGAGTAAGCGTACCTTATTGAAGCGTCGGATCAATAACCACAGATCTTCATCTGGAACGCCAGGTACAAGGTCATCCTGGTTTGGTTTCGCAGAGGCTTCGGGCTGTACGCCTGCCATGTCACTGCGGCCGCCGGTATTGAATTCCCGACACTTGTATCGTCACCGAGATATTTTCTTCAGGCTCTGTCTTCTTACCGTCTTTTTGGGTCCCTAGAATTGCACCTCAGTCGATATACGGTGGAATACGTTGAAATCATGTTGGCGCGCGGTCCAGGCATTCATAAAGCCACCGGCAATCAATCAGGCGGGGGTGGATATCGTTGACATCATTGGCTGAACCAGACGATCTGTTCATGCAGTAGCAGGAACGGGATTTGGCAAGATTGCCTATCATGGTCGGATAAGACCATGGTGGAGTAGTTGAGGCCGATGTAAGGAGGCCTGGCTATTTCTGTCTTTGCCACAGTTTCATAATAAGTACCCTCCCAATCAATTCTTCGCTGCTTCTTAGCGTCATCGTCAGGGATACCAGCTGCCTTGCTGACGTATGTCAGCAAATTGGCTCCGAGTCCATCGAAACTCAGTCGCAAAGAGCTCTAGTATGAATGCACGATGTCGGTCTCGCTGAAGATCCAGAATGGAGACTTCAATTGTTGACCTCAGGTGGGAATAGAGCGAGGATGAAGGTGACTTCCAAATTGGGAAATGAACTCGGACCTGTGATCACTTCCCAAAATGGTTAGCGTCTGGTGTCTTCCCTGTGGCTGCCGAACGAATCCCCATCAACAATGCTTGATTCAATCCTCAACTCCATCCTTCATCTTGCGCCTGATAAGATTTACTCATAGGGTGCTATGCGCCACCTGCTATTCTCGCTGCCAGGGCTTGCCTCAGTGAGGAGCTACACCGCCGTCTTTGCGTGGCGACCTCGATCTACCCGTTCGCTCTGCAGAAGCGCGCAACTCGCGTCATCGACGTATAGCAACTATGCCGTTGATATCCCGGTTGGGAATAATGGGCAGATTACATTACAGTAAGGTCAACACCAACCATGTCACCAACAAACCTCCCCAGAAAGCTGACCTTATGACACAGAATAGCTCATCCAGATGACTTGCCGCTTCAGAACGGGAGTGTGATCATTCATCTACCTCCAGGACCGTTATTCACGCAACCTGGAATTGCTGATCGCGAGACATCTGAAACTGCTAAGCAACGTGACCATGGCGCAGTCTCCGCTGGGAAAAGCGCTACCGGCTTGTCGCTGGCGCAAGATCTCGCATCTAGCACTCTCTCGACTATAGTAACCATTAATTATCGGCTGGGCTATTCTCCGTTCCCATCTCAAGAAGCACAAAAGCCCGTATCGAATTCTGTGGCAGATGCAACAACCAGCGAGGGACCAGCATCGCCAGAAAAGGTTATTCATCAATATCCAACCCCAGTACATGACACCCTCGCAGGCTTGGATTGGATTCACCAATACCTACGGCCGAAGCGCCTCGGAGTCATCGGCACGCACATCGGCGGCTCGCTAGCCATAATGCTTTCCCTTACAGAAGCACAAGCCGTCCACGCTGTCGCAGCACTCGAACCAGTCTGCGACTGGACTGGCCTCGACGAGCATTGTCTACTTACTATGCCTGATGCCACAGAGTCGAGTCCGGCACCGATGTCGACGGCAGCCCTGGCAGCTGACGCCATAACTCAGAAGAAGCGAACCGCAGCGACCAGAGCAAGTACGCCACCCACCGCCCCGCACGACTTGATCCCCCTTCTCAAAGCTCGACGATCATACTTCACAGCCCCAGAACGATACTTCGATGCTTTCGCCTCTCCTATTCTCTTCCTCCGTTCCGCGGGGAAAGACGTTCCCCGTATATTCCCCGAGTATCTGACAGGACCGGAGTACCCGATTCCCGTTCTGCAGCCGAAGACATCACAGGAGATCTTTGAGGAAAGCATCTACAAATATTACCCCTCGTTGTCGGACAGCAGTATGTCGGCATTATCAACACACTCTGAGAGTCCAGCCACATCACCCCCACTGTCGCCCATACTGGCATACCTCAGCGAGAAGGCCGCCGCTGCCGCTGCCGCTGCCATCGCTGAAGAAGAATATATGGACGACGAGGAAACAAATCAGAGCGCCATCCGTCGCAGAAAGTCGGTCTCGCGATGGCCGCCGTACGGACTCGATTACGGAATTAGCGGTCCGGCGGTGTTGAACCACCCAAACCGAGGAGTCAAGCGCTTGGAAGTGACGCTACCGTGGGTAAGGGTATTTGCTCGCGGTGAAGCCCTCGAGAAGACGGAGCCAGGAGCCCCGGCCCCGGTTCAGAAGCTCTTAGCGAAGCGAAAGTCCACTGCGGCTAGACGCAAAACCCACTCGGAGCGTGTCCTGGCGCAACAGGCGGTCGATATGGTGGACGTTATGCAGCGGGCCTGTTTTTGGGGTCGGGAGAAGGGGTTCGGGGAGAGCAGAGTTACGCTTGTGACGGTTGGGGCGGAGACCTGGCCTACCTCCGCGGAGAGATCTGCTGGGGTTTGGCTGCGGGACGTGATGATGGAGATCGATAGTGCTGAGCTATGATTGATCTCATGCTTACCCGCCGATAATCAGAACGGCGCTGATATCTTGGGTCATTGATGGGCCTCATGAAATTATGGACCCAAGGAAGTTCACTACTGATTATGTCACCTATTCGTTGGTGAGATATTAATATCACAATATTCCCATGTCATAGCCGCTTTTCTCGCAAAATACAGTTCGAGTCAGAAGGAATCAATGCACACATTGATCCGACGCCGGGGTGGTGCGGCAACGCTAATTTACACCAGTGGTACTTCGGCAGGCTTAAGTGCCTCGTTCTGGACCACCTCAACCCAGTATCCATCCGGGTCGAGGACGAAAGCCACATTCCGCATACGACCATCAGTAAGACGCTTCTTCCAGTTGACATTCAGCTTCTCGAAGCGGTCACAGGCGGCATTCAAATCATCAACGGAGACACCTTGGAGCAAACCAGTATTAGCAAGAAATTCACCAGTAGAATTGAGGGACGAGGTTGCCTTACAGATGTGACCGAAGCCCTGGGGCTCGGTGTTACCGTTGTGGTAGACCTGGCCCTCCTGCTTCTCGGTGCCGTAGTTCCAGGTGAGCTCGAGGAGGCCCTCCCACTCGGCGACGGGGTTCTTGGCGTCCTTCTTGAGCTCTGGGTTGGCGGCGGGGTAGCCGAGGAAGTAGAGGTTGAAGCCGGCGGCCTCGTTCTCGCTGGTGCGCAGCAGGGTCAGGCCCAGGACCTCCTGGTACCACTTGAGGCTGGCCTCGGCGTCCTTGACGCGGAGCATGGTGTGGTTGAAGCGGTAGCTGGCCGGGTCGGTGGTGGTGCCGCGGTCCTCATCGTGGCGGCGGATGAGCTCGACCCAGTACCCATCGGGGTCCTTGACGAAGGCGATGTGGCGCATGCGGCCCTCGGTCAGCTTCTTCTGGAACTCGTAGCCGGCCTCCTCCAGCCGCCGGCAGGCCTGCTCGATGTTGTCGACGGAGATGGCGATATGGCCAAAACCCCGGTGCGGCTCCGTGTTGCCGTTCGCCACGCTGTAGTTGGGGTCCTCCTCCGTGCCGTGGTTGTGCGTCAGCTCCAGCACCCCGTTCCGGTCGGTGAAGTGGCTGCCCCCGCCCTGCAGCGACTGCGGTCCGTTGTACCCCAGGAAATACAGCGAGAACTTGTTCTCCGGAAAATCGAGCCGTTGCAGCTGGTTGAGACCCAGGAACTGATAGAATTCCACTAGTTGAGGGGGAAAAAACAGAGGAGCTCGTTAGCCAAGACCTGCTCCATGCACTTTGCTGCCAGGAAGGGAGGGCGATTCCACGTACGGGATTTCTTCGGGTCCTTGACCCGAATCATGGTGTCTATGGTTTTTTCCAACCGCCATGCCGTCGGTTAGTCTGTTGTTTCAATGCGTCTGTGAGATAAGGATCGCTCAGGCCATTACTAACGGTGAAGCTTATACTTGGAGGTATCGGTGGCCATGGTTGCGAGTGATCGACTGGTTCCTGCAAAGCATGATTAGCTTGGGGGAAGTGGGGTTAACTGCCAGTCCAGATACAGTCCAGCTTTAAGCTTCGGAGATGGATGGAGAAGATCCGTACCAGGCACAAGGGGGAATTTAGGAATGAGGACCCGGGAGAAAGAGGAGCGGAAGAATGGAAGGGAGAACATGAATGGAGGGGAGGAAGTTCAGGAAGAGGGGTAGACAAGAAGAACTAACAAACCCGTTAAATAAACGTTCAAGTAATGAGGAGAAGCCCGCGAAAAAAAAGGTGGGGTCCACGGTGTAGTATGACGCTATCTTATTAATCCACTCCCATGATTAGTGAACCCAATTATGAAGCTATCGCGAATCCAATAAGTAATCATGAGAATGAGTAGACGGTCTGATCAAGCTCTGGGTATATATCTTCAATTCCAGAAGAGCTGCAATTCCAGAAGAGCTGTTTTAGCCAGTAGTTTGGAACTTGGTGAAAGTTGGGGGGTGTAGAATGTCAACAAATTACGAAGTACTCCGTAGTTAGGTGATTCTTAGATACTCTGAATGATGTTGGTCGTAGATCTCCAAATGAGAAGCGGGTCAAAGAGAAGAAAATGCTAAGAGATTGTCATTCTTGCTAAATTCAACGCTTACTGCAACAACTGATCTCAATTGACTAATGCAATCATGATACTGTCCCATGGCTGTGAAGTATTCTTCGAGCTTCTCTTGATAGCTGACAAGGCGGTGACCAAAGGCGGAAAGTCACCCCCCACGTCAGGGAGGATTCTGCCGGCCAAACGACCGTAGCTGAGCGTCTTCTCTAGTCGGTCGGTCTGTCGGCTTCGACCTTCTCCACCATCACCTCCTCCTCCTCTTCCTCCTCAACATCTCTCCAACTTAATCTCGAGCCATTGCGGTGCACCACTCTTTGCATTCCTCTGCCTATCTTGGCGCGAACTCATCACATACATCACAATAAGGTTTGTGGCTCTGCTCTGCTCTTCATTTCCTTTCTCCCGTCTCTTCAGGATCATCCTTTGCCAGATGATCATCGCATACGCGGCAGACGTTGCTTCTCATGCTTGTTGGCCACCTGAACAGCAACGCCCCTAAACTTTCTTCCTTTTTCTTTTTTACTTCTCGCTTGTCTTTGCCTTGCCTACTACGATGCTGCTTCGTGTTCTCGCGTTTGCCTGTTATGCTGGCCATGCACCCGAGCCCGTCATTCCTCCCTGAGACATGCGCCCCCCCCCCGCGGCTCACTTCCCCGGGTTCTGGAACGTCATTGCGCACCGACCGGCTGCTTATGACTACCATGATGTTCTATATGCAAAGAAAGTGCGAGCCTACGAGCTGTTTGCCTAGTGTCAGCCTTGAGCGAACCAGAGCATCTTGTATCCCTCGCATATCACTTGTACCACACCCCCCAGAGCCTTTCCCAAAACATCGAATCTATCTCTCCACAACCATAGCGCACTTGGTTTGCACAACAACTTCGTCTCCTTCTGTTACATCCATCCCCAATAGCAATCCTGTTCCATCACTACTCTAGAGAAAATATGGCTGAATTCAAGCAACCAGTCCGCCCGGACTATCCTAGTCAGAAACCCAGCGCTCTCCCCGAACCCCCGTACCGTCCATACTGGGAACGAAGCCCAGTTCAATACGCTCAAGATCTCCTTGGATACTCGGAGGACCCGATAGAATACGACCACAACGACCGCGACTACTGGGACAACTGCTTCTTCTTCCCGGAGGACTGTTCTTGGTCCCCGCCGAAAGACTGGGTCATCGAGGAACATATCAGCAGTAGCAGCAGCAACACCGCACCAGAAGCTTGCCACGAGCCGTCCACGGACATTACAATCGCCATGATTCCCGGACTTCCAGATATCAAGATGTTAGATGCGGAGGCCCTAAGTGACCTGCTAGAAGACAACCTCTCACCTCCCGAAATCACGTCGATAATGTGTGTACATACATCCGTCCACTGCAAGAAACTTACCGCCAATAGACATCTGCTAATCACACATACTTGACAGAGTCTTTTCTACCAACGGCGCCATCTTCGCCTACGCCTCGAACCTGCCATCCCGCCAACTCCGCAATCTAAGCGCCACCTACGGCGCAGCCTATACCTGTTACGCAAAGAATGCCTCGACGGGCAACCTCACCGGCGTGAACCCCGCCAGCCATCCTTCGTCATACGTGACCACTCCCTCTGTATCCCTCGGCGACGTCGGATCGATTGTCTTTGAGCTCGACGACTCGGTCGCCGTCATCACCCCAATAGCCGACAAGGTCCTCCTGGCCGCCATCGGACCCTCCAAATTGGGCAGCAACAGCGCCCAGGATGCATCCGCTAGCACCACAAACGGTCACACACACGCAACCCCGAACGGCTCCACGCACCACCACCACCACCATGCATCAGGCGCAAACACCCCCGACTCCACCTCCAACAACACCCACAATGTCCGCACCTACGCCAGCGTCGTATCATCCAACACCGGGGGCGGCCGAAGTAACGGCGCCAGCGCTCCAGGTGGTGGTGGTGGCGTGGGCGGCGGTGACACAAGCGACTCGCAAACAGACCCGCACCTAGAGACCCAATACGAGATCGACCGCAGTAGCGACCTTGCCCGTTTGGCCACGCTGAACCTCTCCGCTGCGCCGGAGATCCTTCTCGCCCTAGAGTCCAAATCCGCCGCCTTGGGTCGGTTCCTAAGCCAAAAGCTAGAAGACCTAGAAAGTCCGGAGGACTTCTAGAGCCCTGTCACCGTTCCCATTTCCCCTACTTCCCTTCTGTCCTGCTGCTGCCGCTATACGCCTAATGGTCTTTCAGATCACCCGTGTTTCAGAAGTCCAGCTGCTCGCTCAAACCTCTTCACCAATTTCGGAATTCACATCTGGTCTGGCAAGCTATCTACCTGACTCTTCGACCTGAATCTCCAGCCATCTATCTATTCTTCTTTCATACTCTCTGAGCGGGCTCATGATATCATCGTCGTCGTCCATCACCACCAACATCATCATCCCGTCTATCTGCTGGTACTGTCATCAACCGTTTGAACACAGATCGGGCTTTGCGTGACATATAGGTTCAAGCATATGTATTCTCATTCGCACTTTCCATTTGTTTCTTGTGCCCTCGAAGCGTCTTCCGTCCATAGCTATTTCTACTGTTCAAATACCATCAAGTCCATGGATCAATTGATTACAACCCTTTTCACCTTTCTGTCCTGTTCACGACGAAGGGAATACTACAGTACATGTACACAGGAACAGGGTATCGCTCACTCACGATAGTGGCCTAACGCAATCCAGCTTTCATTAGCCAAACTAGCAACAATAGCACTAGCATCCAAGGTTCAATACATTAGAGAAACGTGTTTTAGAGCAGCGGCTTGCCGCTTGGTGATTATAGTCAGTACAATCAAGCTACGCCTCCTGGCAAATTGAAGGTAAATGAGGAGAAAATATGGGACTCGGAGGTCAGAGGCACATGATAACGGAAGAGGCCACAAGTGATTTGGTTACTTTGCGAAACAAACAGAATCCACCGCTTAATCAGAGCGAAAACAGAAAGCAGTCGACTGTGCATCGATCCAAAAAGGAAAATCCGACTGACTACATCCACAGACCGCTCAGGCGGTCTTCTGCACAGTAGGGGAAGGAGCTTGGGCACCAGCCGCAGTTGCAGTGGTGTTGACGGTGGGCAAAGTGCCGGTACCGCTGGTATCGGTGCGGGTGATACCGGCGGGCCCAGCGCTGGCGGGAGCCGCGCTGGCAGGGGTGATGGGAGTCTGGGCTTGAGTGGCGCCGCCGGCGGAAGCAGCCTCCTTCTCAGCGTAGGCGGGGGGCTGATTCGTGTCGATGGGGGCGGGGGTGGTCGGCGACGTGGTGGCGCCGCTGCTAGTGTGTGCCGGACCACGAGTAGCGTCCTTGATGATGGTCCACCATTTCTCGGCCTCGTTCGGGTTGGTGGCCTTGAAGCTCAACTCGGTGTTGGTGTGGAAGGCATTTCCGACCTTGCCTCCAGAGACATCCTTGCCCTTGACGTTGAACTTGACGCCGTCGATGGCACCAATGACGCAGTCGGGAAGATAGAGGGAAAGCTCAGGATGAGGGTCCTTGCGAAGGTCATCGTTGTCCTTGAATTCGTGCAAGTACCGAGCGGGGGTCACGACGTAATAGCCGCTGCTGTAGCCCTTAAGCATGGCGCGGGACTTGCGCTCAAGGAGGCCCTCAATGAGAGGCTTGGTGGCACGGTGGTCCTGGTTGGGGAAAGTAATATTGGCAAGAGACCTCGGAGGGGCGTCAGGGTTGACGAGAATATGGTCGTTTCGGGTCATAAAGTTGACCCATTCGAAGTCAGGCGGAACGCGCTGTGCCGAGGCAAGTATGTCGCTGTACATGGTCCGGTGGCGGTCGAGCTGGGTAGTCATGTAGACGGTGAACTGCTCCATGGCGCTCTGAACGGTTTGCAGGACATGAGCCTCGAACTGCTGGAAGTTGTTCTGTACCGCAATAATATCTTGACGATTGTTATTCTCCTCAATGACCTGCTTGTTCAGGCGATGAACAACACCCCGACGCAAGATGTAAGGGTCGTGCGCTGTGTCGATCTTGTTACCGTGGGCCGCATCCAGCGTGGCCGTGTGCTGGGCGAGTAATTCGATATGCTTTTGAGTGACTCCCCGGGCCTTATCAACGGCCTTAGCACCCTTCGCAGCTCCTCCCTGGAGCTCTTTGGACTTGGCCTTGATTTCCTTGTGAAGGCGCTCCAGCGTCGGAAGTACGGACCCCTTCAGGTTCTTTTCCGAGTCGAGGTACAAGTTTACCATACCCTGCAGATCTCTTAGCAGCTGTGATTGATGCGACAAGATTCCACGTTCTGGCAGCATACCTGAGTGTTGGACCTGACGTTCTCGAACCATGAAGCAACTCCGCCCACACTTTGAGAGAAGTGGTGCCCTTCCCGGAGCGGCTCGTTGACAGTCTGCGCAATAATTACATCTCAATCAGCATCTGACGCCACACAGCTTTCATGAATAGGCGAAGGTCCTAGCTTCGCGCACCTTCAAGACCTTCTCGAAATCCTTCGCTTGCGACTTCGAGATCTTGGCAGTTGTCGAAACATAGTCCTCCAGGTATCCACACATGTGCTTCCAAGCTCGAAGACGTTCAAGGAGAAGGTTGGTGGTCTGACGAGCAGAAATAACAATTAGCGCAGTCCGTAAGTTAGATTTCCTCGAGGTTTGCGATGGATAATGTCTTATCGCGGCATACCTCATTGCTATCGGAGTCGGGAATGGCCTCGTCGTCACTACCCGAGGTGCGCCGGGTCATGGTGCTCCCAATGGTCGCTGTACGCTCAGGGAGCTTTTGCTCGATGGGACTGGTGGTGGCCGACATTGCTGCTGCGATTTAGGTTGAAGAATGCGTATGGTTCGCAAACACCTGGTGGTCGGAGCGGTCGAGTCGATCGAGGGCAAAGATGACAGGTAAAGGGGAAAATGCCGCTGCTGCAGATGCGCAGGAGTGGAGGAGCCGGAAGCGCGATCGAGGACTAGTCGGATGATTAGGGGGGCTTGTCTTTGTCGAGTTCCACGCTGAAGCGGAGGTGGGGCTCCTCTGGTAAGGGACGGGAATAGGAACTGCGAATGTCAGTCACGGCTGTCGCGGATGACGACGACGGATGGAGAAAGAAAAGGGGGAGCAGGACTGAAGGGAAGAGAAAAAAGAATTAAAAGTCAAATGACATACAGTGCAGTCAGTCTCTCCCAATATGCAGAGATGGTTTAGAAGCAGACGATCGAGGATCAAGAGAATAGAAGAGGGGTTGAAGGCGAGTTTATGAGCAGCTCGTTGTTCGTCGAGGAGAGGAAAGGGGATCGACCGATGAAGTCACCGCCCATGAGGGATGTCGTCGACCCCTCCTTTTCTTTTCCTTTTGACTTTCCTGTCTCGCTAAGCTGGGACTGAACCGTACCTCACTCAATCCGGACAGGCAGCTCAATTCCGTTAGGCCATCATCGAGATGCAGTTGAGAGAGCCCAGAGAGCCTAGAAATGCATCGGGAACTCTGCAAGCAAGCAAGCATGCCAATTGCAGCCATGGGGAAAAGTGCAATGGAGATGCCCGATTCCGGCCCCACTATTTCCTCTCACACACCTTTCCAGATCGGGCCGGCAAAAACTGCCACCCACACCGCCCACACCGCCCACACCGCCCACCCCATCCTCAAAATGATATCATCCCTGACATCCATACAAAGAGAGCACTCTGCACAAACCACTTGACAACTTACATATCAACATGACCGGAGTATCTTCTGTAAGTTTCAAGTTTCATGATTCAATTCATATCAAGCCATGATGCTGATGATGATGATCATGAAATATGTAGTCTCATGGCGTCTTTCTCTTGTTTTTTGATGCTTTTAAATACATAATGCAGATATCATATGAACTGCTGCTGGTCATGACCGTAACTCGTAAATGTACCCGTCTTCCGAATGAAGATTTCAGAGAAGAGATCCAGAGGTAAAGAGGTAAAGAGAAGAGAAGCAAAGTTAACGCCAGGTTATTGTCCGTAATGTCCCAGTCCTTCTATTATTTATTTGCAAACGCCATTTATTCCATCTTCCTATCCTTGCGCGCCAATCCAACCATGCAACATGTGTTTGAGAAGTACCGTCGTGAGGTCGATGCTGTTGTCAAGAGACGGTAAGTGCGGACTGTGTTTCGAGGACATGAGCTAGGGTGTAATGCGATGTTTCAAGACGTCCCGCGTCCATTCGTAGTGGATAATTATGTGCGGTTGTAGTATGTTTGGTGATAAGCAGGGGGGAGCCGGCCACGCCCAGAATCGTAGTTTTTGCGTGTCTCGTGATAAGATTCGAAAGACGCACGTTGAAGCGACCTAGGTTTACCGGGCGCGAGCTTGAACGAGACGCAAGCGTCGGTCATCATCGTCGTGATGGGGAGCACGAGAGCCGAGAAAGCCAGTACGAGTCTGAAGGGAGTCCAAAGAAGGCAGGTATGTGTTGCTCCCACGGCTGCGGATGTAAGCCTGCTGGGGGGACTGGGGAGTGGAAGAGACAACGTCCTCGGCGATCACCGCTTGATAATCCGGCAGCCCAGAGTCGCACGGGCGCACACTGGTACGAACGGCTGTAGAATAACTAGGGACACGGCTGAGGGTCTCGACTTCGGCGTACTGGGGATGGTAGGGAGTAGCCATGCCGGAGTGAATAGGGTCGTGATCAATGACTTCATCCGAGGGGCGTCGGGAAAGCTCGGGACTGGCGGGACTGTGGGAATTTGAGCCCGAGCCCCCCGAAGAAGGTCCGAAATAATCGGGGGGAACGCCAAGGCGGCGGGTTTCAGTATCTGAATGATGTTCGTGTTCAGGCGGCGAGGGGTGATTGTGTAGGTTGGCACGAAGGCTTGACAGACGGCTATGCAATGCAGACGCTGAGATATCGGTGTTGGTCAACGCATTCATCGAAGCAAGGTTTTCCACGGAGATGTTGCGGCTAAGGGCTCCGAAAGGAGTGCCAGGACCACTTCCCGGTCCCGGTGTTCGGTAACCCGAAGGGTCAAGTTCGCTGTACAACTGATCGAACTGGTGCTCGCCATACAAGGGAGGAGCTTGCTGAGCGATGTCGCTGATTGCTCTTTGTGCGGACTGAGGGGTCTGGTCGATCAAGTTGTTGTTCTCATCGATGGCGAGGTTAGGGGAGATGAAGATAGAGACGGGGAGTGTAGCGCGGAGCTGTGGAAAATTAGAAAGAGATTTGTGAGTATTGGGAAATGAAAAATGCGTACCTCGCTAACATGACCATCGGGGTTAAGGAGCTGAACACGGAACTTGAGCTTATGGCGGATCTTGATGCCCCGGGTGTCTGTGTCCTGCAAGCAGCGAGCCAGGGTCTTCGGCAGATCCAGATAACGCGTGAACTGGTATCCTTCAGCCATCTCGTCGATAACATCGAGGCCGCTCTCTTCGTCAACTTCATGCTCATCGTTCAAGATAGTGCGAGTACTCTTGTAGGTGTTGCGGATCGAGTCGGGATCTTCAGGATTGAGAGTGAGGTCGTGACTCTCAATGAGCTGAGAGACAATCTGGCCGATTCTGAGTCCCTTCAGCAAAGGGATGAGCTTGAAATCCACACGGATGCTGGTCCCAAAAACGACAGCCTTGGTCGGGGTGCTGATGGAATATTCGATCTTGTTGGGCCAAACATTCTCAACCGACTGCGACGTTTGCGGGTTAGTGGGCATCGCAAGGTTTCCTGAGGTTGAGGTTGCTTACCATAGCGTGGGCAAGCTCGAGGGCACTGGCCTCGAGAGTACGAATGATGCGGAGAGGCCTGCGAACGGTGATGTCTTTCATATATTTGCGTCCAATTTCCGCCTTGAAGCGATAGGTGACATAGGTGTCGGTCAGACCTTCAACACTCTCTGGCATTGAACCCTCGAGGACGATGTCGAACGGGTACTCGTAGTTGCCGGCCGGCAGAACTTCGGTTTTGCTCTTACCCGCCTCTCTAAATCGCCACGTCTTTTCGTAGAAAACCTTCTCCCTCCAGGACTTTCTACCACCGCCGGCAGTGGTGGAAGGCAAGTGCCAACTACGAGGAGATTGTTAGTGAGCGAGATCCGGGAATTTGCGACGGGTCGGAAGGCATCACATACCAGACACGAGAGATGCCGGTGAGGTGGAGTCGGATGTGCTTGATGGAGAGAGGTTCAGAGAGACAGAGAAGTAGCTTTCCACTCAAATGAGCACTGGCAGCCTCTTCTTCACCTCCTCGGAAGACAATATAGTCTTCATCTAGACTGTTTGGCGCGAGGGAGGGGTATGTTAGTCAAATCGGAGTTGCAGCCGGCATACCGGAGTAAGTGCGATGGAAGTGACTCACCGAATATCGAAGTATTTCGCGTGACTGGCGCCTCCGGCACCGAAGAAACTGAGAGCCATGACGTCTTATTCTAACAGCTGCTTATTTGCAGCTGTCAGTAGAGCAAACGTAGGCCAGGTAAGACGAAGGTGTAGTTATGCCTGGAAAGGTGGGATGGCAGGAAGTGAGTAATGGGTGTGGGAGGGGGAGGTAGATGTATTAATTTAGACTTGAGAAAGGGAGGACCCAGTCTGGGAAAATCAAAACGGGAAATAAAAAAAAAAAGGGAAAAAGATAAAAGAAAAGAGGGAAAAAAAACCCGCAATGATGCGACGGGGGGGCCGAAAAATAAAAAGGCAAAAAAAAAAAAAAAAAAATTCAGAAGAAAAATAAGCCTGGCCGTGATATGCTGGGCTGGCTTCTTGAGTAGTGAGTGCACTGCTTGGGACTGCTTAGGAGTGCCGTCCAGATTCGATTTGCAGACCAAAAGTCCAAACGGGGTCGACAACGGGTCCCACAGCCTAAGCAAGGAAATGGTGGTGGTGGAGCCTTGAAAGTGCAGCCGTTTCCGTCACTGGGTCTTTTTTTTCGGAGTGTCGCTCGTGAGGCCGGCTGTGGCAAGGCGGGAACCGTAGTAAAATACCCAACTAGTCCGAGTAGTACGTAGTTTGAAGGATGGATAAATTGGATTTAGGTAGGAGGGCAAATTCAAGGGATTGTGAGAACCGGAGTTGATGCGATCAACTCCACAGAGAGAGAGAGAGAGAGAGAGAGAGAGAGAGAGAGAGAGACAGAGCTGACTAAGTCCGACACTGAGATGTTGTGTCGACTAAAGATAGAACAGGATGAGATGATGAATGAGATGATGCGATCACACTCAGAAGGGTTCTGGAATGGCGGTTAGTCAATCGATGATGAACAAAGACCAACTCTTCTCCACAGAGTCATTCACTGAGGAAGTCCCCATAGAGTGAGTCAATAGAGAAAGAAAGAAATTGGCAAGAAAAGGTTGTATTCAAGCAACAAACAAAGCAGGAATTGTGAATGAAGGAAGGGTAAGAAGATGAAAGGGACGGATTGGCTGCCTACCGGAAAAATTGGTTTGCGAGTGCAGGAGCAGAACAATGGCTGAGAGTATGGAGAGTTACTTCGAGTTACTTCGCACAAGGTAATCCTAAGCCAAGAGATAGCATACAGTGACATCCGCAATCAGCAGGATCCGGAGGACCTTATTAGTCTTATGAGTATTAGGTCTGACCCTGAGAATTTTTCCGTCGCCTGAGATGCGTCGGGGTCGAGTCGATCACGCCCTCGTAAGATCAGCCCTAGACGGCTGTCTGGTTATCCGGTGGCCAAGGCCTACACGTAATTCAGGTACAACAGCCACACTGAAGAGTAACGATAGCGACGATCAGTATGGCGATAGGGATGAGGACATGCGTAGTCTACTGTGGAGTTGGCAGTACAGTACTCAGTATGAGTACGGAGTATCTCAGCTGTACCGTAAGTGTGCAAACCTCGGGATCATCCTTCCCGCATGATGATACGCGGTCTAGTCTAGTCTCCTTGAGGTAAATCACCTCCAAAGTCGCATCTTCCCGCTGCTACTGCCCGCTGTTACTCCCCGACCTCATCCATGTCTCGAATCTCTTTTGATATGAGAAGCAGCCAATATCTCTTCTGTTACTGGATCTCATGAGCTCTCACATACACTACCCCTCGGTTTCATGGACACCAAAGCGCATACACACACGCGCGCGCACGCACGCACGCACGCACAGCCATGCAGTCGCAGGTCGCACCGCAGCAGCTTTGGATCCCACCTGCAGGGAGTATGCAAGAGATCGTGACCAATTCCAGTTCACCCTAGTATTCGTCACTCCTGGTGCCCCACAAGGATGATGATCTATCTGCTTATCATGCTACCGGGAGCCCTGCAACATTCGGTATCATATGTTGTTCGCTTGCTACAACGATTTCCCCTCTCCGCCTCTCCTCCTCACGGAATAATTCATGCAGTCCTCCCCGAGGCCAACTGCCGGGTGGCATGACATCCAGCCAACAGCTCAAGCCATGCCAATCCTCTCGGGAATAGGTATGATTGGAGAGGGGGCGAAACAAGCACATGAAATCAATCGCAGGGGAAAGGATAATTGAATAAAAAGTTAGTGAGGTGTAGGGGTCTCTGTTGGAATCGATGTGACAGCAACCCTTCCCGAGCTTTCAACTATCAAGGATGAAGCTCAAGTTTTCGCAAACCCATGCCTGAAGTGGAGAACAATCATCCATCCATTTGATTTTCTTCGGGCAGCACCATTAGCGTTCCGGGCCACACTCCACCACGGGTATCTTTGACAGTTGAAGTTAGCAACATGAATTGGTGTGACCGACCGATATACTCGTACATAAGACCACCCAATTGCGCTACCCAGCTTCACACAAAGGAGGGGCAGATTCGAGACTTTTGATATGGGCGGGGCGTTGGCGTAATCTACGCACAATGTGTGGAGTTTTAACTATCAGCGTTACATTGGCCGTTCGATTCTGAGACAAATGTGAGTAAAAGTATGCTCAACAGCCCGATGTCAACTTGCAGTTGGTTTTGATGACCGTGGTAGTATGACAGGTTCTATTTTCAGATGATAAAGTACGTATTGCTCAACACGGCTCCAGCCAAAGACGATCTCCAAAGCTTCAATATCTCCTGCTGCAGCTCAGCGCACGAGGATGCAGAACACTCACGCACTGGACATGATTTCAGCAAGCTCGGCTGCAACCCTCAGAACTGGGAGTCAACTGACATGGGTAATGGGGCGCCCGCAGAGTCCATATACTAGGAGGGGTATCAGAAAAACATTTCGTGTGAGAGGGCGACCGACCGGCTTCTAGAACGGACACTTCGATCTCCTAGTCGGACCCTCTGGTTTACTCCGTAGCTACTCACCACCTAAGACTTACTATGTACTACCTACCTACCACTTCCTACCTAGTCCATCCGACTTGGGACGGTGGACCCGGGTAGACTAAACTTGTCGATGCATCAATATCATACACCGCTATCGGGCGCTCTCGGGGACTGTTCCGGCGAGGGTCGGGGGAAACCGCATCCTTTTCGGCGGCCGGCTGTCATCCACCCGAAATTTCGATGGTTATCGCAAGCTAGACTATGAGTACGACTTGCCGTCTCAAATATTGCTCGGAATAGAAAGAGCGCAATCGAAATCAGCCGGTATATACCGTAAGAGTGACGCCGATTGAATTCGTTTCGGAAGGAGGTTGTCGCGACTCGGACTCTTGATGCAAACTATGATGCGATAAGCATGTTCCAGGCCCCTTTTAGTTTTGGCAGATGCTAAGATTTTTCGGCTTGACAAGAGCCTGGGCCCACTGCTCCGTTGTCAAGAGTCAAGAGGGATTTCGGTCCCTGACGGTCAGTGAATGGCCAAGTCTGCAATCGCTATCTATGACGGACGAGACAATTGTATGCCAATCGACGCGGTGAGTCAAAAGGAATGCCCGAACCAGATCATCGGAGGAGTGATTTGCAGAACCACATCGAGTGATCACATCATCCGAGCCAGAAAAGTCAATCAGGTGGGCCGGAATACAAGAACAAATTCAACTTGGCGGCCCACTTGCGATTTGTGGCTTCGGGATGTTGCAAACCACAAATCATGATCACTGAAAAATCCTCCCGAAGGTGAACTTTTAAGATCTTGTTCTCGCCTTGCACTCTTCCGCAACCTGATACGAAATCATCATGATTCCCCGTTCGCTGCGATGAACTCTGTAGAGGTAGACTACACAGTTTACACAGTTCTCATGGCTCTTGGCGTTTACAGCCGTAAGGCTTGGTTTTCAAGGGGCATTTCGTCTTGCACCCACACAATCCCAGCACGTGCTCGACACAGGCACGTAAGCTCCGCGCCTGGATTGGGTAAGAATCATTCGAAGATGAAGCGTCGTCCATGCCAGTTTATCGCCACAGCCGGGCGACCAAAAAGTTCTAATCGTGCAGTTACCAATTCAGTCTAGACGAAGCACGGGCCCAAAGACCCAGGACTCAGGAGCGAAGAGTCAGACAAGGCACGGAATGCCGTGCTCCGTTAAGATCCAGGGGCCCATAGGCCTTTTTCGGCTTGCCGAGTCCTCTGGCCTGCGGCCCAGCCCTGTCCTGTCCGGTGTCCCCTTTCGGCATAGATAGACCTGCCATCATATCACTGTCAAGGATAGGAAGATCCGAATGGACCAATCGACTTATCATGAAGATCCAGACGATGAGATCAGAAGTACTCCTGTACCAGAAATTGGCTTCCGTAGCGGATCGACGCGACCAAGTATGCTGGCTCGGGAAGCACTCTAGAGTCTAGATAAAAGTCAGGAAAGTTGGACGGTCAGCCAGCCCGCTCGCCCCCCCTGCAGCAGTAGTGACCAGTTAGTGTGCTTCGGATTTCAGACAGTTTTGTCTAGCGGTTGTAGTGTGATGAACTGATGATAATGGCCGGAACTATTAGCAGCCTAGCCAGGTACCGAGCACGGACGCTTTAAGAACCCACCAGAGAAAATTGTTGTTGCTGTTGCTGTTGTCGCTGCGTACGGAGTAACTTACATGTCGGGCAGCAGTCCTCCACCGCGGCGCCAGCCTTTCTTTCTCGAATGAGGCCTGTTGGTGCCTAAGGACCAACAAGCGGCAGCGGCGGACAGCACGTGGCCGGCCCTCAACCTCAAGTCCGGTTTCTTTTCCCGACCGTCCTTTTCATTCACTCCTTATCAGGAACCACCCCTTCTCTCCCTCTCCTTATCAATTGTCCGATTGTCGCAATAGAATCTCTATCTCGTCATCAATTTACCCGAGTTACGCGACCTTCCAGCCGAGGTTCGCTGCAATCCTTGCCGCCACCATCTAACTACTCATATATCACGATCGACCCATTCTCACAGGATGAGCTCACGTGTGAGAGAAATGGCGCCATGCCCCTTTCTGATGGTCTTTCAGAAGGCAAGCTTGCCGTGATGCTTTTCCGTACTGCTGAAGCGCATAAAGACAAATTGGGCCCGGAAAATACCTTTGCAGCTGGGGGGGGCATCGTCACATGCCACATGCAGATCAGGGTGATATCTACCCTTCCCATCCACTTTCATCCACTCTTTCTTATCATGTAATATCGCCGGGGTCGAGACTGCGATTAGATAATCGTGCAATTGCATTTACACTGCAGTCACCCGCTGGTCACATCCAGCACTGGAACGACCAGAAGACTTCCTGACTTTACAGCGATAGGCCCCCTTCACCGGTAAGAATCCGGTCTGAAAGGAATGCCCCAAGACGGACGATTGGATTCGGGCAGAGGAGGTACCCTTCGCTCGTGAATCGACTTCATCATCTCCAAACCCTCTGTGGCGGACAGACGGCCATGACGTACTGTTATCAACATGATCGGCCACCCAACTCTCTGGCTCTTTTCAACACCCCGGGTGTCTTTCTTCGTTTAAGCCACTTTCCTGGATAGAACAGCCTGGATTCGACCGCGGATTTGTCCTTAGCGATGTTTTTAGCCAATGCCCCTGGTCCCCCCATGTAATACTCATCATCAATGGATCTGCACCGCGGGAACGCAACAGCTCTGAAGCAAAGCATGCTGCATCGAGAACCACCAGCCCGCCCCAGCACGATCACCAGGACCAGCCGGTATGCGTCATATTGAGCTTGGACCGGAGGGATATCGAAGCAGAGGTTTCCACTGAACCCCCACGATCCGTTATGGGGAAGTGCTAAAGAGGGTATTTCCGGCGAGGGCCCGCGAAACCTCTCAGGCCACCTGCGCATTGTGGCGTTTGTTGCGTATACATGCACCCAATCAAGGGCCTGGTTCTGTCTGCTGACCGGCATGCTGATACTGTACAGAAGTTCCAGAATGCCTCCCTCACAAGATACACATGCACAACCACCGCTGCCGGTTCCCATTCGCTTTCATCCCGGCTCTTCTTAATGAACAATTTTGCCGGAGCCAAGCCTTGCAACCATTTAATTTAGCCAGTCAATCCAACACAGCCTCCTCTCACAATGGTGGTGCTCATGTTGTGCTAGTGTGGTGGATTTCAGGGCCACAGCATTGGCTTGCAGCGGACAAGCGTGTGCCATCGCCTGAGCTCCTACACCAAAGACAGACAACAATACTCTGAACCAATGATCGAACCGGAGGCACAGAGCCGCTTCCATTGGTGAAGACAATTGCAATCTGATATTGTATGCCCGGCTTTACGGCGTCCGTTCATATCCTGCTCCTGTGAGTTTCTACTTGAGTCGAGCCTAGTTTGGGGATGGTTGCATTGTTCGCCGGCCCAAATTCCACTGATTGTACAATCCTCATTATCGACAAGCTTGCTGTTAAATTCACTGTTGCTCGACTCGATACTGATCGAGCTTGCTGCTTTCTTGTCCGTCTGATTTGCTCTCGAGGCCTTGCCACGAATGCTGACAACTAAACGCTTTGTCTGGATCTGATTTTGTCGCCGCCGTGGCTGTGCCAGGTCTAGGAGCACCTCTTTCTGCCCTGTTGAATCATATCTCCGCACGCACTGATACCTCTTCCTTTAGCAGTGCCACAAGGAGAATAGATACATGTTCGACATGGCCTGCCATAGCCACAGTGCTGTCACTAATGCTCGAAGAGACACCAGCATTTTCTGGCCGTCTCCAGCATCAATCTACCACTCTTCTCTCTGATGTCGATGAGAATCAGATGGGAGAATAGACCAGGAGTTGGGTGTAAAGGCAGCGGGGGATGGTCAAATAGTTTGTAAACGAGTTTCATACATCCACAGCAGCCATGCACGAGCCTTCCGACAACCACAAATAGTGACCTATCTAGCTCGACCGTACTGCACCCGCCAAGAAGAGAGCAGACAACCGACGCTGTGATCTTCCCAACTAACCTCACAGCAGTAGCAGCAGCAGCAGCACATCCAGCAAACCAATATAGGCTCGACCAAGCTAGCAGCTAATGTCTAGACCAACCGGCCGAAGGCATGGCTATCACGAAACGACAAGACCTACCAGAGGATCGCAACGATCCAACCCAGCCCACTACGCTGGCCAGTAACTGAACATAATGAACAGACAATATACACCCACTACACCCTTGTAACTCCCCCCCACCAAAAGCGAAAGAGAACCCACAATAATGCATCGGTCTAAATAACCCTAAAATCGAAGCTATAAGTACAGTCCAAGTGAAAACAAGCTATGAACACCACCAAGAAGTAAAGCCAGGGGGATCAACAACCCCCCTATCATCGCTATACATAAAACCCAGTCTAACCCCAACCCCAACCCATCATCACCATAAGAATTAAAACGAACAGAAACGAAAGCAAAAGTCCCTTGTAACCCGCAAGTCGACCTGTCCAGAACATTACCCCGTCCTCCTCCCACATAAAAAGATAGAGAAGACACAACACAGCCAGCCAGCCAGCCATGACGACCCTGGATACCCTAGTCCTCAGTGTCCCATCCCGCCTCAAGACCACCACACCACAGACAGCAAGCAGCAAAGCTCTCCGCTGGCACCACCGCTCCGCGCCGCAATACAGCCGCATCAGCGAGCGACCCAACCCCTCAACCCCCAACCTCCAGCTGAGTTACTACCATCCCATCCCATCCCCCAACCCAACCCAACCCAACCAGCAAACCAGATGGGAGGCGGACCCTTCTAAAAAACCCACCCCAAAACAATCCACACCAGCAAGCCCGCCACGACCACAATGCCCGCGACCTTCAGCACGGCCACCGTATCGCCCTGCCGCGCCATGCGGGTCAACCGACTGGCGCTGCCCTTGAGATTCGTGGACAGAGAGGAGAAGACTTGATTCTGTGCAGCAGCGAAGCAAAAAAAAACGTCAGTTGGGAAAAACACCTCCCGAAAAAAAAAGGGAACGAACCGAATGGTCCAACGTCTCCTGATCCCTCGCATTGTCGTAGATATCAATCGTCACGGACTTGAGCGCCGAGACCTTCGAGGAGAGGGAGTTGAGGAGGGCGTTGTTTTGTCTACCCGAGTGCCAGTCGGAGTTAGTTGTTGGATCTTGCGAACGTCACGTCACGTCACTTCTTCTTGGACTTCGATTACAAAAGTCCAGGATACCCAGGGGTTCGATTTGGTTGTCAAAGCTGAAGAGGGGCGGCCGGGGGATAATCAAGGTAAGAACATCACATACTGTTCGCGCTCGTAGGCTTCGGCCATTTTCGCGGTTGTTTCGGTTCGTTGCGGGGCCGGGGCGAGGGTAAAGGTGCAAGGTTGTCCTAGGAGTTGTAGAGGGATCCGGTTCGTGAGATATATTGGGTGAGGTAAGTAAAGCGGAGTGCGGAGTGCGATGTCTATTAGGATAAGGAAGATGAAGAAAAGGACCGGGGTGTGAGGCAGTACGGAGAAGGAAGTCAAGAGTCCATGGCCGGCCGGGAGTGGATTGGATGACGCTGCGGAGGCTTGTGGGGGAGACGGCTATCACGTGCCAGACTCATCGCCAGGTCGCGGCCCCTCCTCGGTGGATATTTACTTGAGAAGGACTGCATTGGAATCTACATAATCTGAATGTTACAGGGCATCCTGAACATCACCAGCCAATATCAAGTAACCCCGCCAATGGCTACTAGCCTCCAGTCGGTGGTCAGGTTCTATGATAAAATATAGCGTTAATACAGACAGTAAAGAATAGAAAATCAAGCAAACCCCTCTCGCTATGCGATCAAATCAAGCCAAGGCAACAACAACAACAACAACAACAACAACAACAGGTCATATCAGGCACTACCCCACCATCGTCATGGAATATGCAAAGGTGCACTATATAGAGTTGGTTCACAGCAGCTTTCCCTGTGAGTATAGTGGAATATGAAACAGAAACCCTCATATCCTTTTCTTTCGCTGTGCTATTTGCCACATATCGCGGTTCCAAAGATAGGAGCTAACACCAGTGTACAAAGCTGCAAAAAGGCGCCCGATACGACAGAAGCAGGGGTATAGAAATGCTCGTCAACTATTCGACCGTAGCAAGGGAAGAAGAGCCTGTTCATTCACAATCACCACATATCGTCTTCGTCATCATCCAATTGCATATCATCTCCAAAGGTTGAATGACCATATTGACTATGGCCAGGGCCGTATGCATTCCCATTGTCGTAGCCATCTTTGCTCCCACGCGACTGGGATCGGTACTGGTCTTGATGCTCGTCACTATATTCATACATCTGAGGATCATCGTAGGAATTGTCGGTGTACTGTTGCTCCTGGGCCTGCAGGTAGAAGGAAACGTCAGCAGATGTTTGTCAAGGCCTTGGTAGCAAGAACTTACCTCTTGATACCGCTGGTACTGTTGGTACTCTTCCTGTTGTCGCTGCTGCTGTCTCTGAGCCGCTGACGTTGCGAGCATCATGTGCGGGTGCATCTGTTGCACCTTGGCCAAGTACGAGTACATGAAGTTACTCAACAAGACCTGCGAGTACAGCGCGCGTCGAGGATTCGCAAGCTTGATATGCGCCATCCGGTAGATTGCTCGTTCTTCCAGGATAGAGAACCGAGTCCAAGCGTAATCAATATCTGGCCGCAACTCTCGAACTGGCGGCTCAGGGGACAAGTTACGAGAGGAGCTCTTCTTGTGATGATGCCCGCTATCGCCATTGCTCTTCTTCCTACTACCACCAAAGATGGATGAGAATAGCCCCGATTCCTTCTCTTTCTTCGATTCGCCGGAAGCTCTCCGTGTGTTATCTTTGCGCCTTTCATCCTCTAATTTGGGGTCCAGCCGGTCCATAACAAGGCTTTCGCGTCCCCGCTGGATAGTCTCGCTCGACAAGGGTGGGGTGTGAGATGCATCGTGTGCTTTGTCCGCAGACTTCGATTTGTGCTTCTTCGAATCGCTGTCCTTGTCCTTCTTCTTATCCTTGTCCTTGTCCTTCTCCTCGTTACCCAAAAGCCAGTGCCAGCTCGATTTACGTCCTCCTTCAGACTCCTTTTTGTCCTTTGATTTCTTCGATTCGGATTTTCTTTCTTCGGGCTTGCGTTCCTCTGACTTGCGATCTTCCGACACGGTGGGAATAAATGACAGACTGTCGGTTCGCATAGTATTACCGGGCAAGGGCTGCGGGTTATTGGCGAACTCGTTAAGAGTGGGGGCGGCATCCGTTGCATGTGTGCGACTGAGTCCGGAACGTTTGTTAGGGGGACGCTCGTGCGATCGATCTGCTGCCGAAGGGCTCTTTGAGGGCGGGGTTTGCTGCTGAGAACTTGGGCTCGGGGGTGTGGCATTGCTTTCGGGCGGCGGGGTCTCAACTATTTCGGGAATTCTCTGTTCGGAGGATGGAATGTTCAATGTCGAGCGTCCATTCGAGCTGATCCGCGAATGCCATTGTTGACGTTCAGGTGGAGGGGCGCTTGCCCGATCTGATGGATCGGGAAGAACGGAGTCACTTACTGAAGGTGTTGGTTCGGAAGCCGAATCCGACGTGAAACTGGATGTTGTGTCAGGGGTATGCGGGGTTGCTTGAGTAGACTTGGCCAAGGCTTGCGACCGTGTCACACTCGGCGTGGGATCAGTAGATACCCGTGTCAGACCTATAGCTGCTTGTCCGCCTGTAGGGTCGTTCCCGTCCGCCGATTTCCCTGCCCGTTTGGAGTATGGGGCTTTCTCTCCCTTTCGTAGGCTTCCAGCCTTGCGATATTGGGTTCTTGTTGAGCGTCGAAGACTGTGACCTGGAGGGGCTGGAGGAAGTATCGGTCTATCTTCGTCGGCTGATAACCCAAGCTTTTGGATATCGCTGAGGATTGACGAAGCGCTCGGCGTGCGCGACTTCGAGTCATCTACCAAGCTTTCCAGTTCATGCAGGTTGGGACCCAACGAGTCCTTTTGTGTCTGTGAGCGTTTTCGCTCGAGCCGCTCCGCACCATCCGTATAGCCATGAGAGCTGTCGATCTGCCTTGAGAGCATGGACCGCTTCCGTCTCAGTCCTCCTCGCATGCCTTCGCCATCCGAGCCTAGAGTCGAGAAATCCCCGGACTTCCGTTTGATCATATCTGCCTTGCTCTCGAGGAATGATTTGAACTCCTTGGGTGCCAACTCCGGGTGTAACCGGGCGGGGACCCAGAAAAGGCGGGCAGCATCGTTCTCATCGTCGGAGGGAGAGGGCGCGATCGACGGCACTGAAAAACTCGGCAGGTCGGGATCCCCGGTGGCTGCCACGTCCATTGACATCCGCCGGATTGCAGCCAAGTTGCTCAGCTCTTGTGCCACGGCGGCTGGATTGGACTCGTAATCGATATCGTTGAGAGGAAACGAGGTAGTAGCGGTGTCGGTGGAGCCGGGAGAGGCGGTCGAGGCGGGAGACGTCGGGCTGCTCTCCACAGACTTGGAACCTTGCGCCCATGTTTGCCCATTCACTTGCCGTTGGTTTACTTCACTCGGATGGTTTTTCACTTGTAGATTTTGGGGCGAGGTAGGAGATTCGCAGCCGGCCAGATTTGGAGGGATGATTGTGATCGCTTCACTTAAGGGGGAGGAGATATAGCTGAGGCGCCGAGAATCGCGTTTGTCGTAATCATCTTCGTACATGTGCCCGATGGCTTCCGTTACATGGTGACTTGGGTCGCTAATTGACAGTTGGGGAACATGCCCTCGCCGCGTCGCGTATCCTCCTCCAGGTTCAGAGGGGCTCGGTGAAGCCTACGCGTAAAGGGGAGGTTGTTAGACGCAATCCCGCAGTCGTAAATAGTTGAAACAGGGGGTTTATTGAGGACCCCACAACCCACGGGGCAAAGGGCATTGGTACCAGCAACGCACACGAGTGCAAAGCTGTAGAAGGACAGGGAACCGAAAGGCAGAAACAGAGAATGCTCATAGCCAGTCTTGAACGGGGCGATTTACAGGGACCAGGGACGGAGAGAAAGACAAGGAAGAGAACGTGACGCACCTGCATGGGAGCAAATAATTTGAGGGGAGGGAGGGAGCTAAAAGGCAAGCGTCCCGAGGTTGACAAAGGACCAGGAACTTCGCCTGGTGGAGAGGAGGTCAATGTACCACCAGGGTCGCAAAAGTAGACAAGTAGAGGATAGTCATGGAATCATCAGAGCGGGGGAACGTATTGTCGACGAAGAGGAGCAACCACCAGGGTGACCAGGAGTGAGAAATGACGATGGCGGCTAGGCATCCGGCGGCCAACGGCGGCCAACGGCGGGAGAGAGAGGGAGAGGAGAGGATGGTAACGAGCAGTCGGTTTTGAAGGTGGAGAGAGAGGAGGGAGGGGGAGGGGTGAAGAGAAAAAGAGGGATTGAAGAGGAGAAAGAGGAGGAGGAGGAGGAGGAGGGCCAGCGAACGAGGCTGAGGAGGGAGAGAGTGGCCGTGGTTGCTGTTTGGTTGGTGGTGAGGAAAAAGGATAATAGGGAAAGGATGAGAGAAAAGATGGGGAAATTCACAACCTTGTAGTTTAGTTGCTCGTAGTTAGGTAGGTAGTAAGTAGGTAGTAAGTAAAAAGGCTGGAGAGTCCCAAGGTAGGTAGGTACTAGGTAAGTATTGTACCCACCACTGCTTGCCTGTCTGCCTGCACAGCACCACTTGTACTGAGTATTAATATTGTACTGGCAGTACTACCGGTAGGAACAGTACTAAGAAAGAGCCTGTACCAGTAATCATGCCCAGTGAGTGGTGGTCCCTGCGAGAAGTGGTTGGTTTGATCTGGTTGGTTGCTGGTTCGGTGGTCGGTCTGGCCGCGATGATCGGAGTCGACAGAACAAAAATAGATGAAGATTCCAGCAACTAATATTGTTTCGCGACACAGGTGAGGGTGTCCTTGGCTCTTCTAAGATAGAGCAGTAATTTAAATGTATAAAAGAAGGAAGAAAGGTGGGAAAATCAGGGGAGAACACACTCCTGAGTGGGGTGGACGGACTGTATCAGAGAAAGACCCATATGCTGTCTGTCCATTTACAACCGCAGTCGAATCTGGAAGATTCGTCCTGTCTGGTTCCCGTTTGGATGGGCGGATTTGTTTGGTCGAGGTAGGTAGGTACGGAGTAGTACCTAATATCTCAGGCACACCGTTGAGTTCTGTCAGGTACAGTCCCCACGAGGAATGGGGAAACAAAAAAAAAAGACAGAGTTTCCCACAGTACCCCGCTGATGCGTAGTAGAAGTAGTCTAGCTTGGAAGTATATGGATGTTAGGATGATGGGATAAATAGGTACTAACTACCTCCTAATCAACTAACTGATTGGATTCCGCGCAGGCCGAACTACCGGCTGACTCAGCCCGCCCGCCCTCTCCACAGCTGATCCATGATCGATCCATCCATCCACTGCAGTATGGAGTAACTTATCAACTGGCAGGTCACCTCCCCTCCGTTCGTTCGTTCGTTCGCGCGCTTGCTTGCAGTAGGCGATCAATGATCAACATCACCCCCGTGCTGCTGGTGGGTTTGGATTGACAAGTGGCACGGTCTTTCCCCATGGTCAAAAATGCTTCCCCTCACTTACTTCACTTGGTGTTTGTACAGTACAATTACCTTCGCATTAGACAAAGAACCTGTGGCTTAAGATATAGATTGAATACATTATAACCTACCTAAAAACATGGGATTTCCCTGCTTGACCCGTTCCCATCCTTCTGGAATCTGTTCGTTGAAGCCCTGCGGCCCATGATGCAGCAGCAGCATGAGGGCTTCAAGGGATGTCTTTTGCTTTATTCCCTCCTTTCTATATTCACTTACGCTAACTAGGGATTTCCTCCCCTGCCTTGCCTACAGTATGAGGTACCCACGCAACCCTCAGCTGTCAGCGTTTCGCTCGAGCTCTATGTGTATCATTTGATTCACAATGGGACTGTCATCGGAGCATGCAAAAAGTCACTGTAAGGCCTTCCCTGGCCTCGTGAATCAGGCTTTGACACCAGCTCGAGCTGTCCTGTGGATGAGTCACGCTGCTAGTGTTCAGCTCAAAGGTTCTGTACAGGACGTTCTTACTACAGGATGTCTCGTATCGTTGAGCCTCGCCAGGGAGGAGAAAAGGAAACGACCCACACCCACTTCCGCTAGTAATCCGTAGGTGGTAGCCAAGAAAAGGATGGAGAGAAGAATGAAAGCTAATGAGATTGAAGTGGCAGCACGAGAAGGATTAAGGACCTGACAGGAATGTTTATCGACTTTCCATCCCACTGTTATGCCTGACATGTGAGGATTGTGGTCGATCCGGTGCGCTCAGCCCATGATTGTAAGTGCTCAGGCGGAGGGCCCCAGATGACCTCGCTTACTCAAGGATGCAATACCACAGGGAGGATATTTGGTCTCAAACTCTTCGAAGAATGTACATTCATTATTACCTCCAAACATACGGGGTATGGACGGACAGACAGAGAGGGACATGCCTATGAAACTTACACCTGAGAAACGACTGGTGACGACAGCAAGCCAGCCACTTTCTGGCGACATCCAGCCATCACGCCAGAGTCTTTGTGTTCAATGCCAGGCGCCCTTGCAAGGGGGGTTGATTTGTGTCAGTTGAGCGGCAGCTAACCCCAATACAATGGGGGACTGAGACCTCTCCAATCATTCCATCTCAACTCGGTGAACGATAATTGAAGTCATTCAGTCATTCTAACACTGCCAAGTCTGCCGGCTAATACCATACTGAAAGAGAACATCTTATGTATAAATTGGAAGCAGTACCTAAGCACAATCACGAACACACGCACCCGAAGGACAGCCCAGTCGGAACCACAACCCACAAATGTGAATACCTGGCTCATCCCCTATTCGTGCAAGCAAAACCTGCGCTCACTGGTCAACTCAATTTGAACTCCGGTGCTGATACGAAATGCCAAAAGCGGACCCTTGGAATTGCAGAGCTGACATATTTGCAAGAGAGAAAAATCGCCAATGCGAAACTGAAAGGTCAAAGAGGACGAGTATTCTGGAAGGCATTGAGGGAAAGACAGAAACAGGGATGTCATAAAAATGTCATTTCGCATAAACTAAAACAGGGGAATCAAGGTTTTAAGCAGGGTCAACATAATTACTACGCATGGCAGGTTAGTATCCGGCGCAGGATTTCAAGTCTGACGGACGGTGATGCTTACCTGGGAAAGATTCCAACTCGGTCTCCAATTCGCCCCGTCCACCAGTCCTCTGCCTTGTCAGTCCGCTTGAGGATGGTGATGATATCGCCTTTCTTGAAACCCAGGTCGCCTTCTTGATCAGCATCGAATGTGTACAGCGCAACTGCCTGGTCCTGACGGAGTGTAGGGGCAGCCCCTGTCCTCTGCCCAAAAATCGGCTTCGGGGCTGTTGGACGGCTGGGTTTGCGGTCGGAATACACATAGTCTTCATCAATAGGGGCGGTGTTGCTACGGCTGCGGTTGAAAGACTCGTAGGTATCCGGGCGGCTGCTGTTGCGAGTCGTTGATGACCGATTCAGACCTCCCGCGGGTCGGTCATAGATATCATCGGCCCACGTGTTCGCACGACGAGGACGATCTCGGTACTCATAGTCGTCGTTGCCGTTCACTCCAGTCCGGTCACGCCGAAGACCTTCTCCATAGGCATCGCCTCGTCGACCCTCCCATACCACATCATCATGGCTATCATCATAGACAGGAATATCGTTATACATAGTATCTCCTTGTCTCGAGTTGCCATAGAAAGCGCGCGAGTTCAAGATACGTAGAAGAGGATCAGCGGCAGGAGGAGGCCGAATGGTTCCGCTCAGTAGCTGGCGGGCCGACACTCGACTGTTGTACATCTTCTCGTTCGCATCCTTGCGCTCCACCAACATACTTCCCTCCAGACTCACGCCGGCAAAGAGACCCTTGGTCTTGGAGTATGAGAACACCGCCGCGACACCCTTCGTACTTGCAGCGCCTGCGGCCTCGGCGTTGCGTCCGATCGGTCCAGCGGCAATCGAAACGTTACCACCCAGTGTCAAGGTTCCCGCTTGAGAAAACGTGCGCACAGCAGCCGCATCATTCAAGATAAAAACGAAGTCGGTCAACTCAAACCCTATCTGGCCCCCGAATCCGGCACCTGCTGTCGCAATGGCCGACGGAGCCGACCAAGAGCCATCTGCGAGGCGGGCTACAACAACCCCCGAACCGAAGCGAGCGGAGCCCAGGAAGCCGGCTTTCAGGACAGTAAGAATGGCGAGACCCTGGCGACAGAGCGGTCAGCCTAAGACGAAAACGCCACGGAATGGGCATGACAAAGAAAGGCTCCTTTGCCCACTTACTTTAGCGCCTGCTAGAATTTCGGGAGGAATGACCTTATCAGGTCCAAATGCTTGTCGGGGATCCACGAAGGACGTAAGAATTTTCCCAACCTTTTTGCATTCGCCTGTTGTCCGCGGGTTAGTTCACGCTCAATAGCCTCGCAAGTGATTGCGGGGAAGTTGGAAAGCGGGCGGAGTAATGCATACTTGACAGAGATGAAGGGAGCGGATTGTGAATTCCGAGAGGCATCTTGAAAACCACTCCGGACCTGAGAAACCCGTAAAGAAGGGGAGGAGAGAGTGAGAAGAGGAAGTAAGGAAGGAGGGGGTGGGATGAAAGAGAGAGAGAGTTAAGAGTCAGGGAGCAGTTAAGAAGAGAAAGGTGTTGATAACCGTAGGTTGCTTTGGTCTTGAGGGAGCGACCGGAAGTGGAACCCAAATGACGGGCTGACATCCACTCGCTTTCGCAAACGATCTATGCTTCTCCTGCCAACTCAAGCTGACCAAAAGCAACCGCGGCACCATGCACTTAGTGCAGCACGCTGGAATGTTGATATCGCTGGCCGTGTACTCTGTGAAAAAGTCGCTGAGTGAGCATTGACCTGTCTGGCTCAAAGACAAACCCCGGAGGGTGTGCTCAGGCCCGCGATATCGAGCCCAAAGAGTATGCGCTTTTCGTTTTTGTCTCCATTACGTCCTGTGGCTGCGGTTGCTGCGGTCGGCTTCCTTCACATCCGGCTGCCGTAACTCATGCAATTGATTCTTTCAGACAAATGGAAGTCGCTAGGGAGACCTCGACCTTATAGCCCAGTAGGCCGATATGATGCGATCATCTTTTCGCTTCCACATTGTGTGCGCATTAGGTGTTGCACCGATTTGTACGGCACAGTAATATTGCACAGCCATGCAATCCCTCCGATCGAGACCTGAGGCTGCGAGAACGGCACAGCCACCGCCGAGGTTCCGCTGATCATCTCCGTCACCGATCGGAACCTGAAAGCACCCTTCTTCAAGCAAGACAAACTCTTGGTTTTCATGTCGGCAACATCAGGAAGGCATGACTCAATGATCAGAGGAGGGTGATAGCAGCTGCATTCCTAACCCATTTCACGATGGCTACAGGTTCGACAAGCCAACCGCAATTGACCCTGATCTACGGTTGCTGACAGCACTCCAGTGCGAATCTGCGTCTGTGGAGACGAAGGCACTGGCAAGTCCAGCTTGATCACTTCTCTTGTCAAAGGTGTCTTTGTTACAAACAAGATTCAGCCCGTCCTACCCCAGATTACAATACCTCCGACCATCGGTACCCCCGAAAATGTCACAACGACAACAGTAGTGGACACCTCCGCGCTTCCGCAAGAGCGGAACAACTTGGCAAGGGAAATCAGAAAATCCAATGTGATCCTACTTGTGTACTCGGATCATTACAGTTACGAAAGAGTCGCTCTGTTCTGGCTGCCGTATTTCCGCTCCTTGGGGGTCAATGTACCGGTAGTTCTTTGCGCGAACAAGTCCGACCTGGCTGCGGACCACGCGGAGACACAAGTCATTGAGGAGGAGATGCTCCCGCTAATGGCAGAGTTCAAGGAGATCGATTCATGTATACGCACCAGTGCCCGCGAGCATCGAAATGTCAACGAGGCTTTCTTTCTCTGTCAAAAAGCCGTCACGCATCCCATCGCACCGCTCTTCGATTCGAAGGAGTCTGCTCTGAAGCCCGCTGCTGTCGCCGCGCTACAACGCATATTCTATCTGAGTGATAAAGATCGGGATGGATATCTTAGTGACAAGGAAATGGAGGACTTTCAGATGCGCTGTTTCGAGAAGCCTCTGAGCGAAGAAGATCTTGTTCACATCAAGGAAACCATCCAAAGGGCACATCCTCACTCGGTCACTCCCTCAGGCATTGACTGCCGCGGGTTCCTTCATCTCAACAAGATGTATGCTGAGAAAGGTCGTCACGAAACAGTCTGGATCATTCTACGGGCTTTTCAGTACACGGATAACTTGTCCCTTCAAGAAAACTTCCTCCATCCGAGATTTGAAGTTCCCCCTTACGCATCAGCCGAGCTGTCGCCAGAGGGCTATCGTTTCTTTGTTAATCTTTTTCTTCTCTCCGACAAGGATAATGATGGTGGATTGAATGACGCCGAGTTGGCGTCGCTATTTGCGCCGACACCAGGGTTGCCTGTCTCTTGGGCGGATGGCTCATTCCCATCTTCCACCGTTCGGAACGAGGCCGGTCACGTCACCCTTCAGGGCTGGCTGGCACAATGGAGTATGACAACTTTCACATCGCCCAAGACCACGCTCGAGTACTTGGCCTACTTGGGATTCGAGTCATCCGACCGCAGCAACCCTTCGACAACGGCGGCGCTTAAAGTCACGCGGCCACGAAAGCGAAGGAGACGGCCCGGACGCGTGGGGCGCAACGTCGTTCTTGGCCACGTGCTTGGAGCTCCGGGATCCGGCAAATCGGCTCTGTTGGATGCGTTCCTCTCGAGAGGATTTAGCGCCACATATCACCCCACCATTCAGCCACGAACTGCTGTGAATACAGTCGAGCTCCCTGGAGGGAAGCAATGTTATTTGATCCTGGACGAACTTGGAGAGCTCGAGCCTGCAATCCTGGAGAATCAGGTCAAGCTCCTCGACCAGTGCGATGTCATTGTTTACACGTACGACTCTTCTGACCCCGATTCGTTTGCGTATATTCCAGCTCTGCGGGCCAAGTATCCGCACTTGGAAGAGCTTGCGGGTGTGTTTGTTGCGCTTAAAGCGGACCTGGACCGAACCACCCAACGGGCGGAGCATCAACCTCATGAATACACGGCCATGCTGAACATGCCCAGTCCACCACTTCATGTCAGTGCTACGTGGAGTTCAATCCAAGAAGTGTTTGTTCACATTGCCGAGGCGGCTATGGAGCCTAGCACGGCCTTCCCACGGAGTGAGGAAGATGTCGAGGGCAAGTGGATGTCGTGGGGAATCGCACTGGGGGCGGTTGTCTGCGCGGGGGCAGCAGCGGTGATGATCTGGCGGAGAGTCAGTGGTAGTGGGGTCTGAGCCCTCAGGGCGCTTCTGGTTCCTCAACACTATGTAGTTACCGATTGTTGTAAACCTAGAAACTAGATACCTTTGACAATTTTGCCTACCTGCATTGCCAGAAAGCATCCATAGAAAGTAAGGTAGGCAGGTACAGTAAGTACAATGGGCCCAAGAGCACCATTGATGGTGAACCCCGCCGTGAGTACCTGTTACGTAGTCCAGTATGCTACTAGGTAAAGTTGCCGGCCGGCCCCACGCGTGAACTTGCCTCTAACCGTCTACACAGTACGAGTAATTGGTCTAATACTGTTAGTTCAACTAACGTAAACTAACCCCGGAATAACCATGACCACCGGTTGGCTGCCCGTCAGCTCCAGCCTCCCACTCAGGTCCCGGCCATCCGTCTGTCGTCTGTCGTCTGCCCACAGGCTTCCTTCCAAGTGACTTCCAAAGTGACTCTGGCTTCATTCCGACCTCTCCTTTCCCAAGACACAAACTCTGCCGATTCGTGCCCGGAAACCCCCCCCCCCCCCCCTGTCTCCTCTTGATCTCCGCCTACGTACTTAAATTACCCAAGGACGGCCGCGGATTGTCCCAGTGTTTCGACCAACTTTCCTCCTCGGCCCAGCTACCTCTCTCTGCCACCGATTGTCGCTTCTCTCCCCCACCAGGACCTGCAATACTGGCTAAGCGCAAAACTTGCCCTGGCAATATCCTCTTTATATAAACAATATCAGTATAAAGAGCCGCCCTGAGTGGCACCCGTTGCTGGTGCTGCTCTTGGGGAACTTATATTCAGCGTTGCCTGGCTAGCCCGCCTATTGCTAGATTCACTAAATTCGTGATATCACGCCCTCATCATATCATACCAACCCCGGAGGATCCTTGTATTCACCATCGATTGGTTCCCGTGGAGGCCCTGTCGCAACCGCAGCCATGTTGTAAGACACACCACCCCGACCGCACCCTGGTTATCCGTTTGGTTTCCCTTATCTCCGCGCTCTGTGCCGCAGCATCATAGGCCCGGCGCCAGAGTCCCTGGAGAATTTCCAAAGACAGACCCGTTTCCCTCAGCCTTTGACGAAATGTGACGGCTTTTTTATGTGGCTTCCCTTCTGACTGATATCACTCAATTCAGCGTCCTTCCCCCTCCCCCACCTCGCTACACCGTCCCTGTCGCCTATGCAGCTGGTGCATCAAACGGCATGGCGGTGCCTGTGGTAGAAACAAACAACATCATCAGCCATCCCGAAGGCGGTTGTTCTTTGCAGGTTGGAGAAGGTGTGTTTGCTCTATCGCACCCACAAAAGACATGTGATCGAGAGTCCACTGACACAAATTCCTGCGATAGGCACCTATCACCTCAAAGATAACCTCCACCTCGCAACGCCGCCGCCCCATCCCTCGGAAGCGCCTGTTGTGAACCCGAACCCGCTCGCGACTGGCGTGACCCCGCCAACCTCGGGCGTGAAACTCTCTTTAGTCCAAGTCAGCAACCAAAGCAAGGCCCCTACATACTCTTTGAACGGAAATGCCACAGCACCAATGTTCGGCGATGGAAACCCCGCGCTGGCCGCGCCGGTGGTCAAAGAAGGCCTCAAGAGGAGGAAACCGAAGAACAACATTGTGAAGAGCAGCTCGTCGTTCGTATCACGGGTAATTACCCATGAAGCGCTGACGAAACGCCTGAACGATCGCAACCCAGACGGCTTTTTCGCATTCGCCAACATCAACCGCGCATTCCAGTGGTTGGATCTCAGTTCGAAGCAGAAAGAAGAGCCGCTGGCGAAAATTCTCTTCACAAAAGCGCACATTCTGAGCCACGATATCAACGAATTGACGAAGAGCTCATCGCACATCGATATCCTCATGGGTTCATCGGCCGGGGACATAATATGGTACGAGCCGATCTCACAGAAATACGCGCGCATCAACAAGAACGGGGTTGTAGCCAATTCTGCCGTAACTCATATCAAGTGGATTCCAGGATCGGAGAATCTCTTCATGGCCGCCCACGCCAACGGCCAGTTGGTAGTTTATGATAAGGAGAAGGAGGATGCACTTTTCACACCCGAACTCAGCAGCCCTTCGGCTGAGATGCTGAAATCTTCGGGCCGGCAGCCATTGCAGGTCCTCAAGTCGGTCAACTCCAGGAATCAGAAGACGAATCCGGTCTCCTTGTGGAAAGTCGCCAATCAGAAGATCTCCCAGTTTGCGTTCTCTCCGGACCGCAGACACCTGGCCATTGTTCTGGAGGACGGGTCTTTGCGGGTGATGGACTACTTGAGAGAAGAGTATGCAGGCTATCCTTGGTGCTGCCACTGTTGATATACAGACCGCTGACCGCTGCTAGGGTTCTTGACATTTTTCGCAGTTATTATGGCGGTCTAATATGTGTTTGCTGGTCGCCGGACGGCAAATACATCGTGACCGGCGGCCAAGATGATCTGGTTACGATCTGGTCCCTACCAGAACGAAAGATCGTAGCTCGATGCCAAGGCCACAGCTCCTGGGTTTCTGCGGTAGCATTCGATCCCTGGCGCTGCGATGAGAGAAACTATCGGTTCGGCAGTGTTGGTGATGATTGCCGGTTGTTACTATGGGACTTCAGCGTGGGCATGCTCCACCGTCCCCGAGTGGTAGGTTTTCATTCCGCACCGCCAGATGAACACCATCAATCAAGCTTGCTCCATAAACTTACACTCCTCCAGCACCAAGCGAACGCGCGCCAGCGGACAAGCATGGTCGTGACCAACACGCAACTTAACAACCGTCATCGCGCCGATAGTGCCGGCAACCGAGTCCGGTCCGACTCGCAACAGACCGCCGATACCTACAGCAGCTATGATCCCACCGTTCGCCATCCCGTCGAGCCCAGGGCGCGGACGGCTCTGTTGCCACCGATCATGGTGAGCTTTCTTTCCCCCTCCCCCAACTTCCCAGACTGGCAGCTAAGAATGAACGTTGCAGTCCAAGATCGTCGGAGAAGACCCGATCTGCTGGCTTGGGTTCCAAGAAAACTCCATCATGACCTCCTCTCTTGAAGGTAATCCCCCACTTTTCCCCAACCCTCTCCGCAAACAGGATATACCCCTCATCAAGATCGCGCATTAACCCCCAACCCGCCGCAGGTCACATTCGCACCTGGGACCGTCCCCGCGAAGGCATCAACGATAACTATTACGACCACACCTCATCCCCAGCTTTCAGCGCCAGTGCAGCGGCGTCGGGATCCGGTTCCGCACTAGGAGACTCCGTGATGGGGTCTCTTTGAGCGGAGCAGCGTGAGAAAGAGAAACCAAAAGCAGATGGAGGCCATGCTCGCTCCCAATCCTCTCCTTGATCCTTGTAAATATCTGTATGATTTGCTTTCTTTCTTCATGAGATCTATACCCAAATGAAACCGCTAATTTCCAGTCATGTTGGATATCTGTAATCCTTGTTCTTTCCTAATTGAAGGGGTGTGCTATTGGATTGGTTGCACTTAGCTGAAGAAGCAGAAAGCGGCAGTTCAGGTCAAGTCTGTTGAAGCTCATTTCCCCCCTTTGCTTTAGGCCATTATCCATGTCGCGGAAAACGCATCTCTGGCCTGGTCGAGATACCCTATATCCTAGAGATAACTTGCAGCAAAAGATTGGTTAAGTGTGGTAGGGAGAAAAGCACACTGATTCCGAACGGAGAGAGGAGCTTGGAACTATACTACGGTGGTGACCTATCACTGTATCGGCAGGGGGTGTAGGCTGATGATTAGATAAAGTATCGACTATCAACCTCACCAAAAAGACCCATCAACGGTAAGATTGTAGGCAGAGAGTCACAAACATCTTCATACATTGAAATGAAAGGCGGAAAAAGGATGACAGGGGGTTGTGCTTTCGTCAGTCAATTAACAGGTGGGATGAATGGATGGGATAAATGGATAATGTATCGTGTTGCGTCACTCGTGTAGGTAGGAGGGGGAAGGGGGAGGGAAGGGGTGATGGCAAAGGATCAAAGGGCATGAAATCAGAGAGGGGAATTCTGGAGGAAAAAAATTCGGAATGGGTAGTATGATGAGAGTATGCAGTTGCAGGTGAAGGAAGAGTAAAGCAAAGTGCTGGTATGTTTTGAGGGAAAGGGGATGTGATGTAACTAATTCGAAGGCAAAAGCTGGCAAGGTAAGCAAAGCAAAGCAAAGCAATTTGTGTGTACCACTCATAGTGTGATTGGCGATGATATGAGTGCGTATATACAACCCTTACCCTGGATTAGAATCTAAATATAGAGTGGGAGAGGACTGGGTAGGTAGGTAGGTGGGACAGACGCCCGGGCTGAGCGGTGGGAGGTCGTTGCTCGGAGGCGAAACGGTTCGGTGCAGTGACAGCGGGATTGCATGACGAAAGTCGCGACGTCAATTGTGGATCGTGTCACTGTACCTTGGTTGGACTGGGGTCGTTTACAACGCTCCGGCGAAGATGCTCATCACGAGGGCGCTGAGCACGGCGAGGGGACCGCTCAGGGTCATTGCGCTTGCGGCAGCTCCGGCGGAGGCAGTGGCGGAGGCAGCGGTCTTGGTGGCAGTAGTGGCAGATGCTGTGGCTGTTGTGGAGGTAACAAACAGATTGAACCCAGGTTAGATAACTTCATTCATCTCATATCCTGTCTGTACTCACCCGGTCTCACGGAGGCGGAGGGAATGGTGCTAGATGATGGTGAAGATGGTGAAGATGGTGAAGAGGTCTTGTGATAGATGCAGGGGCGTGACTTGTATCTAGTGCTGGTGTAGGTGCTGGATGATAGTGGTGCATGTGCATGTGCTGATGATGATAGTGGTGATGATGGTGTAGGTGTAGGTGTAGGTGTAGGTGATGTAGGTGCAGATTGTGATGTGTGTGATGATGATGATGATAGTGTTGAATTAGAAGTATCCTTACCCGTCTCAACTTTGCCAACCTTGGTCACGTTGAATTGATTCGACTGGCTCAGGATGCCAGTGTTCTGGGTGGTGTTGGCAATAGCATTCAGTTGGTAGCCATTACTATCATCGACCTGATCAGTCTTGCTGCAGTTCCACCTCGAGTCAAGGATACAACATACGCAACAGGAATCCCGGTGATCATGTCCACAGTATAGGAGCCATCCGAGACCTTGGCATTCTGGGTGATGACCTTGTTGACTGTAGGCTGGGAGGCCATGTTGACCAGGACCAAAGTGACCTCGTCCGGATCAGAACTGCGCAGCCTGTCAGGTTTATGCATGACGGGTCAATCTGGGGAAGGAAAACGCACGAAACCGTTGTCCATTGGAACTTGTACGACTTGCTGAAGTCAACCTGGTCCCCAGCCTTGGGCGCGGTGATCGTGAGAGCTGGATGAGTCCGGTCAGTTTAGGGCCAGTAGAGATCGAAAATCGGGAACCCTACCCAGAGCCGAAGCAGCAAAGGCGACGATGGCAAGAAGGAGGCTCAAGGAACGCATGGTGAAGGTGGTCAGGAGATATTAGAGCTAGAGATGAAGAGGGGAAACTGCACAGCAGACAATAAAAGAATTGAAATTGGGGGGAAGCTATACACTGGCTTGGAAAGATGGATGGCAGTGTTCTGGTCTGGGACACGACAGCTTTATAACTTCTTCTACACCACCCACACCACACCGCAACATCTAACGGTACAATTACCTTTCTATCCTCTCCACCCCTCCCACTATCCTGTCATCGTCCTTGTTTCTCCGTTCCCCTACCGGATTGACCGATCGGAAAGAAAAGATCAAGAAAACAGCACGAAGGAAAGAAGGAAGGACGCGGAAGGGTAGAGGGAAAAGTCAACGCCCTGTCTATTTTGGGGGGATGTGGTTGTTGTTCACTTCCCGTTGTGCGCCCATGCGAGGGGGGGCTTCCTGCAGGTGACTGGTCCGATTCCCTTCATCAAACCTATTTTCCCATGGAGACGCGTTCAATTGCTGATTCTCGTGACCGTGGGCAGTGCCTACACAAGGGTTTCGAGAGGAGGTTGACAGGAGGTTGATAGGAGATTTCCGACCTGCTTGCTATCAGTCGAGCCAGGGAGTATCCCCTCCCTCTCCCTCTCTCTCCCCTCTCCTCGTGTGCACAGGGCACGCCTCTCCTCCCTTCGAGGGGAATGACGTTTCATCGCTCGCCAGTGTGATGGTCTCAGAAGCTCTTTCTTTCTTCCAGAGACAGCCGCCGTACGTGTCGCGTTCCAATGATGAAATCCGGATCTGGACTAAGGTTTCCCTCTTCCACTAGCCTCCTCAACCTACAGCAGCTGATGCATACATAGCGGCAACAGATGCATAATCTTAAAAGAACAACACTTTGAGTGCTTCCGATCGGTGCGATACCTCTTTCATTCAAGGCTCTTGTGATAGTGCACCCATTTCCTGCCAAGCCACTACTCGACCTAGAGAACCCTGTTGAACAATAATTGATTTATCTGAAGGAGGAAGACCTTCATGTCACAAGGACCTTTTGGGCCCCCTCAATTGAATTCAGGACAATTGAGTTACGCAGCACCATAATGTTTCGTGAGCGTCAGACACTCTAGGCAGTGACTTTGCACTCCTAAGTGCCCAGTGGACAGTCACCAAGCATTACGCATCAGATCATGCACTGCTGACCTGACAAGTCATATTGGATCCGAGTTTTAAGCATTGATGCGAGTACGCGAAAAAAAAAATCTTCCAATTAGTCTTCACCTGGGCGGATCATTGATCCCCAATTGCACGGAGCTTGACTTTGGGAACTAGCAGCAGACTCTGACCATCGACAAATTTATTGAACAGATTGTTCCCTAGAGTAACGCGGAACTTTAGTGCCGACTGATCCAGAGTACATCCTCCGTCGCAAGCACACGGGAAACCGTTCCGGAGTAAATAGTCCTGAAGGTTGCCAATGCTTGGATCCTGGGACGGTGCCTGGAAGTCAATTCGAGTCAGTGATGCCAGGACGGTACCAGGCAGAGCACATAATTGCTCCCAGTTTTTAAGATCATGACAAATGTGTCGCACATCGTCATCAGACATTGTTCTCACTCTTGATATGCAATCACAAGAAGCACACCTGATTGGCGGTATAGTGGATGCCCGCATCAACGGTTCCGTCACCGAACGGCATCGGAGCCAACGTATCTTTCAAACATGACCGATGACTCCCTGTGACACGGAATTTCTAGCCAGCTACCGACGTCTCAGCGACAGGGAACGAGGTCAGCCTAGCGATCGTCATCTAGTGCGATCTCTGACCCAATGCTTCATCCGCATGTGCTTATCGGATATGCATGTAGAATAAGAACAGAGGGTCTTTATCCCCGAGTCACCTCCTTAGACCCGCTCAAACATCCAGTTGTCCCGATAATAACCTGTATTGGTCAGGTATACTTGCTTTGAACGAAGGCTTACGCAAGCTGAAGGACGTAAGTCAATCATTGCAACTCGTGGAGCTGATTTTCCAACGTGTGCCGAAGAGAACTCGCAGCCAGATCTTACCTAAACTCCGGCAACATATTCATCTGCATTACTATTTTTGTACTCGGGGTCTATGTTCATGTTCCAGTGTCATTGTACAGTTTATGTATGTCTTGCTTGCTTCTATATACAGCAACTCGGAAACACATAACTGGACTTCTCATCAAGTCCTAACTAGGTGGTCGCCAGCGCATATAGACAACCACTGTGATCAAATGCCCCACACGCCCAGCGGATCTGGGCCACCCGAGTTGATCCGCTGTTGCTGCAGGGTCTTTATCCTTCGGACAAGCGTACCTACACAAATGGGACCAAGAAGGGTGCAGATCGAGATCGCCCAAACGACGACCAGATAAGTGTCTGAAGAGCCGCCAGTTGGGCCTTGACCAAAGATCCCCTTCGATTCTGCGAGAGACGCAATGAGATAGCCTATCTCCCCTCGCGCTACCATTGCCAGACCCAATATTGACGATGGATACAGAGATCTGGGTTTGGGGGGAAGAGAGCTAGACGAGCTAGCACGTTCAGGCCATGGATGATCTCTCGCAGTTGAGCTGGCGGAAGCTCGCTGGGAAGAGTTGTTGCCGTTCGACGCCGATGTACCGCTACCAGCGACCTTATCTGTGGATTGATCTGCGGCTACAGTGTTCGAGTCCCTCGAGCGTGCTTTCTCTTTCTTTGTCGTCTTGTTCTTCACCTTTGCTGATGTAGCCTGCGGTGAACGGGCACAGGCCAGTCTGACGTAGGAGAAGAATGCTGTCAATGTCCGAACCAAGCTCGACACCGGCCCGAAGGTAAATCTGACCAGCCAGGTACCTGTCACGACTTTCCCGAAGAACATGAGAATGGCGTAGATGACCCCTCTCCAGAAAATATCACCCCTGAACATTTCCGTGATTGGGACAGCAAATCCGATCGAGGCCTGGCCTACATCAGTCGAGTCATCGTGAGATAGGGAGTGAACATGACTTACAAAGAAGAGCGGAATTAAGATTCTCTTGGCTGGTTCCGCATAGTACCTCTCGTAAACCAGCGAGCCAGTGGGATATTCTGCACAAGACGAGCTCATGCCACCGGATTGTGAGGGGTTTCCTTGCCCATCCCGCTCGGAAGTCACACTTCCCTGGCTGGACGCACGCTCCTGGGAGGCATTCTGGGTCCTCAATTCGTATCCAGTAGTAGATCCAAAACGACTGTGATGTTCGGCTGCTGAGCTTTGCTCGAAGAAGTCACTGATCCACGTCGCTGAGACACCCGCAAGATATGCAGCAAACAAGCTGGATGTCCCTGCGTAGGTAGCACCAGCGACCAGCCCCACCAAGAGACACGTATAAGCCAGGAAAGCGAACTGGACTGTCTTCGCAGCAATGGGAAATTTGTCGCGGTGCATGAAGAGGACCCGCAGGGTAGGCGTCACACCGAACCGGCAGACAAGCACGACGCCCACACCAAAGGCGAGCGACACGAAGATCGGTCGAATGACAGCCACCGCACTGAATGAATGGCCGCCACCGCCACCAAGGTTCGTGATGATCTGGACCATCACCAGCCCTACAACGTCGTCGAGCATCGCCGCACTCGTAGTTACAACACCCAGCCGTGTCTTGACAAGGTCCGTGGTGGAAAGAATGGTAAACGTGGTCCCCAGACTGGTCGCACTGAGGGCCGCTCCAGCGGCAAAGGCTTGCAAGGGAGTCGCTGAGACCAGTTCCATGAGGATGAAGGAGAGAGCCATGGGGGTAGCGATCCCGGTCAATGCCACGGCGACCGAAAGGAAGAGGTTCGCTCGCAGCGAAGAGAGTGAAGTCGAGAGACCTCCTTCATAGACCAACAGAATTAAGCCCAGGTACCCGAGCTGCTGAATCACGGTCTCCGCGTCGTCGCTGAGCCATTTCGCCCCGGGAGTACCCCAGAGAATGCCGATGAAGAGCTGGCCGATAAGCCCGCAGTAGAGCAGTTTGTCCAGGCAGACGTTGACCAGATTGAGGACTAGCAGGAAGCCGGATTGATTGAGAATGGTGTGGATGGAGGGCTCCTCGTAGGCAAATGCGGTTTCAGGGGAGCTCATGGTGATAATGGCACGATACTGGATGGTCGGATCTTTATAATAAGAAAGATGGCTGGGAGGCCTATATGTCAGGCAAATGATTGTTTGCGGTGATTGAGAGTTGAGCTTTTGCGGTTAGAGGACTCCATCGATGAGCTTTTACTGTCCTTTGGTACGAGTTTGAGTAGCTTAAGAGCTCTTGTTCTGAGGTATTTGCACGAGTGGTGATAATTATGATGGCAGTTGATCGACGAAACTTGGAAGGTGGTGGGTGATTTCTGCCAAGATCCCGGGGCTTGGCCACCCCACCCCACACTTCAAGGTTCCGATTTCCGCCTTCCGCCTTGAATCCACCTTCCGCTTACCGCTTTCTCTAATTTATAGCAAGTGCAGTTCAATACTCCTACCCCCAGATGGCTTAGTACCTAGTACTCTCACTGTGTCGTGGTCCATGTTTATTATGATTGGGAGAGAACACCGCGCGGTCACTTCAAGTGACTAACTCCTCGACTCAGCAGGTCGCTGATGCTCATCTTCAACACCGAGACAATTACCCTTGAATCCCGCCAGCCCAACACATCTTGAGCGGCACTGGGCGCCGTCCAACTGCTGCACATCGCTGGCTTGACCCAACAAAGACAAAGCAATACTCCAAGTGTCAGGGCTTGCGTTTAGCCTCTTTCATTCGTCGCTCTTGTCGTGCCTGTCAATGGCAGCGGTTAGGTGTTCTGTACCACATGAGCCTGATCCGTGATCGGATGATCATTGACTACTTCAAGGTACCAAGTCAATGAAGATTGGTCTATCAATTGGCCTATAGACTGAACTGTGAAACTCAATTCTGAATAGAACAAAGAACCCAAGCTCTGTGTTCCTGAAAGTCTACGTACTCCAGGAATCAAGGGATGCCATAAACATACAAAATATGTGTGAAATACTACATTCCAATGGCTACAATACGGGCCTAAGGAATCAAAAAGAACATGATCTGCACCAGGAATCCATTGGCCTATACTAGGCCCAGATTGGCAATAGGTTTGGGAAATACTTGACGGCTCGAGGCCGACCAACGCAGGGCAGCTTAGCTGATTGTTTACCCTGGGTGTCTGTCCTCTTCTGGCCGTGGTTGCCCTAGGCCAAGAGGTATGTGTTCCGCTTGCCTCATTCGATCGTTGAGCATTGTATCAGGAAAGGCTGATTCTATGACGTGCTAGCCTAACCTGAGCAACTCCCACTATTCACTGCACTGATAGCCTTCTATTGATCGGTGCCCTTTCATAGTGGGGCTACCATATGGCGTCGAAGCTCAAATGTTTGGCTATCAAGGGACCCGCATTCAAGGGGTTCATGAGTTGGACAACATCAGACAAGAGGCCATAAACAGAACCGAAGTACCAAGCTACTGTCTTGTTTGGTCTATTTAAGATCCAGTTTCCCCTTGAAATTGCTCGAGCTCGATCCCTCGTGCTCTGTCAGAACGACGTGTCCCCCTTCAGCTATACTTCCGACCCTTGTCTTTCATTTGTGTGGGGACTGGGGTAGTTCTCGTTCAGACAGGAGTTGATCTTCTCGGTACAGCGCTTGGTATTCGGAACAAGTCTTCGCCATGAAGGTCCAGACAGCGAATCTCATCCTGGGGTTTTGCGGCTCCATCATGGCCCTGCCCCTTCATGATGCATTTGAGAAGCGAGCCTCCCCGACACCGTCCTCAAGTCATGCTGTCCAGTGGTCCAGCTCTGCCGCAGTTTCGTCGGCCTCTGTGCCTGTCCCACCCAGCAGCTCTTTGTTGAGAGTACCTATTTCCGCGCCTAGCTCTGCGGCAAAGGAACTCGGTCCCGCCAACTATCATGCTCCAGCGATGATCAACGGAGCTGCTGTCAACGGTTTTCCACCCACCACTACCGCAGCAACCGCCGCGGGCGCTTCCAGCACCTCTGCAAGCCCTACGACCACGAAACCGGCGAGTTCTCCGACTACCACGGCTGCCGGAGACCATCCTAGTGTTGGAGGTCAAAGCTCTGGCGGTTACAGCAGTCTATCTAGTCAAAGCCAGCCTAGCCCCTACGGACAAACGGCCCCTGGAGGTCAGAACACTGGCCTCCCGAGCGCCCCGTCTCAAAGCCAGCCGACTCACCCAGCCTCGGCTACGAGCACTGCCGCATACAGCGGTGCGAACTCGGCGACTCAGCCTACGCCTTACGGTCAATCCTCAGGATTTGGTGCTTCTACATCCTCCGACCAGGCGTTTCCCTTCGGACAATTGAACCCCTTCGGACAATCCACGGCCAATGACCAATCGGCTCAATACGGGCAACCTGTCCCGCAAAGTTCCAGCAGCGGATCTGTGCCAGCCACTGGGAATTTCCCGGGTGTTCAAGTGGCCCCTCAAGGATCGACTGCGAACAACGGTGTATCTACTGGAGCGCGTCCTCAAGGACAAACGTCATCGCAGGGTTCAACCCCTAACACTGGAGCATCTAGTGGCGTCCGGCCCCAGGGACAAACAGCGCAACAGGGCTCAACTTCCAATACCGGCGCCTCTGCCGCAGGGCGTCCTCAGAGTTCCACTTCGAACAAAGGAGCATCTAGCGGTGCACGTCCCCAAGACAATTCGGCTCCAGTGGTTCCATCCACAAACACTGGAACCAACAGCGCGTATCCTCGGAGACAACCTGGCTCGGACGGATCAAGCGCGACGGCAGGAAAACCTAGTGAAGGACGCCCTCAAAGCCAGTCTGCCAGCACCGGAGCATCTAAGGGCTCTGCGAACACTGGCGCATCCAATGGCGCGCGTCCCCAGGACCAATCCACTCGCCCTGGTTCGACTACAAGCAACGGCACGCCTAGCGGAACACGGCCCAAGGTTCAGTCCCCTAACACCGGAAGCGCATCCGTTCCTCAAGGTCAATCTGTGGATCCTGAGTTGATCGGTTCCCAACTCGCCGACCAGTATGGTCTGGATGCCGCTGGAGAATTGCTTCCCCCGGGCTACAACCCTGTCGGAACAGCATCTGGTGACTATGATGAGTCGACTCCTTCGAGCTACACGGGAGGTTTTCCCTCTCAGACCCAGGCCGCTGCTCCGGCTAGTGCCAGTCAATCCAACCCCAAAGGTTCTGTAGCTTCAAGCTATGTTGGCACTGTGCCAAAGGGTCAATCTGCAGCTGCTGGATACCTTGGAACCATTGCTCAAAGCCAGCCCTCCAATTACGGCAGCTCTACTCCGCAAGGCCAGTCTTCCGGCTCTAGCTCTGGAGCCTCTACTCCTCAGGGTCAATCATCGGCTTACGGTAGCTCCGCTCCCCAAGGCCAGTCTTCGGGATCTACCAGCTCGATCCCTCAGGGTCAGTCATCTGGATACGGGAGCTCCACCCCTCAGGGTCAGTCAGCTGGATACGGAAGCTCTTCTCCTCAAGGCCAGAGCTCCGCCTCTCAAGGCTATTCCAGCGGCGTCGGCCCAGGGGGCGATCCTGTCTACAACGGGCCTATGGCAGGCCCGGACACCCAGGGCCAGACTACCGGCGGTACTGGAAAATCTTCCGCAGGTCAATCGAAGGGCGCCGCATCACCATCCGGTCACACCACGAGCTCCGGCCAAACTCCTCAAGGCGGTTCGTACGCTGCTGGATCTGGGAAATCTCAGCCTGGGCAGGCACAACCCCAAGGACAGGGGCAGGCACAGGGCAAGAGCCAGACCCAGGGACAAGGGCAGACCCAAGGAAAGAGCCAGACCCAGGCACAAAAGCCAAGCCAAGGTTCCGCCGCGGGCCAAGGTCAAGGACAGAGCCAAACTCAAGGAAAGGGACAGACCCAGGCACAGGGACAGACTCACGGATCCGCTCAGACCGAGGGCCAAGGACAGAACCCGACTCAAGGATATGCTCAGGGCCAAGGTCAAGCACAGGCCCAGGGACAGGGACAAAAGCCAGGTCAAGCCTCCGCCCAAAGCCAAAGCCAAGGACAGAGCCAACCCCAAGGAAAGAGTCAGGCCCAGGGACAGCCACAGACCCAGGGACAGGGGCAGAAGCCCAGTCAAGGTTCTGCTCAGAGCCAAGGCCAAGGAAAGGCACAGACCCAAGGACAACAGACCCAAGGACAGGGACAGACTCACGGGTCCGCTCAGCAAGGACAGAACCCGACTCAAGATTACGCTCAGGGCCAAGGGCAGGCCCAAGGAAAGAGCCAGACTCAAGGACACTCTCAGGCCCAAGGGCAAGGCCAAGGGCAAGGGCAAGGGCAAGGACACTGAGGCAACGGCCGAGCCTTCGGGAAGAATGTGGGGATCCTAGTTGATATTTGTAAGCTCTCTTGTACTTTCTTGGCAGCTTCGGCGCTGTACTAACATTCTATGTCTAATTAGCTCATAATATGTAATGGAATTAATAAGCCCCTAATTGGTTGAATTGAACTGTCAATGTTATCTCGAAAGCGCCAGAATCTTGTAAACACTCCATGTAAACAAGACTTAGGTCCACAGAGCTCAGCAACCAGGAATCTTCTGACGCAAGGGAGTAGGAAGGACGACTCTGGGACAGATTCCTCCGGCGTATAGGGTAGTAACTAACGACGTATGCACGACTTGTCTTCCTCGGCAGTGTGCAGTGGGATGAAACAACCGTGCGGGCTTGCTTGAGATAACAAGCACACAGACTTCCAAGGCTCCCGGAGAGTTTATGATCTGTTCGCCTCGCCTTCGGGGGTGGCCACACAGGTACAGAGACAGAACTTATCTTGAGAACTGTGAGCCTGTCTGTCAGTTAGTAATCGGACATCGCAGCCTTGCAACCCATACTATACGTAATACACATCTGGCCACGTTCTTATTTTGGTAGGTGCAGTTCAAGGCTTTATTGTACGGGTCCTGCTCCGATCAGCATGTATGGTACTGGAGCTGTCATTTATGAAGCAGTCAATCGTGACACGGTTCAACCACTTGGAGAGCAATGTACAATACTGTGTTTTTAATAATATACTACTGGAAGGTTGATTATATAGATCACAAAATATAGAACATGAAATGTACAATTCAATTATGTAGCCACTCAACTGCCCAACTTATAACTTGTGATATACCACAAAATTGTCACCCCAAACCACCTATCCAAAATATATAGCACAGTGCGGAGTACCATGCACAAAGAACCAATCTACAACTACATCCTCTCGTATGCTTACTCCCCATCCCAATGTGTACCGTACCTATCGGTATATTCAGACCAGTAAAACACAAACCCACCCACAGCACAGACCGCTCCCCTCCCCCCAAAAGACAGATCGATTCCCGGACCAAACCGTATGGTGAGTGAGGCATTTACCGCCTCCAATCCATCCACAGACGCACCCATCCATCCCATCATCGACTCCACCCGGCCTGCATACAGCACAGTACGGAGTACATCCATGCATAAGCCCTCCTCCTCCTCCTCCTCGACCTCCTCGACCTCCCATCCCCCGGCTGCTGCTGCTGCTGCTGCTCCCCTGTTTTTTTCTTAGGAGGTTCCAACAGTCCAACCCCAACCCCAACCCCAACCCCCCCTCTTCCTTCCCCTCTAAATGCAAGGGACCGCCAACAAGCTTTCGTGGTGTAAGGCTTGTCGGGACTTGGCTTTCTGGTTCCTTTCAGGGAGTGCGGAGTAAGCCCGGTAACTTAGACTACGATGAAGCACAATCACACTGACGAGTTCGAGAATCCCTACCGGTGGTTGGATTGGCAATATCGCTGGGGCGGTGCGTGTGTATGAGTCAGTCAGTGATTGATTCGAGTTGCTGGGTTTTGGGCCATGTATGGTGACAGTACGGGGTGGAAATGGATGGAACTAACAAGTTGAGGCTATCTCACAAGTCCGGTATACAAATAGTGCCCCGGAACAAGTTATACAGTACATCCGCACCACACACCAAGACGAATAGTACTGAAACTGTAGCTAGCTATAGGGTTGAAAGCAGAAGCTGACTTAACTTACCATTCCTTCCGCGCTTACTGTAAAGTGCATATGCATAACCAACCTTCCTGATCAAGAACCCGCACGGTTACAACTCGTCTGGGTCGACCCTCCCAAGCGACAGGCGATATCAGAATGGGCATCTAAATCGGTGATTTGAAGCCCCGAAAAGGATTACACACACCCAATACCCCCTTACCTCCCCTCCCCAAAGGGAAACAGGTGTATACCTTCAGGCTAGTATATGTATACGGTTTCTCCCTCAGCCCAGCCACACAGTCCACGGAATACACCGACCATCCCAGACGGCCGCCGGCGCGACGTCGCACAAATCGACCGCGACAGTGTAACAAGAGCAAACACTGCAAAGAAACGCAATGTCTCGAGAAAGACACCCGGCTATTCGGCAAGGACGGTCATTGGTTGGTTTCTGGATAGGTCAGTCATCTTTGAATGGAAGGATGGAGCTGGACGGATGGATGGCATACGCATACCTCCTGTACTGCAAGCTGCATAATGCATACGTATCTACCTGCTATTACACCGCTGCTCTGAGCTCCCGGGGAGTACCTGTGAGGCTCACCGCTACGTTCTGCGTTTTGCTGAGTCCAACCCGGTGGAGTCAAGCTTATACACGGTTTGTTTCGGGACGAGGTACAGTAACTACTCAGTGTGATCTCATACCCGGAACGTGTTTCCTTAATGGATGGTCAGTGCCAGCAAACAGGTCTATTGGTCAGATATGATATCTATATGACTAGTATGTACGTTATGTGATGTAAATGGATGGCCACAGACAGACTGTGAAACTGTCGCCGCTGACAGAGTCTATAAACTCAAGAGAACAAACGGACGCATAATCCAAAAAAAGTAAATCTTTAGATCAATTGATGCTATAGTTTAGTGTCACTCGCGGACCGGGCTAATCGAACAATAAGAATCAGGCATTTATCATCATCTCTCATCAAGGTCATGAAGACGTTGGTGGTCGTCACTCAGACGGTGTGGAGGTGGTGGTAAGGTGCTGCTAGCAGACCACAAGGACTATCGGTAATTGAACCCTTACTGCACCCAGGGTTGCACGAAGAAGTTGGCCTCCGTGTTGTTCTCGTCCATCGAGGTCGCGCTGGAATCGTACAGCCCCACAGGCCACATCGAATCCGCTGCAGACGTTGTCATGGGCATGCTGGCCGTCGGGGTGGTCATGGGTTTGTACGCTTCAGGAGTCGACATGGCAACAAAGGCATCTTGCGAGGGGAGAGGCTTGGACTCCATCCCCATGTTCGCCTGGAGCTGATGCTCAAGCGCAGCGGTGGATTCGTTGGCCGACTTGAGGAAGTCGTCGATGTCGATCGACTCGAGATTATTGGATGACAGCAGCTGAGCTTGGGGCAGACCGATGAATGACGACGCCGAGCTGATCCGATAATGGTCAATGTCCGAGCCTTCGCTCACACTGGTTAAGTCGTGGAGATCACTGCCCGTACGGCCGAGACCAGAGAGAGGGGCAAAATCGTCCACTTCAGAGATGTCTCCAGATGAAGAAGGGGCCGGAAAGCCAGGGGCCATTGCATTATAGTCGAAGCTTGCGTAGGAGGGAGCTTGCGTGCTGGCCGCGGCCGGGACGTCCGAATACAGGGGAAAGCTCGACCAGTCCACAGGGGGAGCGCTGAATCCAATGGGCATGTCGCTGTCCGGCGAGGTAAAGTAGGCCTCCTTATAAGGATCTTGGAAGGCCATGCAATTGACAGGAGACGTGGCTGTTGTTGGGAAAGTAGAATATGACGAGACAGGCAAGCCGCTGGTCACCAGCTGATCCAAGGGAGTCTTCGCCATGGGCATGGTGGAGACCGGTCCGGGGACACTAATGTCGCTGGGCTTCTCCATAGTCTGGGGTGGTGGGAAAAACGACGAGAGGTCGAGTGGGGGAACAGTCGTCGAAACAGCGTTCGGCGGCACGACGGGGGCACTCTCCGGAGACCCATGTTCGGACTTGACCCGGCGATGGAGTCGGTGGCTGGTCAACTGCTCGGGGGGCTGCTGGTTCGCCAGACATTCGTTAAGCAAGGTCTGCTGGGCCAGAGGAAGGTGGTCAACCGAGCGGCGAGCCACGTCGGTCGTCGAATGAATGGTGTGGGAACGAGGTATCGTGTAGGGCAGACCACACTTGTGAGCCATGTCATTATGCTTGTGAGCCGGTTTGTGGTGACCATCGCGGAAAACGGTGAGAGTGCTCTCCGATTTGGTCGACGTCAGCTGAGGCTTCTTGGGCTGATCCAACAAAGCCGTGGCTGGCGGCGGCGGAAGGCCGGTTTCCGGGACGGTATCCAGGTGGGGTTCCTTTTTCAGCGCGCAAGTACAGCGCTGTCCATGAGTGCAGCCACATCTCGGACGGGAGTCCTCTGTAAAATCCATATCAGAAAACAATGAACCGATCTACCAACACCATCATGCTCACGCTTGAGATCCCGCTTATCAGCAGCATGGGGATCTGTGTCATTCTTGTGGCTATGTTTTTTCTTATCACCACACTCGCACTTGGTGTGGGTTGTCCGTGACTTGCGTAGGCCGCGACAGTGAGCGCATTGAGAGACTGGGCGGCCTTTTTTGTTGATGTGGGTCAAGGGGCGGTCTGCAGCAGCAAGGTTAGCGAACAACGCGATCGCACGACTCGAAGCGGAGGACGTCCGCATGGACCACCTACCACTGTGGTGACAGCTGCTGACCCGGTGACCCCGGACGCAAGCTTCACAAGCCCACTTCTCGCCATCGATAAGCATCGCCGCGGTTACTGGGTGAGGAACATGCGATGATTCGCGACAAGAGGTAGTATAGAATCGGGTGTGTAATTGAGAGCGGGGGAAGAGAAGTCTCGCGCCTCTCTTCCTTTTTTGAGTTTATGATATATGATATAAGCCGAACAGGAAGACCTGTCGGGGGAGAAGGAAAAGGGCCGTCAAGGCGAGAATTCGAGGTATAGGTATGTGGTCCGTCGTGAAAATCGGACCAACAGAAACCAAGGAAAACTCCAACAAAGCAGGGGTATCTCCGGGGAATATCCCAAATTGTACCAGACCGAGTCACAGAAACGCCGTTTTTCACCTGTCAAAGGGGTTGAATCGCAACTGAGGTTTCAACGTCGATACCGACTACCGGTGCTTTCAATTGCCAATGGGCGCAATGTGCGACGGGATAGCGGTAGTGAGTTTCGTCTTTCTTTTCTTCTGCACAGCGCAACACTCAGGTGCTAGAGTAGGCAGTAAAGGAGTTGATTCCGTAGCGAGAACAGATATCGTCTTAAACGAGGCACAAACATATAACCACAACGGGTGGGAAAGAAAAGAAGCGGGAAAATCTCAATAAGAGAGAAAGAGAAGAGGATTGAGGGAAGAGGAGGGGGGGGCCAAAGCCTACGCACCGTTTGGCGCCGGCCGTGAGACAGGACACCAAATACCGGCTGTGGCGGCCAAGATAAAGGGAAAAAGCGATCGATCTGAAGGCAGAGTTGCGAACGTAACCCTGTGAAAAGAGGAAGAAGAAGAGAAAGAGAAGGGGGGGGGGAAACGGGAGAGGGGAAAGCGGGAAGAAGTAGTCAGACAGACCTCTTTGGGGGGGGGAGCCTTCAATCCACAGAGCGGCGAGTGTGAAAGTGGAACAATTCGGCGGCCGCAAGGGAGTGACATCTTTGGTCTCTTTGCTCTCCTCAAGAAGAAGAAACTAGAGTAATGAATGTATTTTTGGTAACAATCTTACCCGGTTCGGAGTTGTATGAAGTTGAAGTTAGTTAAGTTACTACTTCCTGTAACTACAGTACTTTGACTTTCCTACATGTTGCCCCAGTCAAGATCATTTCTGGTCAATTCTGACGAGCTGAAAATGATGTTGATGGTGCAGATGATGGCAGGGATGATAATGATCTTGCTGCTGAAGTACTCCGTACTAATAATGATATTGTTGATCTGTCTTGCGCCAAACCATCGACTAAATCACTTAGTATTTCTCCTCGGCAAACTCACCAGCTATGAAAAATCTTGATTCTCTGTCGCTCCACCATCCGTTTCCCAGTTCCATGGGTTTTACTCCGCGCGTGTGTGTGTGTTTGACCGTTTGACGAGCCTCGTGTGAAAGAAATGTAGGCACTGTGCACACACAAAGTCACACACGAAACGAATCTGTTCTTAGTGACTTCAGGTACGCGATCCTGGATGTCAGCCTTGTGGCTAAATGAGACATACCAGACAGTATAGAACTGGTAAATGTTCTGTTTGGTTGTCCTGTCCTGTCCTGTCCTGTCTTGTCTTGCCTTGTCATCTCGAATCACCATCAGCTCGATCAACATTCGCAATGATGGCAGAGCACACATTCACCATGGCAGTGGTACTTGCGTCGTACGTCAAAGCGGTCTCGTCCCATCCTAGCTAGCCCTTTTCTCTTCCCCCCTCCTCCGCAACCGACATGCCTGTCTCAAACAGAGAGGTCTCTCCGAGGCATGCAATGCAAGTTTACACCCTACCAATGCTCTCGCCCTGGTGCACTGCAGCTACCACCAGAAGGGTAAGAGGTGTCGGAGCTGTGACTTACAGCTACGGTCTTCACAACGAAAAAGAAAATGACCAAAACCTAAGCATTTTAGCTGCAATTGCAATCTCAAACTCGAACAATGCACAGTACGGAGTACTCCGTACATAGACCCCAATGCAAGGAGAGATCTCCCGACACTTTCAATCCGGTTGTTGCATTGGAGGTTCTCCTTTGTGCTGCCTGTTTCCTTTCTCCCATCCGGATTTCTCTCTCTCTCTCTCTCTCTCTCTCTCTCTCTCTCTCTCTCTCTCCTCCACAATTGCCAATATTCTCAACTCCAATGACTAGACCGTTGTTTAAACCCGCGCTTCACGCCCACCCTCAAGCTAGCCCCACTGAAAATCGTTAGCTTGCGTGCAGGAGATAATGATAAGGCACGGAGAATACCCTCTTCGGGCCTTAGGTCTTAGATTAGGGCTCGAACATGCGGGTTAAAGAGGGTTAAGAGAGGGGGGTGGGCACTGGGAGCCAGAAAGATGGAGACCTCAATTGGTTTTACGGAGGCTTGTTCATAAGGGCGAACCAAACTCTGTCGGGTGACCGATGGATCCCGTTACGGAATTCCTGGGGCAGAGCAAAGCAACCGGCCCGGTTGACCACAACCACAATGGTTTACCTGGCGGTGGCCCGTTGGGTGGGATTCTTTTACCCAGACGGGCAGACCGGCCTTTTACCCATCAAGTCACAGACATACGGCGAGTCAGAGGCAGACAGATAAAGTCATATGTGTTGTATAAGTAGTGGTGGCTGACCAAGGAGCCTGTTGCTGCGACGAACGAGGCCCTGACAGTTGTTTCAGTGGGTGAACCAAATCGGCTGGCGCCAGCAGACAGACTACTGCAGTGTAAGTCAATACTGTATGTATGTACTGGTGGGATCCCTGAATCGAGATTCCGATCCAATGATTTCCGTGCGCTCACGCCTGTTGCCTTGGGAAAGAGAAAAAGTACAGCATCCAGTGGTAGTCGGCCAGATCAATGAAAGAGAATATTTGCCACGCTCACTCCAGTCAAAAGTTCTAGAAAAGAGGATTTAAACCTTCCATGCAGTCCGAGGGGGAAATAAAAATTTGTTCCGGCCAGCCATTCAACAAAAGTTGTTGGCGGAAAATAGGAACGTGCGGATGGAGAAGACACTGGCTGACTGCCACTTTACCCACGGTTGATTTCGATAGCATGGACCCAAGACAGATACTAGGTAGATAATTAAAGTCGAGTCTTGCATGCATCAATCAGCCCTGACAACGGAGTGCACAATACAGTGTATGCCGTACCTTTGTGCGTGCACTAGCCAACGTGCAGTCTGGAGGCTGACACTCTTATTCAATGGCTCCGGTGCTCAGTAATGGAGCCAGGTTGAATTGTCGGTAGTTCCGGCCCCTGCAGTGCTACGTTCTTGAAATTGTCTCGATCGAGAATCCTCCTGGCTGCGTGATCGTTCTCAGATTCAGTTAGGTAAAGTAGGCTCAGGCCCTGCGTAAAGTCGGCGTAAAGGAGATGGATGTATTGGTATTGTACCAGGGCGAACCGTCTGTAGGCAACGCGGACCGCCGGCCGCGGAATAATGACCTGCCCAGGCCAGGTTCCTGGTATTGAGGATCTCCATTGCACCGCGCATCGCAATCCAGGGTCGAGATACTTGTTTCTCTTCAGGTTTGCCTGGCAAAGATCTAGAGGAGGCTCTTCTTGAGATCACTCAATCGATATTGCCTCACATCACGATCAGCCAGATGTCTGTTATGTCTTCAGATCTGTTTAACAAGTCGTCGAGACTTTGAAATCCCATCGTTGAACATCACGAGTTGTTGGGGACTGCGGGATGGCGTCACAGTTTCTGCTTTGGGGCAACTGCAGCTTTGTCCTTGTCGGTCGGTCATGCGGCGGGGCCTGATCTACACGATGCTGGTGGATTGTCCCTCCACCAATGAAACTGACCATTTCAAGGATCAGTCGGGTCCCTTCGGGGCCCTTGTGAAGACGGGCCCTGGCAATGTGGCTAAATTACTGCTTCGTATGGCCCCAGGCGCTACTTCGTATCAGCCGAACAGACAGCTGGGCAGATGAAGAATAGATGGGCAAATATCGTGGTTCACGCCAGCAGATGCTTCGAAGGCATGTATAGCTTCATATATGTGCAGGCCGCCCTGGCACACAATCCGACGCTGCGGCAGGGCCAGAGGGGTGGAATCGGCTACTACAAGTACCAGTAACTAACCCCGGTCCATCTTCAACTCGGCGCCTCCCAGCCAACAATAAAAATAGCCGAAACAACATCATCAACACGAGAAGTCACTAGCGAAGCAATGGTCAGCACTCATTTAGGAGACTCCCCGGAATTGAGTCTTTCAAGTCATCGAGTCCTGTCTATCTTTTGCCTCAAACTCCGTTGAGACATATGGCATTGGCTTGGCTTGCCATCCTGGTCGTATAAAATTCGTCGTATAGAATCGTGGATGCTGTGAGTCGGCGACCCCACTTGTTGAACTAGTCCAAAGCCCGTTTATCATACCTAGTTACCAAACGATGCCTATCTAGTCTAGGTTGTCTAGGTACCCTGTCGACTAGGTCAGTATTCTCCATTCCCCTTCACCCAAGTGGCTTCGCGAAAGTGGATCGCAAACGCTGTTCAAAACGTGTACCTACATGAGTGCGTGCATCGGCTTTTGTTTTCCCAAGTCTTGCATAGAAGTACTGTACTTTCAGGTCTTAACTCGATGCGGTCCGCCACAAAGTCTCATCTGAAAAGACTCCAGCCCAGCTAATCCCAAAAATTCCAGCGAAAAGTGGTGTGTCGGGAGATCGCATGTCGGCGATGAGAACCAGTGATATTGAATGCTTGGCTTGAGTTTAGATAGACGAGACTGCTGGTGATCCGCCAATCGCAGTGCCCATGTACGCAGGGTGGGCCATGTTTCAGCCTACCATTGTGCACCGGTCTGCCCCAGCCAACGGACCGTGCCCGCGATGTGGAGGAAGAATGGAGGCCAGAAGGAGATTTGAAGCGACAGTGTTTTGTGGCCCGAGTCTTGACTCTGTGATGGCGGTGGTGGTGATAATCGTGGTGATTGCCGGGGTGAGAGATGGCTGATGATGGCTGAAGGCTAATGGCGGTGTTCTTCGAGAACGCTTTTTACATACGGGATCAGGACATCCTCTAGACAGCCTCAGGCACCAGTCTGTGTTCGAAAATGCTCTTGCTTCTAGCCATTGATTGTTCCACTTGCTCACAGATATGTCTATCACCCTGGAATAAGGTCTAAACATTAGAAGCTCAGTGATCAGGTAATGAACTACACTGTTGCAAGATAAACGGAAAATATCTTATTTGTGGTGGAAGGTCCATCTTCACACGAAACAAGTAAATTGTCAATGGGATTCCAGACCAGAGATGACGCATGCAGGCCACTCAATCATCAGTGAGGCGATTCTTATTACCTTAAGCACATGTTTAAGCTTGACTAGAGCATCTTGTGAAGTGAACTGCAAAGTAAAGGGGGATGGTTATCATGGTTGTAGCGCATATGTGCACGTGAGATGAAGTCATACAAAGTCTATATCTCATTTTCGTCCTCGAAGGCGAGACGAAGTGTCCTCATTGAACTACATGTAAGTCAATCAACCAGTGCTTGCATGTTATAGAGAATATCCATTCAGCCAGCCTCAAGGGTAAAGGAGTGGTAGAAATGAAGGCTTTTGAATCACGAGTTCGAACATTAGCGAGGTTCAGATCTTCAGGCAGAAAAGCTTCAAATGGCTTTGTATGACTTCGTATCGCCCAACAGTCAAGGCAAAGATCGAACTAGCCCACCGACATCCGAGAAGCCCTGGCGCCATCCATTCAGACCCATTCAGACCCAATCGAAGGATTCTTCCCAAGCAAGAATATCTGATGGTCGAAGAGTTCTGGGCCGGTGGGAAATAGTATTAATCCGTTCGCTCGCTGGACGGACGCAGAAACAAAAAGCCGGCCCTCCGCGTCGGCGCGATCATCCCAGTATGAAACTATATCCTCAAATTCCACCTCCCCGAGTCTGCATCAGACTCGATGATAATGTACTCATCTTGTAATTTGGTCGCGAAATAATGTTCGTCGTGTCCTGCTCGTCGCCGACGGCATTCGGCGCTAACCCCTTCAAAAATCTCCCCGCCCAGGCAAGTTTAGCCTGTAAAACCTTGCCTGCTCTTCTCGCGTCTTCCGTCCTTCAACACTCTCTCTCCTCCATCAAACCGGAGCATCGCTCCACCATCCACCATATCATTTTCCCATAGTTATCATCCTTACAGCCAAGATGAACTCCCGCGAGCATCCTGATATGCCTCCGGCCCACTCCTATCCCTCCCCCAACGCGGCGCAGATGAGCCAGGGCGCCATGCAATACTACACCAACCGACAGTTGACTGCCGACGAACTTTTGTCCGCCGAGCTATCGCGCGAAACCTCTGGCCCTGGTCTTGCTGACGGCTCAAATAATGGAGTTCACCACGGTCAATCAATGGTCCTTGGTTCCTCTAACCCCGGTGGTCCTGACATGGGTCGGCCTGCATCCCCAGATCAGCATCAACAACAGCACATGCTCCAATTTACGCCAAGCCAGCAAGTTGGTGTCGACCCGAACCACGATCTAAGCTACGGAGACCAGAGCGCGAGGAGGAAGAGATCGAAGATCTCTCGCGCATGCGATGAATGTCGGCGCAAGAAGGTAACGCGAATTCCCGAATTCCCCTGCTCGCCACGCGCGACGCGGTGCGGTCGAACTGACAGTACCTCTCAATTAGGTCCGCTGCGATGCGAGCTCCGAGTCTGGCGTCGAAACATGCTCCAACTGTCGTCGCCTTGGAGTTGTCTGCCAGTTCAGCCGAGTCCCAATGAAACGAGGTCCAAGCAAAGGGTAAGAATGGTTGCGCGCGTCGGGTTTCAAAATGGGTCTCGCTGATGCGGAGTGATAGCTACATCAAAGAATTGGCGGAGCGCTTACACACACTGGAGAGTCAAATGCAACCTGCTATGGTGCATCCCGACATGCCGTATCAGCCGATGAACGAAGTCTCCTCCCCTCGGGCATACCAGGATTTTTCGCCTCCAATCGACAACGGTCCCATCGGTCGCAAAAGGACGTATTCCATGTTTGACGGGCTTCCGAGTGCCTCGTTCACGCAACCATCGTTCAATACACGCCCCCAGACAGCTTTTGGTTGGTTTACCTCAACATAATCATTATGTCATCTATCTAATTATACCCAGACGCAGGAGAAAGTTCGACCGACCCATGCCATCCTTCCGTGGTCAACAACACAGCACCTAAACCTGGGAATCTGTTTTGGGCAACCGGCAACGAAAATGACCTACCCCACAGCCTCGACATCCCGGATGTCCCGAAGCAAGCAATGGACGAAGATATGACTCCTGTGGATGTGGATGAAGGTGTTCTGAACGCGTAAGTGCCCTTGCCCACAGCTTCTCCGAGAGTGCTGTATGCACCCGGTCTACACGGCCACGTGCTAAACTCCAGTAGCTATTATCAAAGGATACACCCCGTATTCCCAATCCTGCCAAACTCAAAAGAGCGCTTTCTTGAGATTCTTCACCGTTGTGGCCGTGAGCTGCAAGAAATCTTTCTGTACAGCCTTTACACTGTGACGCGTGCCAACTTGGAGCGCCTTAGCGGCTCTTTTGAGAGGGTCACCTCCTACGAAAACGCACAGGATCTGCTTCTATACTACACGCGCCAGCCAGCCATCACGCGGTCAACCACAGTCAACCTCATCTGGCTGCAGAGCATACTACTCATGATCCTCGACTGCGATGCCCGTGGACCGGACAACATGGTTATGAAAGACGGTGTGCCCAAACATACTCTCATCCAGTCAGCAACCAAGCTCGGTTCGGATTTGGTTAAAGGTCTTCATCTGTGGAAGTCTCAGCGGGTTACAGATCCTGACGTTGACTCTGAATCATCTCTTGCCCGACGCAGCTGGGTGTCCTTGGCGATAATGGCGCGGTGGTATGCTATTAGTGTGGCTGACCCAAGTGTTTTGAACACGCTTGACGTTCGCAACCGTGGTGACGAACGAATTCTTGGCTCAGTTACTGCCAGAGTTTGCTGTATGTACCACACTGCAACATTCCATCATTTGATAACGTGGACTAACCACAAGCCTGCTTAGCGTATTCTACCTTCCTCGTTGAATTGGCAAACCTGGTGACAGAAGAGCAGAATCTTTGCCAGTCGAACACCGGCCCTGGCCGGTTAGTTGCTAATAGCATGGCTGCGCGCCTGGAGCTACTTGGGGAGGCCGCAGAGGTTGGAGATTATCGGCGACCTTCCGAGAACGTAGAGGACGGAGCACCCTCCAGCTTCCTCGACAGCTTGCAAAATCAGCTGTACTGGACCTTGCGATTATTGATCAAGCGCCATATCTTTATCTACACGCCCTACGAGATCATCTACGCCGCCGAAGAGGTTGTCAATGAAATGCACAGAGCCAGCTCACAATACCGTCTCACGTCTCCATTCGATATCCACAGTCTGGCTCTGGCAAGTATGACCCTGCTCGAGGCCACGGTCCTCCCGGAATATGCCAACGAGTGCTGGGACTTAATCAAGAAGGTCGAGGAAATTCTTGATCACCGCGCTAAGCGGGCCGCGGAATCAGGTGAATTTGGCGACATCTTCTACACCCCAGCCTGGGACACCAAAATCCGCACCTTCATTGAATGGCGACGCACCAAAGCACAGGAGAGCCAGTTCCATGACTCAACCATTGGCGGCGGCGGCGTCAAGAGCGGCTCTGCAGCTCCTCCAGTCCTGGGTCCGAATGAGCAGCGTTCTCTCCAACACCTGGCTGACCTTGCCGTGGGCGCCGAGGGCCAAGTGGCTGCGGCTACGAACGCTTCCTCCCCGCCCCCTGTTATTCCACCCGCTGAAAATCACTTGACCGCCACCTCACCCAATCTGGCTTCTGGCGCGCAACCCCAAGGTCGTATGGTTGTGGACTTCACCCTCCTCACGAGAGAAGGCTACCTGAACGTCTTTGCTGGCTTGATCTATCATCGATCCCGGTAAAGCACCCTCAATTCTCTAGAACTGTTACTTACCGGGTATTGCTATATCTCGGAACTTTTATCTACTTGTGTCATTGTATCTTGAGCTGGAAACATTTTCTCTTCTCCCATCCACTTTTACTTTTTCAAAACTGAAAGCATTGCTGTTTATTTCCGAACCATTGGCTTTTAATCTAGCAATTTCGCGAGGCAGTCAACATGGTGCTATTTGCCGCGATCGTGTATTTTTAGGTGGAATTCTATTCATTACAAAGCATGCTTTGCCTGCATTCCTACGCTTCTTTCTATTACTTCTTGCCCTAGTCGGTGGTAATATAGTGAGATCAAACAAGATATTCCCTCCACAACCCGACGGCCCGTGAAAAAAAAAATATAGCAACATCGCGGCATTTCATGCTTCACGTCAAGAACATCTCTGTGAACTAGAAGGAACACGAAAGGGTTGACGAAACCTTGAAACAGTCGCGCAAAAGATGAACAAGAAACAAGAAGAATAGCAAGGTATCACGAGGGAAATTCCACCAGCCCAAATCACGTACCTCCTTTACTTGTCCCCAACTTCATTCGCTGCCATACACCCTCCACATCCTCACAAAGCTTGAGGAAGGCATCGTCTTCTACGTGGCGACAGATCCAGGACTCAACGAGTTGCTTGCGCTCCGTCGTGGATGCTGAACCATACGATGCGAGATCTTCCGGGGTCGGGAGTGGTATGGTCTGCTGCTGCTGTGTCTGCTGCTGCTGTGTCTGCTGCTGTTGATGTTCCTGGGGTGGCTCTTGCTGCGGCGCTCCCGCTGTTGTGATGGTGGGGATGTTGTTTATGGCTGATTCAAGAGGATAGTGCTTCTGGTGCTGGTCACAGGAGGTGGCTGGCTGCTGCTCGTTGCTTGGGGCGGTGATGAGGCCTGAATAGGAGGGCAAAGGGGGTAAGGGGACTCCAGGGACTGGCTGGGACCCGCCTGGGTTAGCTGCTGGGGCTGGGACTTGCGCGGCTGGGTTCGAGTACTTCAGGACGGTGATTCGGGGAGTTTCAGCCTGAGTTAGGGGGTGCGGTGATGGAGGAGATTGTGTCTTGTTTGCAGGGGCTAGTTCTGGATATGGTCTAGACACTGTGTACTGAAGTTAGAGATGATTTCCATGGGAGTTGAGTTCCAGACCGCGCGCGTCGGAGATATTCACCTGTGCTTCCAAATGCTGCCACATTTCCAGCGGGGATGCCGGTCGTGGCGATTGTGTGAGTCCTCTTCATGAGCGGTCTGGAAAATGGAAGAACCCTCACGGGAGGCGGGTCCAGGTTCGCTGTCTCCAGGGGCAAAGTGGCAGTGGAAGGTCTGGACGGGTCAGCCTCCGAGGTGCCGTGGACCTGTAGGGCAGAGAGTGGGCATTGGCCATTGAGGGACTGCGTACGGTTGCTTTCTGTATACATGTACTTGGCGAGACTGCTGGGTGTATTTGTCGCTAGGTACGGATGGCTGGTGCCTAGGGTGGACGAAGATGCGGACGTTATCGATGTGCCTGGAGCCTCTCGTTAGCCACAAGCTGTCTGGCCGACATGATCTGTGGGGAGCAATACCTGCTGTGACGCTTGGCGTCGGTAGACGAGCATATGTGCCTGGTGCATACACAGGGAAACCAACACCGTTGTTGGGAGGTATTATGGTATTCGGTACTGTCAGCTCGCTTGACATGGAGCCAGGTCTGAAGGATCCTGTGTTCCACTGCGAGGAGGTCTGTTTGTGCATGGGGGCAGGACTAGCTTCTGAAAATGGACAATTTATCTCGCTGAGGATGGCTAGAGCTGCATAGTAGTCCTTTTCGGCTGAGAATTTGATCTGAAAGCGGCGGATCTATGCGCAGGTCAGGCCAAGTCTCGTGGTTTGTATGTGCGGGCCTGAGAATCTACACCTACCATGTTTCCGCGAGGATATTTCACTGCCACACAGGGTAGCTTCACAACGACAGCGAATGATGGCTTCGATGCTTGCCCCTGGGCAGGCTGAGATGGGGTCTTTGTGGCGGCCATAGCAAAGAAGGAGAGATCGAGCTCTTCCTAGTCATAAATCACTTAGCATGAAGCTTATAAAAGGGTAGCGCTGGCGGAGTCTCACCATGATATCGTGGAAACGAAAGATCCTTAGCACAATACTATCCCCAGACAAACTGTTTGTGGCCCGGGGCTTCTCGAAAGTGGCTGTGAGATCATTGTTCCCTATGATATGACCCCAGTTCAATGGGCCTCTGTGACTCAACGATGTGGTGACATGGGAGAACTTGGCTAAGGATAGACGGGCAAGAGGGGTATCTGGAAGTGGCTGTGAACTATAATGATGCATAATCTTTACGGCATGAAGAGTTGAAATGATGAGTTTTGATTTGGGCTTAAGATGTTGGGAAGTAGAGTTGATGAATCTGTAGTCAATGCTTCGAGGGGGCGACAAAAGATATGAACAGGTGACCAGGGAGACAAAAATACTATGTAGGTTGTGAGAAGCCGCCACCCGAACAGACGCCCATCCCCGGTCTGGCAAAGTACTGGTTAGGCTATCCTGATTCAGTTCGAATTGCATCTGATAGATGTTAAGTGATAAAAGTCAGAACATGGTCACAAGTTCTGCTTAAATCTTGAGCAGCTTCATGTTATAGACCTTGAATTTGAGAAGGAACAGAAGTCAATACGAAAGAAGTCAGCTTGCTTCTTGAATGGAGAGATCCTCATGATGGACAGCTTTAATCTAATTCTATATCCTGAGGACGAATCTCTCACGAGACAGTTCTGAAGCCAGCAACTGTGGATTATGGAGATAGAGTCCATGCCTAGTATCTAAGGCATCAAGCCTGACTCAGCAAGATCACAAACAGGTCAAACACCATGGAGAGCGGCAAGTCGGCCCGATGAATGATCCGCGCACGCGCCTGAGGCCAGTAGGAGCAGCGCGGACTTTTGCCTGTGGATGGCAGGACGCTTCGATCGCAGGTTCAGCTTGTCTCTACATTCACATAGCCCCCCTTGGGCTCCAGCATAGGAATTGATTCTCCGTCTTAAGGCACACTATTCGCCAATACAATCCTATTTATTGCGCAGCAATATCTCCCAGATATTTCACCAGAACGTCTATCGCGAACGTCTTGTGTTGTTGTGCCGCCATCGCATCCTCTTCGGCTTCAAGCAGACTGTCTCCGTTAGCTTCATATCGCGTCCAAGCTTCCAGATCGTCGGCCGAACCGTTCATCAATTCCAGCAAGCCAACTTTGAAACAAAACTGGAGCGCGCCCGATCCCGCCACGCGATATTTCGAAGACCATTCATACGATAGGGAATTATTGCAGGGCGACCAGGAAAGGCACAGAAGGCCGCAGAAGGGCTCTAAAGGCACGGACGGTGTGCTTTCACACTCACCCACACCTCGCCTTTTGACCTGGAGGTTCTGGCGCTTGAGCTCTTGCGGGGATCTTGACAGTATCCCGGTTCAATCGCGCCAACCTTGATCCTCAATTGGAGTCAGTCAAAGACAACACGCGAAGGTTAAGAAACAAACAAACGGATTGCGAACTCCCCGGAAACACAGGTCCAAGGGCCCAGGCGTGCTGTAAAGCAAGCCCAAGATGTCCACTCAAACTCCCCGCACATCCCTTCGAGGCAAGTGCTTTCTTGACGAAGTCCTTCCATTTACGGTCGAGAAGCTCAGACTAACAAAGCACAGAGGGTTTGCGGCAGGCTCCCAAAGCAAATCAGCCCTTCATCCCCGACACTACCCCCGCTAGACGCTCACATGTAATCCACGCAAATCAGTCACCACAGCCCGTTCCTCTGACCTTGAGTCATTCCAACTCACCCGCACCGACTGTGAACAACGCCCCGCCCTCGAACGAGAACTGGGAAGGAAGGGATCAAAAGGTGCCTATGAACACACGCGAAGTTGCAACCCCGGGTAACAGACCAGGTCTGTTTCTCAGTATGCATGGCAAAACAGTCAAGCAACCCGACTTTTACGATCCTTACTTCCCCCTCAGATATCTAGAGGTCCCGAAGTGTAAGTGTTCATCGCTTGCAGCTGTTCCTCAACTCGTTTACGTCAACTAACTCGTCTGCTCAGCTGATCACATTTACAAGCGTGCGCATTATGGACTGCAATCAGGCGTTCCGGACGAAGTTGACTTTGCGCTATTTCACCTTGTTCAAATATCCAATCAGCGCTGGGACAAGTTCAAATTCGAGGGCTTCCCATTGTTAGCGGAAACCTTGATGGAGAAGGCTCTAGATGTATCGCTTCTTGTCACAGGGGTCAAGTGGGAGCTCCAGTACGACTTCCGTGAGCCTATGGCCCGCGTCAATGTGCTCAATTCACTATATGGCACACGCGATATACTCGAGAGAATCAAACATATCCCCGTTACATTACCGAAGGACACTCTGGAGACATATGAGTTCAATCATCGTCTACGAAACGTCAAAGAGGCAACTCTGGTACTCCGGAACATGGTACTACTCAAGGAAAATGCATTCTATGTCTCGCGTTATGCCAAAGGCCTTCTTAGAGATTTCCTGGTGATTCTGATCAACCTCCCAGACCAACCACGCCTCAACGAAATCAGAAATGATGCCTTGGATATCGCAGAGGAGGTGACAAAGTTCATGCGGACTGACCCGGAAGATCCACTTTGGATCTCTTTGCTCAGATGCCTAGAGTCTCCTGATCGTGCTCATGTAGTGCGGGCTCTGTGGGCATTGACGCACTTCTCAACTGAGATCGATGAACCAGAAGGCAACCGGGCCATGGAGCGCATGCCCAAACAATCCCTGCAGCAACTATACTTTCACACGCTTCTCGATTTGGATAAAGATATTTTGAGCGGTGCCTTGGACTTCTGGTATCAATACACTCTTTCAAGCGAGAATATCGAGACCATGCTCGATGTTTTCGATTTCCCCAGCATCTTCGTTCCGCGCATGATTGCACTACTGACGTACGAAGCCCGAGCCACCAAGATGGAAACCGTTCTACAAGATGAGAAGGTTGCACCACCGCCATCTGAGATTCCTCGTGTACCGTCTGAGCTTCTGAAGGATCTGATGGAATTATCAGAGCCTGAGCGTAGCTCACGCTGGCTGAGGTGCTGCTTCGTTGAGGACCCGGAATGCGAGATCACACAGATCGCCCTCTGGCAGGCTTACCAGAGCCGGTTCGCTGATCCTCGCGTACCGGGAGGTGGTGTTCTCCCTGCCGCCGAGTTCATCAAGAATGTGAGCACGACTTTCACGAACGCTCAAGCACAAGTCATTAATGGCCCCGGCTCCTCCACTCGATTTATCATCAAGGGCATCCGCCCACTGGAGACAGCGTACACCTTCCAGGGCTTCCCTTACATCTACTGCAAGTGGGCCGACGACTCCAAACCCACCAAAACCTGCCAGCGTGCCTTCTCTACCCCGACGGACCTCCGCAACCACGTATTTGCCGATCATATGAACCTCAAGCGCACCGAGACACCGGGCCACTACAACCTGGACAATGCCCAATCGGCTATCCACACTTGCCTTTGGGAAAACTGCACGAGATTCCGCGGCTCTAGCGCCAGCGCGAACACCGCCGCGGTCGCTGGCCACGTCGCCTCCCACCTCCCCGAAGAACGTCCCGCAGATGCAGAGGCTCCCGTTTCCAAGAGGGCGGTGCTCCAAGAGCGTATTGTGCGCAAATGGTTCTACCTCAACACCCCAGTCAGTGAGCGCGGCGAGCCCGTTGGGGTTGCGTACAAAGCCGCCTTGGTCCTTCGCAACATTGCCCGCAACCTTCCCAGCGGCGTCGTCCAGAAATACAATGGACTTCCCTGGAAGAAAGCTGTCTTCTTGAGTCACCGCCCGAAGATCGTGGAGGTATGGGATCGAAACCGGTCGCTGCGCAAGGAGCTCACGGAATTGATCATGTTGATCGAGAAGGAGGATTACTATTGAAGAGGAAAAAAGAAGAAAACCAAACAGAACAAACAAGAAGAGAAAAATGAACACAACCCTTTTTCCCCTTCTTGCCCTCTTGTGTCACGATGATGAAGTAACCTACATGTTTCGGCTCCGCCCGCGACGATTCGAGGATTGATATCTTTCTCTTCTCTTGTGCTACTATATGACAAGGTGCTATATTATCACATCTATATTTCTTTCCCCCTTATTTCTTCATTCTATCAGTGTCTTTTCTCTAATCCCCTTATCTTTCCGTGGGTCTGTCCCGTCGCTTCTTCTCGCTATCTTGGTTTTTGTACAAATACCCTGGCTTCGTGTTCTTTATCACAGTTCTTCATTTTCAGTATTCCTTCATACTAAAACTTAGTGTGTTCTCCTTGAAGTGTATCCGATTCCTCTCTCTTTCCCTTTCCCATTCAGTACTGCTTTACCTCACTTATCCACTCACCCAAGAGTGGGAAGGATGGGCGTCTTCCCTCGACAAGTTCGACAACGGACTGGGAAAAATGGGAGTCATAGGGGGGTCCATGATACTATACTTCGGAATGACTATCTGGCGTCTCGGGCGGGTGGCGGTTCTGATCTACTAGGGCGGCTTTTACGAGGGTAGTAGAATTCTTTTTCCATACTTTTTACCATTTCAATACGGAGAAACATGAACTTGGAGAATCTGGGCTTGCTTTTTTTCTCTTTTTACTGTCTTACCCCCTTCTCTCTTGCGATGAAGTATATCACACTGTACACGGCTCAATTTCCTTTCTCCCTCAGCATTTCCCCTTCTCCTTGCTTTGATCTGCAGGTCATGGGTGGTGGTTCTCTTGTCGCATTTTCTTTTTTTTCTCTTGACAAATTAGCTAGTGATTGATGTATACTACAGACGGTCACGGATAGGTAGGCGTGCGTCGTTGAGGAGTGGAAATATTAGACGATAATCTGTTCTTTCGCACAAATCTACTTTGAAAAAAGATACAGAGTCAGATGTACGTCCTTGGAATGTGATTTGTGGAACCAGTGGAGATGGGCAGGTAAGGAGTGGGGAATCGGTATTCTTGGTCTATCATCGCTCACCTTTGAGTCGATAAAATGTTATTTATGTTACGACCATCACCGTAGACCTGGCAAGAAATATATGTCCGTGAGGAAGTTCTCGTAGTTCATCCAGGCGGTCGTCTCGTTGGCGGAGTTTGCGTACCCCAGATCAACGGCGTCCCAGACACTGGGCCAGGAGGCGGCGTTCTCCAGGCTTTCGGGGGTGTCTAAGGCAGCCATGGCATCAACTGGAGCGGGTGGGCCCTGGTGTGGTGGTTGCTGTGCGCTTTGAGAGGGTAAGTTTGAGGTGCAGACTGGTGGCGGTTGTTGCGGCGGCTGCTGCTGCTGCGGTGCCTCCGAGTCGTACAGAGGAGCAGAAGAGGAGATCTGCGGTTGGGATGGTTGGTGAGAAGAAGATGGTAATGAGGAAGAGGGGCATGTATAAAGGGTGGAGGTGGGGGCTGGAGCAGCGAGCAACTGAACTCTCCTAGCGCGCGCCTGAGCCATGATTCTTTCCATGGGCTTCCAGAGCATCCCACGCTTCGAATCAGCAACGAGCCGGCCCAATCGGTTGAAGGTCTGCTCAACCGTAGGCCAGAATCTCTCCATGACCGCCCTGTCTTCGCAGACACAGAGCTCCGCGACGGCTACTGCCAGGCCGTGCCACGGCGGGAAAGCGAACTCCACCCAGAGCCACGGTACGGTGCGAGGATCGTCCCGAAGAGAATGGTAATTCTGGAGAACGTTAACGGCGAACTCGATGAGACGGTCGCCCTGGACGTGCGGTGGCGCGAAGCGCGGCGTGCGCTTGAGGGGCCGGATGACAATGAGTTGCAAGCAAGCATAGATCCCCTCCGCGACTAAGCGGGTGAACCAACTGAAAGGATTCTTGTCTAGTTGGGCATGATGAAGTAACTTGGAAGCGGTGTGTTGGAATTCGACGACGAGCTGTTGGCGGAGGGCGAGGGTGCTCACTGATGGCTCGGTGAAATCAGAGAAATTTAGAAGTCTGGTGATTATATGGGCCTTGCCAACAATCATGGTGAAAGTCATGTCGGTAAAGCCGGGAGAATCAATGGAGCTTTCTTGCATGTCGAAAGAGATGTCTTCGTCATTGACGTGACGGGGAGGGTGGGATTGCAGCCAATGCGCCTGCATCATGGGCTCAGTATCACGGTCCATCGAGGCTAGAATGTCAAGGAAGCCGATCGCTTGCCAGAGACGCTGGCGAAGTTCGCGTTCGAAAGGTCGGACTGTGAACGGTGGGTCAGGCAGATGAAGCGACTGGGCTTGTGCAATGCGCAAGGCCATGGCAAGCAGTGTCCACATTCGACGGCTTTGATCTTGCGATCGGAGTGACACCTTTCAACAGGTCAGATTATACTCTAGATAGCATCTGACATACAGCGCGTTCAAGGGCTGGAGACGTACCAGGAAAAGAACGAATGCTTGCAAAACCGTCAGATCATTCGTAGTAAGATAATCTGCGCGCCCTAGAGCTAGTTCCACATCCCTTTGGTATCCCGCTACCAAGGATGCTCTGGGTACACCGAATGCGCGTGTGCATTCATCTTCTGACAGGCTGCACGAGGCTGCGTAGTACACAGCAGATGCAAGAGCGGTTGGAGCCAAATGTTCAGGTTCATAATCTAGATAAGGTTTCCCTTCCAAGAGGAACGCACAGAGGGAAGGTCTATGCAGTATCTTGACGACAGGGTCCACTCTTTCGAGAAAGACCCGGCAGAGCTGTTGCTGGGCATACTTTGAAGGGCTCAGCTGTCCTCCAGAGGTTGAACCATGCTGCCGACTTGCCGTTGCCAGCAGACGTCGATACATCATCAGCTGGTTACCTGCAGCCTTGCGGCTCCCTTCTCTCGTACTGCGCTCATCATTGGGATGCAGTTCGGGCACCTGTATCCGGTAGTGCGTCAATTGGACTGACAACCAGCTAGTCACGTCTGGGAACCAAGATTTCATGAGAGACTCACCTCATTCAAGAGATTAGCCCAGAATGAAGATCCCAGGTAGCTATCTGGTGTGTGCTCCCTACCGTCCGAGTCTTCCGAGGCGTCATCATCATCATCATCATCATCGCTGCGCGGGTCCACGCTCGGCCCAGGCCGATCATTGGGGGGCGGATCATCCCCAGCAGTGGGCGCATCAGGGACAGGGGGAGTAGCTCGAGGGGGGAAGCTATAGCCACTCCGAACTAGGCCTCGGATGATGTCCTCCAGCTTAGCGACGCGGTTCTTTAGGTTCGCATCCGGGTCGTAGTTGGTTCGCTCGGAAGCTAGTCTTCCCGATCTTCCACGGGGCAGACGCGCGCGCTCGACGGGGACGCACCTTGTCCCTAACCGTTGACAGTTGGTACAAGGGTCGAGCTTGTCGCATTTGACTTTTCGTTGACGACAGGTTTCACAACTTAACCTGACTTTAGGCTTCTGGGGATGTGGCTGGGATGGCGCTCGTCTGGAGGCGAGCTCGGCTTGCCGAGCTTCTTCATGATTCATGGCTGGTATGTAGAGGTCTTTCTTCCTCCTCTATCCTAGAAGTAGCTGGTGCTCATGAGCCAGACTTTGGTTCAGCCAGGAGTCCGAGTGACGAAACTTGCTTTATGAATCGCTCAATTGAAGCCGTACCATATACAGCCCCCTCCATTGTGGACTTGATTAAGAAGAAGTCATGAACTGGAATGACAAAACGGGTCTGATTCCGGGGAAGGCGACGGAAGCTGTCGATGCCTCAGGACAAAACATCCCGCCCGATTAGCTCTAGCCTAGACCTAGTTAGTGCAAAGCATGAGACACTACCAAGTATAAACATTCTACAACCTTCAAGGCCCAGCACAAGGCCACATTTCAGATTGATATGAAAACAACTCGTCGAAAAGTATCTCTTTGTCACTCAGGCCACATCATCGAACCTGTTTGTCACGGTATACTCAATAATGATAACACAAGCCATTTCGTAGCATCACATGCTCCCACCCATCAGTTATCGCTCCGCTATAGAAAAGAGAAATTGCTAGGGATTCGCTTGCATCTTGTGCCGACATCAAATGCATTATTCCCTTCCTATACCGTGATGCTTTCTTCGCTCTGCCCATCATGAAACAATATGTCACTGGTAAACCATGAAGAAAAAAAGACCTATGCATACAAATGCCGTAAACGCCACGCTGCATAAAAGATGTAATAGGCGGGTTGATACATAAGGAAAGGAGAATGGTATAAAGCGGAGTAATCGAGTTACTGAGAAACGGACTTTTTCCTGGGAGACTTGACGTTCAGCACTTGTCGCATGCGCCGAAGTTTGGCCCACCATTCGCGATCGCGAGCCTTTTTGGCCTCTGGGTTACTGTCATCAACTACCGGCTCGTCCGTCGAAGGAGCCTCAGATGGCGCACGACTCGAAACAGAAACGGTGGATCGAACTTGGCGGCGATGCCGTACCTGGAGCGCCTGGCTCAAGAGCTGCCACCCGCACCGGAGGTTCTCCGGCTTCTCGGACGCACGTCCGGTCCCGCTCTGTGCGGTTCCGTTGACCCATGGGCAATATTCCATGTGTTCGATGATCACATCAAGCGAATCGTAAAGAGCAGCAGTCCCATTGGCCTTCGGTCTGTACATCCACAGACCCAACCGTCGGAAACAAACACTGCAGCCCGCCAGGCCAGCGGTCCCATCCGGGACACTATCCCAACCGAACAAGGCAAGCGCAAAAGCGGTTTTGTTGATTGATAACTCGTTAAAGGGTGTTGTCTGGTCCGAGTCCTGGCCATTCTCGGTCTCTTGAGGGGTCTCTGATCCGATGTCTTCGTGGGGCTTTTCGTTGCGTCCAAATTCCGTTGGAAGTGTGCCGATAATCGCGTCCATATCAAGCGACTCTGGGGTCTGTATAGTGGTGTACTCGGGTAATTGATCTGCCATCTTGACCAGGTTGGAATAGCGCGTGCACAGTCCGGAGATTGCCGCATCTGGGTTGGACAATGGCAACCGATGGATCGTGGCTAGAGCAATTGGGTCAGGTTGAATACAGATCAGATACAGGCGAGGAGAAAGTAATGCACAATCATACCATCGCACCCTCTATTCCTCCAGGGACAATTATCACCATGCCCTGTAACGATCTGTCCCACATACTCCTCCACCAGCCTTGTACCTGCAAATCACGCCCAATCAGCCCCCGCAAGAAAGAAAGAGATATAGATAAAGGTGAGATGCCGACTCACGGACTTGCTTCCTTTCCTGCACCTTCTCCGCATCGAAACCGTCCAGCTCGTCCAGCTCGTCCGGCAATTTGACAACGACCGAGCCACCGCACCCGCCCACGCACACCACGCGCGCTACATCGTTACAGATCCAGCCGCGCTTGGCCCATTCCACCTCATTAATCGCCGCCGGTTTGGGTGCCCACCGATCCACGCGACGGAAGGTTTCCAATCGCTCCAAAAAGCGCTCACGGTCCCATGGGACAAAGCTGGGGCGCGACGGTGTTGTGGAGTTGTTCGAGGCTCGTGAGTTCGGGCGCGGTGTGTTCAGAAGAGAGCTACGAGCGAATGGAAGCTCGCTGAAGTCCAAGCGAGCCTTTTTGCTCGAATGCTCGTGGGAGGTACGTTCTCGTGCGGGCGTGGGGGTTCCGGGGATCGCTGACTTGGTGAGTGCGGGTGTCGAGGAGGGCTTCGTCAGGGATTCAAGAACACGGTGGAACTTGCGCTTTTTGGTTTCCACCGCGTAAGACATTTTTCCCGAGCTCGGGGAAGGTGTTCGAGTCAGTGCGTGGGATAAATATATAGGTTTGGGGGAGTTGAGGAATCCTCATGAGAGCTTGGAGAGCATCGGAGCTGGTGGCGCTAGTCCCTAATTGGTAGTGGCTGACACCCGCCGCGGTGGATTGTTGCCTCGGGCACCTAAGAATAACCGTCCGTTCTTACAGTAATTAGTAGAGCAGGGCATGATAGGAATTTGCTGAAAGTCCAATAGTCTCAGGTCTTCTGTGACTGTGTGCACTTCCATCTGCATGATTAAGAGGGCTTAGCTGAAGTAACACTTTCGAATTATCTCATCAATTTGGATGGTGTCAAATAGGTTGGATTTAAGCACTCTACCCTTTCCCAAGATATCGCCCAATCCCTTCAAAGAAAAGAGAGATGAACAAGCTTTCATGAAGTGAGCCTTGTATCAATTAGAACTCTAGCTTTAACTTGCATCTTCTACCTCTCTGTCCACCAGCCAGCCCAAGACTCTTTACTGTCGGGTGCGAGCCTGTTTGGTGTGTAGCAACAATAACAGGGCAGTACGTTGAACTTAGACCCGGGTGATTTATCTTTATCTTCCTGAGAGCCAATAACATAACAAGCCCAGCGAGAGTAAGACCAGGAACCAGATGAGTTTGCGAATGTGGGCCATTCTTCGGGCTTGCTTTCCCCACGTCTGCCAACCCAGTGCTGCTCGGTTGGGGCATAACAGAAAAGTGATCGTTTCCGCATCTGCCATGACCTCTGACGCCAAATCGGCTGGCAAGTTTCTTGAGTAAGGTATCAGGTATCGACCACTAAGGGTCCTATAGAGACCATCCCGAGCCTGGGTGCGACAGACTCCTGCCGATGTCTTGCACATCATCTTCGTCCGGCTATACCGAATCTCTTTATATTTCAGAAGAAGATCCTGGATAACCGCATCAGACGGGTTTTGCACACCACGCGCATTGATAAGATCGTGCAGCAGTGAAGACAAGGTCGCAGCATCCTCAATTGCACAGTTGGCCCCTTGACCAAAGTTGGGTGTCATCTACAGATCATTTGTTATTTCAGGTTGAGTCCAAAAGAGAACGAAGTGAGGAAAGAGTCGTTGTGAACATACCTTGTGAACACTGTCGCCCATGAGAACCATACGCTCAAAGAACCAGGTCTTGAACAAGCCTTCCTCTAGTGCAGTCATGGAGTACACTTCTTTATTCTTCCATAGATCCCCCACGCAGACGTCCTTGAAGAACCGCACATGTTTCAATTTGTCGATAAGCTTGGCAGCATCTTTGTCTGAGAATCGTGGAACGTGGGGATAGATATACTTGTGCTGAAGCTTCGTGATGATGAACCAGAACACCCGACCCTTCTTGCCATGTATGGTGAGAATGGATAGATGATCAAAAAGGCCATTGATCTGTTCATGAACCTCGAGATTCGGGATACGTGACGAGATTCCAAAGACGCAGGAATATTGGACCGTCATAGCTGCAATTCGCATTTGTCAGCGCTGTCACCCACACAGTCGTAGATTCAACATTGACTAGAGACTGAGACACAGACAAGTTCGTTCACGATTCGAAATCAGCCCTGGCTGAAGCTCATCTGCAAGCCTCCAGATCTCTGATCGGATTCGACTGTGGACGCCATCGGCACCAACGACAAGATTCCCCTCATATATCGAGCCGTCAGCCGCTGTCACGCGGAGGCCGTGATCGACCTTTCGTACTTGAACGACTTTCTTGTTGGTGATGATGTTCTGTTTCGCATGGTATTGTTCGTACAAGATCCGGAGGAACTTTTGACGATCTAGGAAGGCAATGGGGTATCCGAATCTACAAGACTTAGCAGGTGATTCGACGCAGTGTTGGGAGTAGATCTTGTTCCAAGGTCAGAGGGAAATACCTTTCATGGAGGATTTTGGGATAGACATTGGCGAAGTTGAACCCGTCAGGATAGGTGATATGAGCTTTGTGCGTAGGCTCAATGAACTGCTCGATGGCATCGAAAAGATTTAATTGAGCGAGAATACGGCCTCCATTCGGCATGATACCCACAGAGGCACCCAGCTGCGGAGCAATGTTACTGCCCTTTTCAAGGACGATATGCTCGATATTGGCATGTTGTAGACAATGAGCGAGCGTGAGACCCGCGACAGAGCCACCGACGATGATGACCTTGAAGGGGGGCTGTGTTGCAGGCATACTTGGTTGGCAAAGAGGTATGATGAAATGCTAGAGGTAATAGGTTAACTGAAGGAAGGTTGGGAAGAGAAGGTTTTCAGAATTGTTGTGAATGTTACTAGGACCAAGGGGAAACACAGCCGGGAGATTTTGCCATGGGAACCCTTCCTGGTTGATTACCAGTCACGAAATGGCTCGCATTCAGAAGATCTGATTTCCCCGAGAGATTTTGCCCGGTATGCTGTTTGTGTTGACTGGGGTGTGTCTCTGTGATACTTTGATTTGTATCCTCCTGTACACCACCTCAAATGAATGCCCTCCAATCTACCGCCGCAACAGATCTCATGGTTTAAAGGAAGAGAACATCACTGACGTTGAATGTGCAATTAATCCTGAATTAACAATTGTTGGATAACTTCAGCATCTATCTCCGCAGTGGTTGTTTCTTTTTCTCTCGGAAAATCATTCTGTCTAGTTCAGCCCAGACCCAAGCCTCCTGCAGTGCAGTACAGCACTGATCCTTGTATGACCCTCTCCACGGCCAAGAAACAACTCAAGGACATAGAGTTTTTCCGCGGTAATACAAGGAAGGGAAACTGAAATTACACGCCTCGTATGCAACAACCGACAGCAATGTGAGATCCATTACAGGCTTGCCTGTCATCGCAGACCATAAGATCTCTCTAACCCGAGCGATATTTGGCCTCGTGTTCAGCTCTCGCGATCCAAACTCAGATGAAGTCACAGAATAAAGCGCTCAAACTACTTACGCTTATGTTTGTCGTCCAACTGCGATGCCTCCTCTTGCCGTTTGATAAGGAAAAAGCAAAAGCCATAGAGCAGCTCGGAGAGAAAGAAGACGGCGACAGCCCAGAGAATAAGCGGACAATTCAGCCAGGCAAAGGCGCCTGGCCAATAAGCCCAGCGAATATAAGCAAAACCGATGGTGGAGATAGATCCCAGGAATCGCGAGAGCCTGACTTAGCTGTTAGCACACGGGGTCTCTTGTCGGGATAAACAAATTGTAGACTCGAAATTATCTGTCGACGCACCATTTTGTGTACGAAGCGCCACGCGTGCTCGCCCGAGTCAGCAAGAGAAACACATCGCCAACACTGATGAACATCTGACAGACGACGGCTCCCCACGAGTAAGCCAGACCAGGGCCCAGCTGAGCGGCCAGGGCCAGGTGTCCGCTCAGCCAAAAGAGGGCCATGCCTGCAAACGCCAGGGCCAAATTGTTCATGACCAGTGGGGATTGGCGCCATTCATTGGAGCCGTTCCTGATGGCGGCATATATGACTGTGATGTCGAGAAGCAAACCCAGAAAGAAGGCCACGCGCTCGACCATCCCCTTGGCTGGGTATACTAGGCAATATACAATTTCCCATGCAAAGTTGATCGTAATCCCTGCGATGGTCATGCTGTAGGTCTGGTCTCGGAAGGACGTGTAGGCCACGTTCAGATAGTACGCAAGCCACCCGAGACCCATCCCCGCGATGAATAGGCTGTCAAGCCATTTGAGAGCTTCGTACTCTGCAGGCACTTCCGAATGTTCGAATCCGTCCATTTGAAAAGCTCTGCCATGAAAAAGAAGGAAAGAAGGTAGAAAAAAGCAATGGCTCTAGTCCTGGTCCAATACGAAATGCCCTCATTGGCACCATTACTTTGGCACTGCTTATATACATCTGCTTTGAGATAGCAAGTACCAGAGAGTGTGGAAGAGGCACACAGAAACAGAGGACCCGCTATGCTACTACCCTTCTACGACCTCAGTCTTCCCACGCAAGTACTCTAAGTTCTCCCGCCCGGAGTAGGACTGGACTTCAAATCTGTCAACCGTGTGACCCAGGATCGTATATTTGTTTCTGCAGGACTCTGCAAGACAGCCAGGGAAGCTTCAGGTCTGGCAAATTGCTTGCCATGTTGTGCATTAAGCGCATGTACTTATGCCTAACTGACTGATTGACTGACATCCAGCTGATGGGTTGGATCCCAGGTCAGGGAAGTGGCATCAGCGGCAAGCCTGAGGAAACGAGATAGTGTAACTTGTCCCAAGCCCTCGACCACCTTTCATCATATACAGCAGAAAAGGGAAAAGGGGCCCGAGGGTCATAAGCAATCCATCTGCAGCTGGTGGGGCATCTTTAAAAGCCATGCCATGACATATATAGATCTGAAGAGGAACCCTTCCTCATTCAAAATCCTAAATTCACCTGCACTGTAACCTGAAGTATTCTTGCCTGGTTGCTTCTTGACTGAAAAGCCCTAACAACCGCGGAAAGGGGCCCCGAAAAGAAGGAAAAAAACGAACCCAGAACAGCGAATCATGACCGCAATTTCAGATGTTGCTTCCATGTCTCTTCCATGGATGGCGACTATTGGAATTTTCCCTCTTGTTGTCTATGTGCTTCTGGATAGAATGCCTCCTTTGTGGCCGACCTCCAAGAAAGCATATTTGATCGGCCAGAAGAGGCCCGATACAGTGACCTCCTTTGAATGTCCTTATGCTTACATCCGCCAGATCTATGGCAAGTATCACTGGGCACCATTTGTACACAAGCTCTCTCCCACACTCAAGACCGACGACCCGGCCAAATACAAGATGGTCAACGAGATCATGGATGCAATCCACTTGTGCTTGATGCTGGTGGATGATGTGCGTAGTTGCCTAGTTTCCTTTGTTGGCCTGTTTTTTTCTGTCTGCAGCTCGGGCATGTTCACTGATAGCAGACATACGCACACGGTAGATCACAGACAACAGCGACTTTCGCAAAGGCAAACCGGCAGCGCACAAGATTTATGGTCCTTCGGAGACCGCCAACCGGGCCTACTACCGGGTGACGCAGATCCTGAACGAGACGGTGCAGCGGTTCCCGAAGCTGGCTCCCTTCTTGATGCAGAATCTGGAGGAGATTCTGGCCGGTCAGGACCTGTCGTTGGTGTGGAGGCGAGATGGCTTGAGTGTATTTCCGACATCGCACACCGAGCGTGTAGCGGCATATCAGAAAATGGCTTCCCTGAAGACAGGGGCCCTGTTTCGGATGCTGGCTCAGCTGGTGAAGGAAGACACGTCGATGGATGAGACGATGACCACTTTGGCGTATATCTCACCCTTGCCTTTTCCTTCTCTTCTCTGAATCTGAGAAGTGACCCTCCGAGCGCTAACTATATATAACCCGCTACACAGATGGTGCTCTCAACTTCAGAACGACTGCAAGAACGTCTACTCCTCCGAGTACGCCAAGGCGAAAGGTGCGCTGGCAGAGGACCTGCGCAACCACGAGTACTCGTATCCCATCATCCTGGCTCTTGAAGCCCCCGATGGCCACTGGGTGGCCAGAGCGTTGGAGACAAGCTCCCCCCGAAATATCAGGAAAGCTCTGGCGGTGATTCAGAGCGAGGGGGTGCGGAATGCATGTTTTACAGAACTAAAGCTGGCCAGTGCTTCTGTGCAAGACTGGCTATCCATCTGGGGACGAAACGAGAAGATGAACTTGAAAAGTCAGTAGGGGGTTGTATAGAGTGGGTGATACCTGGTATAGCGTGGTGTACTTCCAGATAGGGGGATGCCAGGTGGGATGAGTGGTTCTCGCGATACATACAGCGGCGTTGTGGTTTGAACTCAGCATTACATGTCTGTCTCTCCCTGTTCTAATTATTTTCCCACTCTCTGTATTTCTCTACCGCACTGTGTCATGGTGGTAATCCGGTAGGTTGGCTCTCTGAGTTTAGTCATAAATCTCCGAGGGTTCACGGCCCTTGCAAATTGGGGGGTGACAACAAGGCTCTTCGGCTCAAGTCACGCCACCATAATTCTCCGATCAATTCTATACATTAGCTTTGACTAGGGATAGCTTGAACTAAGGATTGAGTTTAGCTAGGAAGTATAAGCTGCCTTGTCCTCTCTACGATGTTGGATCCCGTAAGCGGATAGATGCAGTCAGGCAAATAATCTCCAGATGCTCTTTGGACAACCTATATTGTCATGATGATAGTTGACCAGGTCATGAATTTCCATCATTGATCGATTGTTCGTCAGTTGGACTTGCAGTCAGAATAACAACTGAAGGTCACGCTTCCGTCTCCAATTCTTTCTTTTGTTTCGTTTTTCCTGTTCTTGCTTTCTTCCTCGACCGAGACCCACATCTTCCCATTCATCCAACAATATCTTGTCTTTCGATTATGTTAGCGGTCACCATAGGCTCTCTGCTCGGAGCAATTACACGGCCATGCATCCTTGTCAGCCTCTCACAGAGACCTCCTTTTCTCACTCCACTTATTGGGGACCCATTATCGCAGCTCCCCTCTGTCTAACGTCGAAAGCCGGGTGTTGTGCGACTATTCTCGCAGTTGATGACTCTAGAAACATGAGTAGTTCTGCATTCAAAACACGCGATATTCCCAGGGTCACCGCGGCCGTTCAGTCAGCCTTAGGTATCCGTATGCCTTAAATAACTCTTTGCTCGTATTCCTCGGCGATAGCATGGTAGTCCTCTGAGGCTTCAGGTTCTTCTTCCGGGCTTCTCGACTCAAGGATTCACTATCACTGCTACACGAGGAGACATGAAATCTGACATGTTACTCGGAAGAGAACATTCAACGAGTAGAAATCACTCTCGATCGATGAAGGAGAGAGTCAACATCTGAGATGCAACGCTGGGCGATTTCCAATGAATGGACGATGATCGCGCTTCAGTATGACATTTGCCCCCCCCCCGTAGTCATTGTCACATTCCCTCGGAGCCAGGATACCCTTAGCTATCCAGAAAACGCAGTTGAGGTCAGCACTTCTCGGAGGCCTGGAAGGAAGAACCACTCCCCTCTCAGAAATGAATGGATATCATTGATAGAAGCTGAATGAAGAAGCAACAAACCAACCGTAATATATTGTAGTTTGCGTGTGAAGCATGACCTTCTTCTTCTTTCCCCCTCCGCCTACTCCTCCTTCCCTGGCTCTAATCTAAAAGTCTGTTTTCCTTCCAGTTTGCCTGCATGCATGAACATGGAGCCGATTCAAGTATCAACCTGCATTTTGGCAATCGTCCTGGGAGTTACCGGTCACCTGGGCCTGTTGATCCACTCCGAGTGGGACGTATATGCATTTCCTATTCTGGCTACTCTCGGTCTGGGGCCGGCCGTAGTGCTCTTCCTCCTCGCCGGCGCGGGCTACTCCAATGCATTCTGGCTCACGCTGAACGCCGTCGTGAGCTTTGACGCATCCTTGTGTTTGTCCATCGCCGTCTATCGGTATTTCTTCCATGCATTGCGGCGTTTTCCCGGGCCCAAGCTCGCCAGGATCTCTGCGCTCTGGTCGATCAAGGCGGCGGTGGTCGACGCCAAATGGCATCTCCGGGTGCAGGAGCTCCATCGTCAATATGGGACCTTTGTTCGAATTAGTATGTAAATCTTTATCAATACTGTCAGCTTTATTTATTTCTCTTTGATTTGGAATGGCAAATTACGAAAGTGAGGACTTGATTGACCGGATCACTAGAGCCACGTGAGATCTCCATAGATGATCCAGCAGCCATCAAGGCTATTCACGGGCCGGGAACATCGTGCGTCAAGGGTCCGTTCTACGACCTGAATTATCCCCACCATTCCCTGCAGATGACCAGAGACAAGGCTTTCCATTCAAAGCGGAGGCGGCTTTGGGATCGTGGGTTCACTCCTCGAGGTGCGTTCCCTGCCTATGCCACCAGCTGATACTGCCCCCGTCACGACCGATCTGACACTGACACCTCTAGCTAGCACTGGCCGGGTATGAGCCCTTCATCCTCGATCACTGCCGAGTTCTGGTCGAGCTCATCTCCTCTCGAGCCCCGCACAAGCAGGAAGTCAATGAGCTGATCGCTGGGTTTACCTGGGACTCGATGGGCATCCTCGCATTCGGCAAATCGTTCAACATGCTCCAAGGCGCCCCGCCTTCGAACATCCAGCAGATGAAGGATCTTGGTCGAATTGCGAGCGTGTTGCAGTGCGCGAGCTGGATTGCGCAATTGGTGCGGAATTCCCCGGGGCTGCGAGCCAAGAACCAGCTTTGGCTGAACTGGTGCAGCGAACAGTTGGAGAAAAGAAAAAAGGTACGTAGGAGAGAGCCTTCTGGGTCACGGGAGCCGAATGAAAGGACCTTGCTGATCGGTACAGATGGAGCTGGACCACAAGGACCTCTTCAGCTATCTGATCGACGGAGCTTTGGCCAACTATGAAGGCCAAACGAAGAGCGAAATAGATCAAGACTTAGTCTATGACTCAGAGCTTGTAATTACTGCTGGCAGCGATACCACGGCTGCGACGGTCAGTGCGCTTCTGTATCTGTTGGCGCAGCATCCAGACAAGCTCCAAAAGCTGCAGCAGGAGGTGGACTCTTGTGTCTCTGCCGGCGAGACAATCACTCATGCCGCGCTAGCAGGCAAACCATGGCTGGAAAGCTGCATCAACGAGGGTCTTCGCATGTATCCCAGCGTGGCGAGCGGTGTCCCCCGCGAGACTGGCCCTGAAGGGCTCATGGTTGCCGGAGTCTACATCCCTCCAAGGACAATAGTCTCTACACCTACTTACGCCATTCACCGAGGTTCGAGCCTCCTCTGATCCAAGATAGACCGTGCAAGCGCAAGCTGACGAGTGCACAGACCCACGAAACTCTGTCGACCCGGATAGCTTCGTCCCCGAGCGGTGGTCGAGCAAGCCGGAGATGATCCTCTGCAAGGAAGCATTCAAGTCCTTCTCATCCGGAAAATATGCCTGCGCGGGGAAGCAATTTGCGATGATGGAGATGCGACTTGTCGTGGCCACCATTGTGAAGAATTTCGACCTCGAGTTTCCCCCCGGAGAGGGACAAGAGCCACTAGAGAAAGTCGGCCACGGGGTGTTGGATTGTTTCACGGCGCATATTCCGGACTATCATCTGATCTTCCGTCCCAGGTAGACAAATTCAAAGTCCTAATAGTGATATTTAGTAGCAGGTTAGCAGCTGTTTGTAAGCAAGCATTCCAGTTGGTAGAATTGAATCACATCGCAACTCCTTCAGCAGCAAGCACGCGCTGCGATTGTCCGGATGCGGCCAAAGAGAAACACGGTTGGGGCTAGCCTCCAACCAGGGAAACCACAAGCAGCACGAATTCAGGGAGAATAAAAAGACGGCGAGGCCCCTTAGATCGGACTTGAATGCCCCCTCCACGTCATCTTTCATTAGGGAGTTTCTTGTGTACTGTTGTCACCATGACCACCGATGAAGCAACACACGAGGGTGGGCGAGGCAGCATCAGCATGTATGATCCGGCACGGGATCGCTGGGAGGAGAAGGCGGAAGTTGTTCCGCCGGCCTCGTCTTCTCCGTCTCCCCCAAACCGTCCCCGTTCAACCATCACTTCTTCTCAACAACAAGAGCAACAACAAAAAAGACACTCGCCCTCTTCTGCTGTACGTGTTTTGAACCCCAGTATCCCATGCTCCAGGAACGACACTACTGCAGGAACCTCTTCCCGGTGGAGTCTGCAGTTAGCGAGTGGTGGCGTCGGAGGCGGTGATTCCCCGACTTGGGCGGCTGGCTTTGTTTGTTTGCTTGCTGCACTTGCGGTGAAATCTCTGTTCTTCACCACTTCGTTGGGACTGAAGATAGTTCAACTTAACCTAATACTTTACCGTTACTCATTGCCACTCAACAGATCACAGATGAGCCACAATCGAAGTCTCCGATCTCACTGATTCCGGCCCCTCTCTCTCCAACTCTCCCTTCCAGACTCCCCGACAAACCCGCTCCTCGCAACCTCACCTCGACTTCAACCCGACAAAAGCCCCCACCCAAACCACCAGGTCCATCCACCAAAATGGGCGACTATTCGTACTCCGAGCCCGTTCGCTCTCCCTCACCCACCAGCCACCACGGACGGGAAAGCCATGACCCCTACAAGCGCAAATACCCCGAGGAGGAGCCCGCCTCGACAACGGCAACGACAGATCAACAATATCGACCCACCTCCAAACGCAAGCGCGTGGAGGAGCGCCACCAGAAACTCCGCAAGCGCGGCCGCACCCCTCCATCGGCCTACTCGCGTCGCGATCGGGACGACGAGCCCGCCGGCGGCCCCAACCGCAACCGCAACGCCCACAATCGATCCCCCTCGCCTCCCCTGCCGCCGCGGTCGCCGACCCCGGAAGCCCAGTCGCGCCCGCGCAAGCGGCCCGGCGGTGGCGCGCGGATGGGCCTGGTGGACCGGGAAACCCTCCGGCGGCGACAGGAGGAGCGCGAGCGCACGGAGCAGGAGGAGGCGATCCGCAACTCGCAGATCCGGGGCGTGACGGACCTCGTGCGGCAGCATTACAACGCCGTGCCGCAGCGGGGCCGCGAGTGGCGCAAGACGGAGAGTAAGATCAAGGGCCTGCGCAGCTTCAACAACTGGGTCAAGAGCACGCTCATCCAGAAGTTCTCGCCGGATGAGGAGTTTGTGTCCCGCGCGATCGGGACCAAGGACTGGGCCGACGGCACGGGCCCGCCGCCCGTCGAGCAGAAGAAGCTCCTGGTGATCGATTTGGGTTGCGGGAAGGGTGGTGATCTGGGCAAGTGGCAGCTGGCGCCGCAGCCGGTGGATCTTTACGTGGGCCTGGATCCGGCTGAGGTCTCCATCGTGCAGGCGCGTGAGCGATACAGCCAGATGCGGTCGGGACGCGGAGGTCCGCGCGGTGGTCGCGGGGGTGGTGGCGGCGGTGGCGGCCGGGGCCCGAGTTTCCATGCGGAGTTCGCGCCGAAGGATTGCTTTGGCGAGTGGCTGGGGGATATCGACATTGTGCAGCGGGTTGGGATTGATCCCAACGCGGGACCCGGAGGCTCGTTGATGAGCTCGCGCTGGGGCGGAGGTGGCTTCGACGTGGTCGCTTCGATGTTCGCGATCCACTATGCGTTTGAGAGCGAGGAGAAGGCCCGGCAGATGCTACGCAATGTGGCCGGCTGTTTAAAGAAAGGCGGCCGGTTCCTGGGTGTCTGCCCGAACTCAGATGTCATCAGTGCCAAGGTGGCCGAGTGCCATGCTAAGCGCAAGGCGCGCGAGGAGGCGGCGGCGTCGAAGAACGAAGAAGCCGAGCCCGAGGACGGAGAAGTGGAGGAGGACACCACCAAGGTCGAATGGGGCAACTCTATCTACCGCGTGCGATTTCCCGGGGATACGCCCGAAGATGGCATCTTCCGGCCGCCGTTCGGCTGGAGGTACAACTACTTCATGCAGGAGGCTGTGGAGGAGGTGCCGGAATACGTGGTGCCCTGGGAAGCATTCCGAGCGTACGTGTTTTACTTGTTCTTTGTTCTGGTCAATCGGTACGAACGTGGCTAACGATGTGAGATAGCTTGACGGAGGAGTACAATTTGGAGTTGCAATATCGCAAGCCGTTCCTGGAAGTGTGGCGTGATGAGAAGGATGATGCCGAGTTGGGGCCTCTGAGTGAGCGCATGGGTGTGCGTGATCGCAATACCGGGCAACTCAGCATGACAGCGGAGGAGCAGGAGGCAGTCAGTAAGTACTACTTCTCTTGGGGAATTGGTTGTATCAGCCACGCTAACGAGATGCTATAGGTTTCTACCACGCCTTCTGTTTCTACAAGGTCTAGTTGGATGAAGGGTTTGACTCTAGCTTGGTACTTCGCTATCACTATCACTATCTATATTGCTGGCAATTCAACTAGCTACAGTTCACTCAATCAATGCATATAGCTTCTATCATACTTCAAGCAATATAGCCAGGGCTAGATCAGCAGTCTTAAACTAAAATATGTAAATCATCCTCACTTCTACCAATACAGCGGATACTGAGAGATGCCACGGCCAAAACTCGGCTCTGGAGAATTGTTCTTTTCTCCCTGACCGCTCAAAACCGGCAGAAAAGTGGTAAAACCAGCCGGCCAAAACTCGGCGAGGAAACTGGTAAAACTCCCACCGCTTTGGAGGCACATGACCGGCAGAACGCCCGCGACCTCGCGAGGAGAATTCAGGCATCCATATATGAACAAGTCCAGAAAATCAGGCCGCGAAACTGTTCTTTTTTTGCCTGACCGCCCCAAACCGGCAGAAAAGTGGTAAAACCAGCCGGCCAAAACTCGGCGAGGAAACTGGTTAAACCCCCACCGCTTTGGGGGCACATGACCGGCAGAACGCCCGCGACCTCGCGAGGAGAATTCAGGCATCCATATATGAACAAGTTCAGAAAATCAGGCCGCGAAACTGGTTAAACTTCCACTGCTTTGGGGGGCACATGACCGGTACAACACCCGCGACCTCGCAAGAGAGAATTTAGGCATTTATATATGAACAAGTCTAGAAAATCAGGCCGCGAAACTGGTTAAGCCCCCACCGCCTTGCTAAGTATATGACCGGCAGAACGCCCGCGACCTCGCAAGAGAAATTCAGGCACGCCATATATGCACAGGTCCCGAAAACCAGGCATCGAAACTGTTCAATCCTGGCGGTGGCAGAAAATCAGGTCCCTAACCCAGATAGTTACTTGACCACCGCGCGCCCCACCGATAACCCACCCCGATGGATTGATAAGCGCCGATAAGGTGCTCCGGACAGCAGTGGAAATCAGCTATAACCCGAACCATACTAGCGTGACCGCGTCGCGTCTTGCTTTCTTTGCTCTCAGGGTTTCTTTCATCTTGCAAGCGACAGCGCAGCAGCAGTCTATGTGATAGGGTCAGGTAGGTAAGGCCGGGTCGGTAAGTTTAACTAACGTAACAGGTTTCTTTTTGATGAGGGTTTATAGTTTCTTTGACTTGATCGAGTCCACCAAGTCAACAAAGAGCGCCCTCCCTCACGCACTCCCCCCACCACTCCCTCCACCACACCAGGACCAGACCAAGACCGAAACCACACAGCACGACACGTACAGAGCCCCTCCTCTCTGATCAACAAACTATCTTGTTGGCAAAACAAGTCGGATCTCTTGGGTCTTACTCCGGCTAACTACACTCCCCACTTACTCTTCATAATAGAGCCTGACATCAAACACATTCTCTACACCAGAGAGCGATATCAGAATCAACATCAATAGCCACTACAACAACAACAACAGCAGCAGCCTCTACAGCCCCAATTCAACTTACTTGCTGCAAGTGCAAGTCCTCCCAATATGCCCCTCCGCCGCCGAAACGAACCCGCACCCACCTCCTCATCTTCCACATCAACAACAGCCTCCTCTACAATCCCCCAACCACCACCGTACCAGCCCCCGACGATCTCCAACCCTAAAGCCGACCAACTGACCCTCCACGCGACCTCACACGCCGCCCTTCTCAGCCTCCTGACCAGCCAACCCCTCCGGAACCTGAAGACGCATCTCCAGCATGCGCAGGAAAAATTGACCGAGGCGGCCGGGGATATCAACGAACGGTTGACGGATGCAGAGGAGCGGATGCGGCGGAAGAAGGAGCGAAATGCTGAGGAGGGAGGGGAGGATGATAATGATGAGGAGGAGGTGGCCGCGCTCAAAGAAAAGGTGAAAGCTACAACTGCCAAGTTGGATCAAAAGATGCGGGGTGCGATTGATGCGGAGGTTAAACTGGAGGGGCTGAGTGAGATGCTACGAGGCTTGGATGGCAATGTCAATGTGGTGGATGGCGCGGTGGCTACTAGGAGTCGATCGACAAGGAGTAGTCGGCGGAGTAGGAGGGATGAAGATGGGGATGAGGAGATGGAGGATGCTGATGCTCGTGGCGATGACGAGGAGGAGGGAGAAGGAGGTGATGGCGATGAAGAGAATGCCGGACCGACGTTGGTGGGCAAGATGGAGGAGAGTGTCACCGCGACGAAGAACAAGTGGAGTGGGTTGTCGCTTACCCAGAAGTATGTCAATGCTGCTTCCCTTTCCATTGAGTCAGGATGAGAGACTAAAAAGGCCATAGATACTCCACCAACAACGCTTACATCGGATTCTATCGCATCATCCACGAAGCCAAACACCCAGGTGATGATATCCCCCCACTCCCGCATGCCTCGACCTGGTTCGCCCACCTCGAAGAAGGGGCCGACGAGAAACCCACAACTTCGGCTACCAGCAGCAGAGGCGCGGCGACAAGTGCAATATCGGGAGTGTCAGCTACCATGGGCGCATCCTCCTCTCGCCACGCCAAAAATCCTTCCGCTGAAGAAGGCGATGACGAAGATGCTTCCGACGAAGACATCGCTATTTCCCGTGAACGCATTTCCCTCAAGTGCCCCCTTACTCTCCTCCCCTTCCAGGATCCGGTCACCAGCACCAAATGCCCGCACAGCTTCGAGCGCGAGGCCATTACCGCAATGATTGCGCAGAGCCGCACCACCGCCCCGGACCCGAGACACGCTTCATCCAGTGGGCACGCGGGCCGACGTGCGCGTCGCGTGCACTGTGTCAAGTGTCCGGTGTGTGAGGTGGTTTTGACCGAGTTTGATCTGCGAAGTGATCCCGTTCTTCTGCGCAGGTTGAAGAGAGCTGAAGCTGCTCAAAGGCGGGAGCAGGAAGAACTGGAAGAGGAAGAGTATGATCAAGGAGGTGTGGGTGGGCGGAGGAAGAGAAGTAGGAAAAGTGGGATCACGGTGGCTAGTGATGATGAAGATGACGACACAGCTACCTCACGAAGAGTGGCGTCTCAGCAAGACCAGATCAGAATCAAACAGGAACGCGGTGTCTCCGTCGCTGCTGTTGTGGACCTGGAGGTGGATGAAAATGTGGAAAATGAAGAAGAGGAAGACGAAGAATTTGAGGACGGAGGACATTGGCAGGCAGGAGATGATGATGATGATGATGACGATGATGGGGAGGAGGACGAGGATGAGGACCAGGAGGTAAGGGCAGGAGAGAACGACGAAACGGACGAAAATCAAGAAGCGATTCAAGTGGCTGATGACATATCAAAAGGCAAGGTAAATGAAGATCAGGAGCTGGAAGAGCAAAGCGAAGAGGAGGAAGCCGATGAGGGAAATCAGGAGGTAAGAGACGAAGAAGGCCACGAAGGAGCAGAGTTTGAAGAGACAATGCAGGTGGCTGATGACACATTTCAAGATGAGGTAGTTGGAGCCCAGGAGCAGGAAAGCAAAGAGGATGAGATGGAGGTTGAGGAAGAAGTACAGGAGGTAAGAGAGGGAGATGAAGAAGTCGAGGAATCGGTGCAGAATGCTGATAACACAATTCAGCATGAGACAAATGAGACCCAAGGGCATGAGGGGGAAATGGATGGAGAAGATGAGGAGGAGCCAGGGCAAGAGGAACAGGAATCACAGGAAACACATGGAGAAGAAAGGCAGGAAGATGCGGAAAATGTGGATCAGGCAATGCAATACGTCGAAGCTGGATCAGCTGAACAACAAGAATATCAGGATGTCCATCAAGAAGAGAAAAAAATAGAAATCCATGATATTGACACTGCGGTTAAACAAGATGGCCAGGGAGCATCAGGGGAATGCAAGAAACAGCACACCGATGTTGAAGAAGTCGAAAAAGAGGAAGTTTGTGTTCATGCTCAACCACTTGAACAAGAAGATGAGGAAGATGTCCTCAAAGAAGAAGGCGAACCGCATCAACATGTCAACACCAGAGCTATCGAACAAGAAATTCTGCAAGAAGAAGTGATACAGGAGGAGAGTAAGGACGATGCTGTCGAACGATCGGAGAACGAAGACCAGGTACATGATGGGGAAGAAGAAGATGAGAGTCAGCTCGTGGACGCTGAAAAAGATGACCACATTGACCAGGGAACGGTAGAAGATGGGGGTGAAAGGCAGTGTGTTGACACCGGTTCAGTTAGGCCGAAGAACGCGGGCGTCGAAGAGGAGAGAGAGAGTCAAGAAGCTGCGGATGAGCCAACTAGACAAGAACAGAATGGGGAGGAGGACGGTAGCAGGAGCGAGTCGAAACAAGGCGTTGGCGATGCTTTGGTCAAGCCAGATGTCCAGGCAGATGCAGAGCAGGAAGATGAGGCACTTGCTGATGCTCAACCTCAACTTGTTGAAGAGCAAATCCAGGAAAATATCAATAATGGAGCGGAGGCCATTGAAGAAGACGAGGAAGTGGTGCAGACAAAAGAGAAAAATGTTCAGAACGAAGAGCAAGAAAACAATGGAAGTCGTCAACTGTATGCTGATTTTATTGAGCATAAAGCTCAGGATCAAGATGTGAATCAGCAACTCGCGCATGGACAAACTGATCAAACAAGCATAAGAGAGACAAACAAGGAAGAAGACCATGAATCCGAAAGCAGGGATGTGGTGGATGAGAAGAGAGAGGACCAGGAACAGAGTCAACATGCTGAGGCTGAGTCAGACAAGCAAGAAGACCAGGGTGGTTCAGAGGAAGGGGAGGAAGATGATGGTCTGCACGTCGGTGCTGAGTCAGTGGAGCGAGCTGAGCAAGAAAACGAGGAGCAGAATCAAGATCAGCATGTTGTTGAGGAGGAACCTGTCGCGCAAGGAGATCAGGATGATGTGGAAGAAGATGGAAATGAGCTCACCGCAGATGGTGCAGTGCTTGACGTTGCAGAGCAAGGAGGCAGAGATGATATCGTTGAAGAAGATATCATTGAAGACGATATCGCCAAGCCTGAAGACCAAGAAGATGAGAACATGAGAGAAGAAGAAGAAGAAGAAGAAACTGTGAGAGCAGAAAAACAAGAAGAACAAGAACAGGAACAGGAACAGGAACAAATCATCTCAGAGGCGGATACTGCAGTGCAAGAAGAAAGGGAAGAAGATGGAGTGGACACTCCCGTCGTCGACCCCGAGTTCATTCAACGTGAAAATCCTGAAACTGAGACCCCAGGGCAAGAATTAGGCGGGCAGGATGAGTCAAAGAGGGATAATGAATCAGAAGGACAGACTGGTTTAGAAATACAGAATAAATCAGAGGTGGACAGTGCAGTGCAAGAAGGAATCGAAAATGAAGATGATAACCCACCTCTCGTTGACTCTGAAATTGCTGAGCTTGAAGACCAAGAAGGAACGGGTGAGGAAGATGGAAATCAGCTCCTAGCGGATGATGCGATTGATGATGCAGTTGATGATGGGGAGGAAGAAGAAGAAGAAGAAGAAGAAGAAGAATCGGTTAGCTTCGTCAATGCTGGGCCGATGGCCGATGAGGTTGCAGGCCAAACGGAACGGGAAGGAGCAAACGAGGGAGAAGAAGAAGGCAAGCACATGCGAAATGAAAACCTGGATAACAAAGCAGAGGAAGAGGGAGTAGACACCTTGCCAAAGACCGGCGGAGAAGAGGTTGCCAACATTGATGATCTATTCGAAGAAGGAGACCAAGAAGAAGTGCAATCGGTGGATTCAGAAGCAGAGGGGTATATGGATGTCGAAGTGGAGGAAGATGGCCCAGAATATCGGAAAATCGATCCAGATTACGTGTATGAAAGATTGGAAGGAGAAGACACAGATGATCCAGACGAGGAAAGGGAAGGAGAAGAAGTAGGACACGCGGATCCGGATATGGACGCAGACAACTCAGACAAGGAAAGAGAAGGAGAAAAACCAGAATACGCGGACCCGGACCTGGACGCAGAAGACTCAGACGAGGAAAGGGAAGGAGAAGAAGCAGGATACGCGGACCAGGACCTGGACGAGGACCTGGACGCAGAAGACTCCGAAAATGTGGACTACGAAGCGCTCGGATACGACTACGATGATGAAGAGCAAGACTCTATCCCGGACGATGAGATAGATTTTGAGGTCGATTCCTAGGAGACTTGTCTGTTGGTATCTTTGTCAATATCAGTGTTTACTCATGATCATGTTCTGCAATACCCTTGTGCTCGGTCCCTTAAGCACGCCCTGGGATATATAACTAGTAAGAGATACACAGAAAAAGCTCAGTCAAATAAGAAACTCCACCCAGGGTACCGGCCATGAAGAAAGAGCGCAGTCAACAGCCGTCACACATCATCGCATCTGTGCCAGACAGCATGCAACCCCGTGGCTGTTCTGTCCGTCAGCCCGATCGGGTGTGGCTTGCCGATCGGGCATTGAGTGGAATGTAGTGTGGGCGAAACAGAATGATCTGTTCGGACGCGGCATTTTCTTGAGTGATGCCTAAATCTGAATCAAAAGAAAAAGGAAAAAGGAAATAAGAAACCACGTCGGAAATCATCTCGAACACACTACTTGGTGATGAGGTTGAGGTAGTCGGCGACAATCAGTGTAACCATGCTGGTGGATCCGCGGGGTTAGTGACAGCACTACACGATAAGAAAGTCTTGGGGGTGGGGAAACTAACGCATGAGGAGCGATCCGCACATAGTAGGTGCCGAAGCCGCGGTAGAATCGCAACCAACCCTCCTCTTGCGCCACCTTACGCGCGCAGTCCAGCAGGCCCTTGTACGGCAGCTTGCCGGTCAAGGGATCCTTCTGCTGCTTCTGCAGACGAGTCTTGATAAAGTCAAATGGCAGCGAGAGGAAGCTGGCGAAGAAACCGGCGATCGCAGAGGCGGCAAAGGTCTGGCTTTGGGCCGACAAATTGGTGTGGGCCTTCAATTGAGCCTTAGACTCCGCAAAGAAGGTCAATTGACCGACGTTGAGGGCCATTGCGCGCACAACGGTCGGCAAGGCACCGGCCCACAGGGCTGGAACACCTTCCGACTTGGAGATGCGGACAAGCGCGTCCAGCGCCGAGCGGTAGTTGGCCCGCGCTGCGGGAGGCTTGAGGCCGTCCGATTGCATACGGACCAGGGCCAAATCGGCTGGGTTGCCAATCATGGCTGCAATACCACCAGCAGTCAACCCGGCCCCCGCGCGTTCGGCAAAGGTGACCTTACGGTTAGCAGCCTCTGCGCGCTTGTTGAGCATTTTGCTGAAAGTGTCGAAGAATCCCAGGCGGGCGGTAGTGTAGACAGCTTGACGAAGGAGACCAGCAGATAGACCCGTGTAAAGATCGAGTACCTTGCCAGACGCGATGATGTCGCGAGCTACGCCAAAGGCCGAGGGTCGAGGTCCGGTGCGGACACCCTCGCCGGCTAATTGCAAACGGACTTTGATCATGTCAATGGGCTGAATGACGACAGTAGCGGTCATGCCAGCAAGGCCGCCATTGACGAAGGGAAGCGCCGCACGAGTGTAGGGGTGATGAAGGAAGTCCATGGCGGGCTGAGGTTCTTTGGCGGCGGCAACAGCTGGGGTTGTGGTGGTGGTTGTAGTAGAAGCCATGTTGAGGGAGTAATCGGGGTTCACTCCAGACCTATTGATTATTGTCAGTGTCTAGGATCAATGGTCAATGCTGAGCAAAATGCTGCTCCGATTGAATGAAATGTTGGAGACAACAGGCAGGGAATGAATATAAAGCTAAGACAACACGAGGAAAAGCGGGGTGGGGAAACAAAGAAGCTTGGAATCCAAGTCTGGAGGCTATGCCCCAGGCCAAAACAGTTGGGCCTGGCCAGGCACTTTCACAAGACCATCCGGGGATCTTCCAAGAGGGGAAAGCCGAAGCTACTTACCGTGGATGAAAGAAGGCGATGCAAAAGCAAAGGGGAGAGGGAGCTTGAGGTGGTGGAGGAGGAGGAGGCGGATATTTTATTTATAACTTGGATGAAAAAGTTCCTGGTCAGATGATGGATGAGGAGGATGAGGAGAAGGAAACTGTCGCGGGGAAAGACGGACAGGGAGCACGGAGGGTGAGTTTTAAGCACAGTGAGTAGAAGGAGAGGAGAGGAGAGGAGAGGATCAAGCCTGGCAAGCACTGCCAGGCCGGGAAGGTAACCACCACCACTGTGACTGTTGGATGTGGTACAGAGAGTCTGGTACAGTCACAGTGATTGATGGGTCATACTCGGGCATCGGAACCTACAGTACAGTGCTGGTGGAGATTTACGGGGTGGTAGCTTTAGTCGTATTTCTCTCCGAATAGTCATCCCCATAAGAGTAGGATTGTTATTAAATACCTGATTTGCATATGGTCCAGTATCCACCAAGTAAGTATGTACAGTACTTTGGACTACGCAGCTACTGCATGATGCCCGCCAGCTGGAAAATGCGGGGGGAGGGTGGCAACGTCATGCTACTATTGTTTTTTCACGTTACAATCTTCATCCTTAATTTTGTCTGTATTGTTTCATACTGTATCACACACCGAGCAATATAACACCTATAGATAGAAAGAAGGATAGAGACCGTTTTCCTCCACTCTTCATCCAACCTACCCTGCCCTGTACTGTTGTTCATCTCTCAACTCAACTCTCATACTACTCATACTTGCAGGTGTCCACCCACCGAGTGGAGAACTCAGCTCCCCGAACCCCCCACCCCACCTCCAGTAATCGGCTACCAAACCACATCCAGCGCCTAACGAGAACCCCCCGGAAACCCCGGCCAGGCCCGAGGTTAGACTCCATACATATGAATCTCTTGGCTCGACATGACATCCCAAGCATCAGCGCTGATCAATATTCTTCCGCATCTTCCGCTACTCCTCCCCCCCCCCCCCCCCCCCCCCCCCCCCCCCCCCCCCCCCCCCCCCCCCCCCCCCCCTCTCCCGCCCTCCTTTCCCGCATCCTCACCATCATCTCTCAAACCAACAACCAACAAGTGCATCAGACAAAATTCACACCCTCCCCATCCATCTGATACTGCCGATAATCGGACTGGTTATTTACTCCTGAACACTTCGCCTCTCAACCATCCCAACAAGTTCCCTCCACCGAAGAACCAATCAGACTAGAACAGGACGAAATCCGGAGAAGGTCTCCTCCGGGTCTTAGTCCGGTGTTGGCATCACGGCGAAAGAACTACTGGCTAGGATTAGGGCACTACGATAAGATAGTAAAGAAGATCGATGTAAATGACAGTTACTGTTCGAACATAGCAGACCATCATGACAGAAATCATAGAAGTAGATATATGATAACCTAGATAGACCATCTTTACCAACTCCTACGATGTTACAGTACGTGCAGTGTACATTTCCACGTACCCACATCAAGCAGGCTCCCAATTTAGATCCCTATCTTCACCTAGGTATAATGCAGGAGGAGTATCACACTCGGGATCCCGGGGCGGGAGATAGTGAGCCGCTGGGCGGATCTCGGTAATGTCTTTCGGGCGGGAGGAGGAGAGTAGTAGGCTACTTGCTACATGAATCTTCTGCTAATCCCCCGGCTATGCTACCCAACAACCCTTAAGGCTAGGAGGACTGTCGTCCGGAATGCCCAGTCGCGGTCTCTAAACCAATCCCCCGGCGGCGATTGATCATCCCGCGCACTGACCATATCCTTCCCAGGCTGTTAGCTCGCTCCATTTTGGGGGGGTCAGGGCGAGGATTAGGGTGAATAAACAGCCGATTATCGGTGGATACTGGATACGGACGGTCATGTCGGAGGAATCTATCTCCCTCAGAGCCTGGCTCTTTGTGGATCGCTAGTACGCAGAACGGATCCGCCGCGCACCTGATGTTCTCAATGAACCACTTGGTAAATATGAAGTAGGCGACTGCCCCGTTCTTCTTCCCAACAATTTTCTCATTGCTGTGACTGTCTGGTTGAGAAGTTGAAACCACAAACCCCCACACTATACATCAATACACATATTCACATATCTGGGTTTGGACTCCGTATCGAAAACTCCCGAACTCCCAAAAGGTATCAATCAAATCAAGGCACAACCCGTTGTTCCCGTTCTTTTGCCTTCATGTATAACCGGATAGCCCCTCTAGTCTACCGAGCCCGACTGCCTTCCCGCCTCAGCCTGCCGATGCTTTCTACTGAGAAAATTCCCTCGGCCTGAACTGAAGGACCGGCCCCCTCTTCTGGCTGATGATGTGATCATAAAGCTGAAACTCATGCGGATTCGACCGCCCGAGCTCCCCACAGTCTCGATTGCCTGCTCCCATCTCCCCAGCAGTGCCATCCGCCCGGCGGAAGTCATACTGCCAGATCAGGCACGCCAATGCTAACTGCAGCTCCATTTGTGCCAGATGTCGCCCGACGCAGGCGCGTGTCCCTTGTGAAAAGGGTGTATATGCGGCTGTCGTGATGCTCGCTTGCTCGAGCGAGTCATCAGCGTTGCTGGTCAGCCACCTCTCCGGGAGGAACGTATCTGGCCGCGAGAAATATTCTGCATTGTGATGGATACTGTAGATTCCGGTACCGACACTGCAGCCCTCAGGAATCACGTGGCCGTCGACAACTATGGTGTCTCCCTTCTCGACCCGACGATAGGGACATCCGGCTACGGCCGGAGAGATTCGGAGAGTCTCCTTAATGCAAGCGTGCAGATAGGGGCATTGTTGGAGAAGAAGGGGCCCAGTGCGGATTGAGTCCAGTGTTGGAAATGTCGTGCGGATTTCCTGAGCGAGGCGGGCGTAGGCGTGGGGATAGGTCGCCAGATAGAACAGATTGGCGCAGAGCGAGACAGATGTGGAGTCGGACCCTGTCATTCATGCCATCAGCAAGTCATGAGATAGATGAGAAGGAGCAAAGTAACGGAATATACGTGACCCACCAGCAACAGCCAACATCGCAGCCTCGGAGTAGACGTCCGCATCGCTGAATGCGGGTCCAGTCCCCGCGCTCACCTTATTATCCCGCGCGTTCGTCAATCGACTAAACACATGGCCTGACATGCTCGCGGCGTCCGCCATCATAGTGTTCACCAGCCGGTGATATCGCTTCATTCCGTGCATCTCATCAGGGAATAACTTCCGATCCAGTCGACCAAGAAACACGTACGGAGCATACATCAACAGTGACAGTCGCTTCATCATCCCAGTGATGTCGTACACAGTGCATCGGTGCTGCTGGCTCCCAAGTAGATTAACCGCCTTTCCGAATACCAGCTCCGTGATCACATCAAATGCAAAATAGCTGCACCAGTCTGACATGACCATTGGTTCTCCCCAGGAACTGTCCGAATCGCCATGGGGTTTGGGGCGGTACAGCGATTTGCAGAATTTGTGGACATGTGCCAACAACTTTGGCTCGAATTCGCGCATTGCCGTGCTTGAAAATCCAGGGCTTATGATCTTGTTTCGTCTAGCATGGTCCGTGGGGCTCGTGACCGTGAGGAGGTTCTTGGTGCCGAGTTGAATAACACCGTAGTGGACATCTTTCCGAAGGTCCTTCCCTCGGACGTAGATATCTTTTTCCCTGATTAGCCCAGAAACAAAGGCCATTTTCTTGCATAGCAGCAACACACCTTTCATTCCACTTGCTGTGTTAAAAATTACCAAGTTCGGCGTATATCGAATAACCGGCCCTACACAACCTCAGTCAGCACTTCGAGACTCCTTTCCATTGAAAGGTCACTATATCCATTCAAGCTCACCATACTTCTGGTGGCACCACCAGATATGTAGATGCAAATCTCCTTTGACAGCATGATACGCTGCCCCGGCTTCGGTGAATTTGCCAAGCCATGGACCAGGATACTTAGCCAGAGGATGGAAATAGACCTGATATATGCCGTACACCAGGAGCTGCAAGTTCAGTGTCAGCGCGGTCGCGAATTCGCTAAGAGACACGTAGTCTGTATCCTCATGTCGCAACAAGCGATCTTGAGACAAACTAATGACCTACCGCGAGAACGACGGACCCCACTCCCATCAGCGCCAGAGGCAGCGAAACCAGGGAATGAGATGTAATCATATTCTCGTCCATGATGTTTATGCATGCACTGAATCTCAAGCTCTATGCAGCACACAACTTTCCCATGACGATCTTAGTTGGAGAGAAGTGTTGTATCTCAGTTTAGTGCGGACGCGACGCGATAGTCTCCAGAACCGATCAAGGAGATTTCGGTGGCGCGAGGCTTACGCGCAAGAGTCCTTTTCTCTCGCACAATAGAGAATGCACATACGTGTTTGGGAAATTCGGAGGGGTGTGCTTACCCCCTGAAGGCGGGAATGGCGTAGACAGGAGGCAAATCCGAGAATACAAGTGACCACCTCCTTGGAGGGGTGCTCAAAGGATGGTGGTGGTTATGGACCACTCAACTTTCACGTGGAGAGAGATGTAAGCGGGCTAGTCAAGCATCCTTGCTTTGGCACCTTGAAAAGGCCTCGAGGCTCAGTAAGGACCACACACCAGACAGGGCACTACATGTCTGGCACGTATCAGCTCAAAGGGCGGCATTCACCCCTTGACAGCTGGAGAGAGCTAGGAGGCGATCGACAGGCACGGTATGTCGGAGCACTGGCTCACAGGTACTCGAGTAGGATTAAGGTATGTCGAAGAGTGAGGTCGTATTATGGTCATTCCCAGCTAAGTCGAACCTTGTCTAGCCGCAAGAACTAAATTCGGAGATGCAATGTACATGGTGCATGCTGGATCTGTTCCTGCATCGAAGTCCCACGCGTACATTACCCCAGTAGTTCACGGATCCACCCCTGTCTTCGATCGAGGGATGACTCGGAGAAAATTGGTTTGGCTGCATCCCGCGTTGACGCGAACTATTTAGCGGCCTCCTTGCGTGGGGAACGGGGCTTGGAAGCAAGATGATCTGTGCAGATCTTAGTGTGCGCCTTTACTGCAAGGATTGGCCTGGTTTCTTCAATGGTGAATAACATACCAGGTGCTCAAGAGATGATCTGAGGTTGGAAGATAGTGCTGTCGAGGCATCACCTATAAGCAGTCATGAATGTCGGAGGCGCTTCAGCTAGCGCCCGCATGCCCACCCCACTAATGCCCTGAGCACTGCTCTCCACAAGAGCTACCACCTCAGGTAAACTACCCGCAGAGCGAATCTTGATTTGATGCTATCTTGTGAGGGGGTAAGAAGCTGAAAGGGTGGAAAGGTATCGCCGGGAGGTGGAATGTGGAGAGAGATGTTTCCGCGTAGATCCTAAGGTCAATTCGGAACCCTCAACTCACCACCCGGCAACTTCCAGTCCAGGTGCCAGGGATCCATGATCAAAGTCCCAGCCCATCATTCCCATACTAGAGGGTAGGGAGTTGTCGCATGGAACTAGATTTACTTTTACATCACAAAGAAGAAAGAATTGGTTAGAACTGAATATATTTTCTGTAGGCCAACAGCCAGTATTGGACAGAACCAAAATCAGAACAGCCATTGTCAGCGCGATTTTCCCTCCGCTGATCGGCATAAAGCCATATTCAGGTATCTGAAGAAGAAAGAAATCATATGACCCAATATTTGAAACACAGCACGCCATGCGATATGATAAACCAAAGGGAATCAGCGAACAAGAAAAGCAACAATCTACTGAGGCACCGGACCGGCCGCAATGACCTCCTTGGTAGCTTGGTCGGCGTACTTGGCGAAGTTCTCGTTGAAGAGCGTGGCCAGCTTGTTGACCTCGTCCTTGAAGTTCGTCGTCGCGGTCCAGCTATTTCTGGGGTTGAGGAGCTCCGAGGGAACACCGGGGCAGGACTTGGGCACGTGCAGGTTGAACACCTCGTAGGTCTCGTACTCGACCTCGTTGAGGGAGCCGTTGTGGATGGCGTCCAAGATGGCGCGGGTGTACTTGAGAGGGCAACGCTTGCCACCAGTGGTGGCGCCAGCGCCAACCCAACCGGTGTTGAGGAGCCAGGCGTTGGCCTTGTGCTGCGAGATCTTCTCCGCGAGCATAGTAGCGTAACGCATGGGGTGAAGAGCAAGGAAGGGCTGAGCGAAGCAGGAAGAGAAAGTGGCCTGGGGCTCGGTCACACCATCCTCAGTACCGGCCATCTTGGAAGTGTAACCGGAGATGAAGTGGAACATGGTCTGCTCAGTGGTGAGCTTGGAGATCGGAGGAAGAACACCACGAGCGTCGCAAGTGAGGAGGATGATGTTCGAAGGGTGCTTCTCGGACAAGCAGGGGATCTTGGCGTTCTCAATGTACTCAATAGGGTACGCGCAGCGAGTGTTCTCAGTGAGGGTGCAGTCATCGTAGTCGACAACACGGGAGATGGGGTCGAAGACAACGTTCTCGAGGACGGATCCGAAGCGGATAGCGTTAAAGATATCGGGCTCCTTCTCGGCGGAGAGGCCAATGCACTTGGCGTAGCAACCACCCTCGATGTTGAAGACACCACGGTCAGTCCAGCAGTGCTCGTCGTCACCGATCAAAGCACGCTTGGGATCGGCAGACAAAGTGGTCTTTCCGGTTCCGGACAGACCGAAGAAGACGGTAACATCACCGTTCTCGCCCTCGTTGGCAGAGGAGTGGAGAGTAAGGACGTTGTGCTTGACGGGCATCTCGTAGAAGAGAACAGTGAAGACACCCTTCTTCATCTCACCGGCGTACTCGGTACCGAGAATGACCATCTCCTTCTCGGCAAAGTTGATGGCAACGGAAGTAGCAGAAGTCATACCCTCAGTGAAGCGGTTGGCGGGGAAAGAGCCGGCGTTGTAGATGACATAGTCGGGGTGGAAGTGCTTCAGCTCCTCTTGCGAGGGACGGATGAGCATGTTGCGCATGAAGAGAGCATGGTAGGCGCGAGCGCAGACGACACGGACGCTGATGCGGTATCTCTCGTCCCAGCCAGCAAAACCATCGATAACATAGATGCGGTTACGGGTGTTAAGGTAGTCGACAGCACGCTCACGGTTGATACGCCAAACCTAGGGACGCAAGTTAGCTTGACTTGAAGATACACGGATGACGTCACCGGTGTGACTTAATCTGCTCCAATGGCGCAAACGCAAGCGCAGACAGAAATGAAAACCATTGTTGCACAGCAGTCGAAAGATCGAAAATGCCTCAGACCATAACATGATTTGAGGCATTTTGCTAATCTTCCGGGGGCTACCGTGGCACTGCGGCCATGATCTCTGCCCTAAAGCTTGGCTTGTTCCCGCAGCCAGCCGACATGCAGGGGGGGGGGGAGGCAATGCGCGATTATACGCCAGTCCAGAACTTACATCAGGAGTCATGGGCTTGTTGACAGGTCCCCACCAGATCTCATTCTCAGACGATTCCTCCTTGACGATACGCTTGTCGGAGGGGGAACGGCCAGTCTTGGCACCGGAGTATGCAGTCAAGGCACCGCTGGAGGTGATGGCAGTACCAGTCTCGTAGACCAGAGCATCTTCGTAAAGAGCAGGAACAGCAGGGTTGGCGATCTGTTCCAGTTAGTTGGCGCTATGATTCATAGGTGAGGCGCAAGGAATCGTACAATAGCAACGCGGTCATAGTCAATGTGGGCGTGCTCGTGGAGTTCCTCCTCGAGCTCAGTGTGACCCTTGCCCGGCCTGGATAGTCATTCAAGTTAGAGCGACCTTTTGTCGACAACATTCAGAAAGTTATGAGGTCATATAGGTCCTTGCCATGTCCCAACCGAGACAACAGTAGACCATCGCAAGACCAAATCAAGGGGAAGAAGGAAGGAAAGACATACTGAACACCACCAGGGTGCAGCGCAGTGCGGTTAACAGAAGCAGCAACCATGTTTCTTAGTGAAGTAGAATGATAATTATTGTTTCGTTGCTTTGCAACTTGCTGTTGAAAGAAATCTGTGTAGAGAGGACCAGGATCGACGGGGGAAACGGGGGGTATATGAATGTTTCCAGCTGGGGCCATGATGGCAGCGAATTCAGGTCGCAACGAGGTTTGGATCTTTGGAGTAATGAGCCTTCTCCACAGTTCCACGGAAGATGTCGGGGCTAAGGACCGGGCTGAAGGCTGAAGCGGTTGTTGGTTATCGTGGAAAGTCGAAACAGTCGAAACAGAGGCAGAATTGCCTCTCGGGGTAGTCCGACTTGTTCCGAGATCTGAGATGTGGGCACGAAGTGGTTCCGGGTGCTCTGCGCGGATGCACCAACTAAAAGTGAGGGAATAACAGCAGGATCGGGAACAAGAAATGAGAATTCAGGCGTTATCAACCGATAGTGCGTTAATGTCTCAATCTAGGCCAACACGGAGGAGGGGGAGAATGGGAGGGGCTGAGTTGATTGTAGCTAGAGAAGTAAAAATAAGAAAAAGGTACGGAGTACTACTAGCCGTACTCTCTCTACACAGTACTAGTTATCGGTGTGACAGGCTCGAGATATCAAAGCCGTCCCTTCTGCAAACGAGGTATTTAACAAGCCCCCTGCATTTTCTATTACGAAACCGACAGTCAGTCCTACGAACTGAAAGCAATTATTCCCAGCTTTCTCCCACGGAAGCACAGAGTCAGTTTTCTCTCTTGACCATCAACTGACAGTTAATGCGGGAAGTGATGACGTTGAATGAACTCAAGAATAGCCAACCATCCGGCGAGGATTTTAGAGGCGATTAACCTACAGGACATGGGTAAACGATCCATGATGGAAATTGCGGGGGAAGGAAGCCCTCCCTTTTCTCGGCATGGGCTTCTAAGCCTCTCCCAGATCAACGCAGACTATTCCCGACTGGGTAGCAAGAGAAGCGCCCGGCCTGGCAGAAAAAATTCATTTAGAAAATGTCCGTCCTCGGCGCGACGGAGCACTTCCGTATTCACTAACGAAAAAAAGGTGGGGAGGCCCCGTTTGGCTTATGTAATAGTCTGACCGCCCGGAGGCTGCAACCACCACAAATTGCCCCAATTGCCCAAATTACAGGCCCAGACCCAGGAGTCTTTCCGAGTGACGAAATCCCCGGGACAGAGATTCGGGTGTTGCTCCATGGCTCTAGTCTGTTTTCGGTCAAGTGAGAGTCAGCTGCCTTCCGAAGCCCTTCCCGGTCCGGCCAATGAAACAAGTCCACTTCTCCGGATTGACAATCCAACGTCACCATCATGAAATGCGGTGGGCAGAAGATATTGCCGTGCTTTTTTTTTGACTCCAAGTTTTCGGGATGTGCAGGCTGAGGTGAGGGCCATTTTTGGAATGACACGAGAAAAGAAGAGGGAAGATCAAGCAAAAGATCAGAAAGCACCCATTCTTGAGGCACTTGCTCGTCATACCGCGTTCATTGCGCGTAAGCCACCCCCCGTCTTTGCTACGAGTACTCATATGTAAATCGCTCATGTTAAGATCACGCACACCCCCAATTGAGGCATTAATTTGTGTCTACAACCCCCTACTGATGCACACTAAACTAAAGAGATTTCCCCCGTCGAACGTACACCCAAAAGCAAGTACTGAACAAGAAAAACAACGCACTTGACAGGTCCATCCCAAAAGTCTTTGATCCCGACTTTCCACGAGGATAGCCGACTGTTACCACAGCATAGAGTAAACCACTCCCTGGGGGGCGCAGCACATCAAGCCCACGCAGGGGTCAGGCGCGCCTTTTTCTGCACGTCCCCTCGGATCGAAGGCTTTGGCATCAGAAAAGCCGCCTGAGTATGATGAGGAGAAGTGTAACTGCCGTAAACACTTTTCCGGACCAGAGCACTGATAGAGGTGTAGTTGCTACGTTTGGGCAGGCAGGCAGGCAGGCATAGCCGGTCGGAAAGGAAGGTCGGGTCTTCAAATCTGTACCCCGCATCCGACCAGAAAACACGGGCCAGTTCCCCGGATGTTCTCGTCCTTTTTTTTCGCCTGGCGACCTTTTTTTCCCGGTTTCCACCTGTTCTGTCCTGGACGCCTGGTGGGTGGCGGCTTTTCCGGTTAGGAAACTTGTCCAAGAACGGAAGTCATTCAACGATGACGACAGAAACATCATTCTTTAACATTCACATTGTATACGACGGTCCTTCATGTTCCTCCCACGAGAGATACACCTACCTACCCAACAATCAACTACAGACGAAAATGAGTAATGCACCACCACGTATTCCCATCCGTGTCCCTGCATACAATATCCTCCTTAGCTTAAAAAAAAAACAAAAAAAAAAAAAGTCTCGACCCCCCAGGCGCGTGGCAATCAAAATCCCCCATCACGCGCGTCAACCGCTACTCTGTACGAAACCAATTGATCATCCGGGTTAAACCAACCCGAATCAACAAAGCATTGTCTGCCAAGCAAGAACCCACGACAGCTGAGAAAGTCAGCAGGAGAGCTTCAAGCGGTACGCTTAACTGGATAAACAAAAGTTCCATTTTCCCTCAAGCCAAGGCGAGGCTATTCCCGAAAACAACAATCATCCACGTGCTCGTGATTTCCCCGACCTCCCCGAGGCAATCCTTCCCCCAGTCAGCGGGATGTGGGGACAAAATTCCCCCTTTCCCCCCCCCCCCTCGGCCGGAAGTTTTAGGAAAGGGAAGAATGCGCCGGCGGACTGCATGCAGTACCGAGTGAACATCTCGGTAACGAACGGCTTCTAGCGGTGTGTACATACAGTACCTGGACAAACGACTACTGCTACTACTATTGTCGCTTTCCTTGTGGATTCAGACATGTAGTTCAACTATATGATTAACCATCTATGACGAACCTCCTGAGACACAAGGAGTCTACAGATTCGTCACGCTAACTGAACTTACTTACGTAGCTGAGTCACAACTCACCACAGTCCTTCCCCAGGGGAGCTCTAGACTCTGGAAGTCGGGAGCCTAGTGGAGCTTTGCCGAGTTTTGTGGAGATAGAAGATATATTTTTGGCATGTCTTGGTTGGCTCTATTCCGGGGGAGAGTCTAGACTGAAGAACTTTCTCATCGGTTGTGATCGCCTGACCTTGAAGATAGATCTCTGGGGGCGACTTGAGGCTTGCAGAAAATGGACACGCGATGAAGCCTCGCATATCGTGAGCCCGTATCATGCCTCGAGCACAGTCGCCTCAGGTTCAGACCCCATCCTTCTCGTTCCGCCTACGATGCAGAACACACTGCGAATTAGTGGCGTAATGTCATGACTGAAGCTGTGGTCTACATTAGATACAAGTTCACATAGATGGTGGTTAGAAATTACCAGAAATATGTTTGCGTATATGAGGAGAAGGGCTCTTTATGCAACCTTGTGATGAACAAAACCTCAATATGCTATCATCAAGCATCCCGCGCTTGAGATGCCATGATCTGCTGCTAAATGAATATCTCAATGACCCACAAACCCTGGGGGCCCTCCGAGTTGAGATTGTAGATGTTAGCAGTCCCATCGTCCTTACAGCAGTCGCCAGCTGGCAACCATCCACCGCAATGGTCCAAGAGACTGAGTCTTAATACCTTGATCACCAGACAGCTCCGATAGCCAGCTCAGCTACCTAGGGATTGTAGGCCTTCTTGATCGAAGTATGCCGAACACATGAGGGGCATACTTCGCGCCAAGGACCGATTTACAATCTCCAGGCACCTGCATGACTATGTGAGTGCATGGTCGCAGATTCAGCATGCAGCCACGAGATAGCTCCCCACTTATCTCTTTGTAATCGGCCATGGTCTGCAATGTAGACATCAACTTGCCCACGTAAGGAGCACATGTTCATCCTGGTATTCGTATGAAGAGACCCCCACATCTGGTGCCCCTGCTTGCCGAACTCATCGTCTCCAATAGGGGCCGGATTCGACGAGGTGGTTGTGACCATTGAGCTTGGAACGGCCAGGTGAAGCCCCCTGTAGCGTCGATACTGCCAAATGCATGCGATCTCGAAAAGCCCCCGGCCTGGAGTAAATTCTGAATCAAGCGGAGGTAGTGAGATCGCCAACCCAAGGCACCCGACTCTCCGATGAGAGATGTAGATATATATCTAGACGCGACCTTGATTGGGGTTGGAGTGAGGGGCTCCCGATTGAGGTTTCATTCTGCGCATACCCAGGCGCAGAGCTCCTGTGCAGTAATACAGTCAGAGGGCTTTATATGATATCGACAAGTAGTTGGGGAGGGTGGTGGTGCTATATGCAGTGATATTGGTGAGAATCACTATGAGTCCGACCTTATCAGCACCACAGCCAATCACAACGGCGGGAAAGCGGGTACATCAGCCTGGATCACGCGGCGGGGTAAACAAACGACAGCTCAAGGCTGAAGGCTGTTTATTCCTGTTCTCACAATTTTCACCACCTCAAGTCGCTTCGCTTTGCATCTCTCATCTTCGCGACTATTGATCTTCCTTCACCTCAAGGTACGCTGCCCCAATATCCCCATCTTGTGTGTAACCAGACCCCACCAGGTCAACTCACACATCCAACCACAGCCCCTCACCGACTCCAAACAGAAACAAATCTTGCAAAAATGGGCCACAACTCCTGCCCTTCTTGCGGTGCTACCATCGCTGGCGAAGTGAAGACCTGCGGCTCTTGCGGAAAGGTATGGCATACATCTCGTCTGGTCTTTTGTTCAACCTCTTATTCATGCCACTAGACCTGCCCTGTCTGAAGTCGTCCTCCTGGCTTCGCGGGGTTGTTTTCAAATCGCCTCGAGATCGCAGATCACAATCTCAGTATTAAGTCAGCGGCGAATGGTCGATGGTCTGGACATAATATGGACTGATATGTATTGAGCTGGCATGGCACGATGAATGCATGAATGAAATGAATGAACGAATGCGCGTCTCTCGTTCCATCTCCTTTCTTCGTCCATATCGAGTAGGACAGAACACCCTTTCAGACAATAGCCCGAACGGTGGCTGAGCCTCCTGCTCGGTGGCTAAATAAGGGGATATCCAAATGCTCATTGCTCCCATTGAGCGGACTATCCTCGCTTAGTCGAGTCATCGTTCCTGATTCTTTCCGTACTTGGCCATTTTGCCCGCCAGTGTCGCTGTCAGACGGCCGCGAGAAGCGGTTGTTGACAATCATCGAATGCCGCTGAGGATCAACTGAGCAATTATTGGGGAGGGCTTCATTATCTGAGAGCAGAGCAACCGCCACCGGATGGTCACGGATCTTGCACACGCCGAAAAACTTGTAGAGCGCATCAAGCGCAGGTACCGACAGTCCATGGACAACGATGGAGAACAGCACCAACCAGTAGACAACTGCGCAGACTGCGGTTAGGTGCGAATTAATTCCAAATAATAATGATCTGTAGTCTTACCTGGTGTCATAGCGGCGGTCAGATTGTTAATCTCAGTGTCACTTTCGCCTGGGGAGGGAAAGAGGCGGCGAGCATACTCCACATATGCTATAGCACCGATACCTGCCAAGTAGCATGAGCCTGAGAACGAACGTCATCCTGGGGGCGAGCGCTGCTTACCGATCGGTCCGAAGTAGCCCAAAAACAACGCTTCTTTCCAATCACTGCAGACCTTGGGCATGAACTTGTATCCTGTGATAATGGCGGGAATGCGACGGAAGATAAGGATTAGAAAGCCTAGTCCAAGCAAGCGCCAGATGGAGATCCCAGTGTCATGGGGTCTATGAAACTGGTCCCATGGCATGACTGCACCAAGATACATGAAAGCTGCAGTGTTCAGCAAAGTCTCGATTGTCGAGTTGAAAGAATCATGCCGGGCCTGCATCTCAGCCTGGTAAAGGCCATCCCAGTTGAGCACACTCCCAGCTATGAAGCAGGCAAGTGTTTCATCGGATCCAAAACAGCCGCACGTCCCAACAATGAGCATGCCAATTGCCACAGGGACCAGAGTAAAGCTTTCATTATCGATCCATCTTCGCTTGGATGCGCCCTTGACTAGCTTCTGGCAAGTGAAGCCGACAAAGGCGCCGTAGGAGGCACCCAGGAAAATCATGTACAGGACTCCCTCCACGGCCCAATGTTTCAACGCAGGGCCGACTCCTCCACCAAAGCGCCCTGCGCTCGTTGCGCCGAGTGAATCGGGGATGCCTCGCTCCAGATCGAAGTCCTCCAGGCTAGCGGTGTTTTCAGGCGCTTCTGCGTAACGCAACAAGGAAAGCGCAAGCAGCAGAAATGGAAAACCGAAGCCATCATTTGCCCCTGCCTCGGCCGAAATAAACTCTCGAAGTGGTCGACGAACATAGTTGTCTGCAAAGGGACCTTTTGCAATAGCTTGAGATAGAACAGGATCTGTGCAAGTCACGCAAGCGCTTATAATAAGAGCTGAAAGCTACACACGAGACGGTCAGCACAGTCTTATAAGTTGATGAGTTGTTGAAGTTCCAGCGAACGTACAAAGGATATACTGGGAATCGCAAGCAAGATACATGCAGATGTTGCAAACCATGCTATAGTCATGAGGGGAAGAAGACATATAGCCAGTTCGCAGAGACGCTGTCTTATGTATCTCTTGGGCAATTGATATCCAGCTTTTACCAATTGTATGCCAATCACTAGGCGTGTCAGGTTCTGCTATTATCAGTATTGACCTATTAGTAGCTTATCAGAGTGGAATTTACAAACGCGATGTCACTGCGGTAATCGTCATCCCCTCCTCCCCACTGAGATATGTTCAGGAACCTAGCGCCGATCGGCCCTAGCGAGACACCAATTAAAAAGGCAGGCACTAGTTGAGAATCAGTATCAGGTTAAATCAGTGCGAATCTTGGGTTCATACAGGCTTCCCCGAGGTACCACCTCTGCTTGATTCTGAGCGAAACATATCCGAAAATGAGAATATAAAACGCTTTACCATAGTAAGTTGTTGCGCTTTGTATATGAGTTGGTCCCGGCGCTTCTCACCTATAACAGAGACGACGATATTGAAGTTGCTGAGGTCAAGAATTGGATGCAGCATGGCGCCCGTGCCTTGAGAAGCACCTTTATAGTTCGACCAGCAACAGAGAGTGTCTGACGAAAAGAATGAGCTTCTTGCTGAGATTTTGGCGTAAGCGGATCTCAATATTCAAGCAACTGAAATAGCATGTGCATCAGGAGGTATTTGTATAAGGAGGCGCCACAATTCAACTAGAATCTGATGAGCGGCGCGGAAGCTCCTAGGGCAAACATCCCACACAGCACCACATTGAGATCAGCTGCCCTTTGATATCCCTGTAAAAGAATCGAGGGGCACTGTGTGTTATCTCTCACACTTAGATTGGTGCGATTGCTGTGGGCCGCCATACGCCTCCCTTGCAGGAAGCAATGCTGCTGCAAAGCTTGGCCGCGCTCGCTCGCCATAATCGGCGTATCTCTTTCTAAGGTACGTAGGTGGTCATGCCAGTCTTTATCAAGAAGCCGTAAGCGTGCATGCCAGCATGTTTAGACTCTCGGGTTGTTATGCGGATATCCCAGGGATTGCTTGTTCGTGACGGGCTATCGATTTAGCACAATCAGGAAACGGACGACAGCAGAAAGTCAGATCTTCTTAATGGGACAGGTCTGTGCCAAGCCGGCAGGTGGCGTAAACCTCTGTAAATCTGACTGTTTGGTTTGCCATTTGAGTGCATAGAAATGGCCCAAATCGGGGGTGTCACATTTCAGTTCCAGTAAGGAACACAGGGCGAAACAAGGAGTCAAGGGAGAATCTAAACCAGATTGCGTAAGTGTGCCTGCACTGAGAATGACAGTTTGCGTCTCAGGTCCATGTCTTACTGATTGACAAATAACGAACTTAGGACAACTTGATGATGACAACAAGGCCTTGCGATAGCTGGACATGCTTTGGAGATATTGTTTTGGCGTCCAATATATCACTCTTCTTGACCAATAGTCCACTTGTACGTTGAGCATCGCCTTTTAAAGAGCCTTGACTGACTCTCGTCTGGGTTAGTGTCATCAAAAGACATAGAATGTCTGGATAAGACACCCCGTGGTCGTCCTGGCGCAGATCCCGATAAAAGCCACTCAGGTTTCTGACAGATTGCACATCTAGCATCCAGGCTCCAGCCAAAGCGACGCCTGCCGGGAGTCTCGTGCAAATTCAGCCAAAGTCGGGTTTGACATGGTCGATGATAAGAAGATGGTTTCGAGACCCAAGTCAGGAGTCACTGGCTGCAAGTAGCCGCAACCCCGCGAGCACCTTGCGGACTGCAACTCTGGACCACAGCGGTATTTTCACCATATTTGGTGAGCCAAGAACAAGTCAAGATATTTATAGTATATACACATTGAATAGGAAATGACAACATGTACACGATCTCTTTTCGATCGCAGAATCGCAGAATCGCAGAATCAGAGGACTCTTGTGGCTTCATCGTTCAAAGCTTCATTTGACCGCAAGAACGGGGAATAAATCTTAGGCTACACATATGGCAATAACAGAAGCCTGCGTTGCAGGGCAGAATCTCAACTGGGAATATTCCAGTGCATAAACCCAGGCTTTCCTATGTTCGAAGATGAATAATAAATCTCCCTGGCTTCACGCCTTTACTCAGCATGCGTTTTCGGTGACAAGTAAACTTGGAAGAAGGAATACGATTCGGTGATTGAGCGGCTAACCTCAAAATCCACGCTTACTTGAAGCCTTTGCATGGAGAGAACTTAGCATCCGTTGTCTAAGCAGTCTTTCGCCACTGCGACCAGACACCAATCAAACTGCTGACCGTTCCTGCAATACCAACGAGACCATCATCAAGTGCAGCAAGACCAAGAGCAGACACAGGAACAGTCAAGTCGCACAGGTCGGAGATCAGCTGAATACGAGCTGTGGAGCGTTCCCTAGACAAAGATGTTAGCGTTCAGTTAAAAACCCGACCAGACAGTCTCGTTACGGATTCGCATACTTCTCAAGCTTCTTCGCCTCCACAACACCCTCACCCTCCTTAAGATCAAGGGTCTTCGCCTTCTCCCTCAACCGGAAGAGGGTATACAAACTAGCAACCGCGCTGCACGCCAGTCCTGCCATCCACGAGCGATAGGCCGAGTCCTGCAGTCGTTTCACGAAAGCAAGTTTGCGCACACCAATCGCGTCCACAACCGTGATGGTATCAAGAGACAAGTACCCAGCATAGCCAAGCTGCCGACCAACCGCAAGGTAGCGAAGTACTGGGTCGATCGGGTTCTTGTTGTCGGAGGCCAGCGCGGCAGCCTTCAAGTGTTCAACAAACTTTCCGATTCTGAGGATCTTACGCGTGGTTCCGAACTGCTTTTTGATAGCATTATAGGGATCGATGGCAGACTGCGGGCGGTTGGTGCGGTACAAGTACCAGGCATAGAAACGAGAGAAATATTGCAGGGTGCGGAGAATCTTATCGCGACCAACTATGATTCAAGGAAAAATGATTAGATTGAGAAAGAAGAACAGACACGCGCGAGACCAGGGTAGCAGGAATGCTCAAGTCAACAGACGATGGGAAAGCGAGGTCGGGAACTTGCGGCCCCAATTCCGAGCTTCACGCGATAGAAACATGTCGGAGCACTGTACAATGGATGCATCTCACATACCAGTTGTCGCAACAAAGCGCAAATAATGCGCTACAGCAGGGTGATAGACCAGGGCGTCAGCAACCATTTTCAAGATGGGGATCTCTGTGCGTTGGGATTAAGAAGAGGATGTCGGCCGATAGCGGGAGATGGATTCCGGGAGCTGTCAGCTCGTGGAGAGATAAGCGGTATGTGAAAGAGGACAGGCCAGCTGATGGATGAGGGACGGAGGATATGAAGATCGGTGTTACACGTCACACGGAGAAGCAACGAGTAGACGGGGAAGAGGGGAGAGGGGAGAGGACTAGAATAAGTTCTGGGGAAGAAGCGATGGGGGAGAGAGGGTGGGATGAATGATGGATGCTGGGGTCGGTAAATGACCGGGGATCGACGGGCGGGAGAGAAGGAAGGGTTCGTCTTGTGCTCTGCCCGCCCACTCAACAAACCTCGGTTGCTCGGCGTTTCTGATAGCAAACGGGAGTAGACCAATATTTGACCACCAACTACCGTCATGTGTGCTCTGGTCACGAGACTCTTTGTCGGCTTCTCATTTCACATCATTATTCTTGCCCTCAAAGGCCATAACGGCATGACTCTGTAATATCCACAGCTCTCTGGGGTGGCTTTTGTTGTACAGCATAATTTATGACTACCACCCAGCTATGGGCCAGACCTCACCTGAATGGCCTAACGAAGTATAAGAGCTCGTCCGGTTGCCATTGTTTAATTCTTAGTGATTCAGCAATCCGTTATATACTACATGGAGAACATGATGATCATTAGGTTTGTGTCCATAAATACATGAATCATTGATCTGAGCGATGTTGTTGCGGTGACCGCAGCAAATATCATCTACCATTTCGCGCTTCTGGGCATCGTTCGCTCAATTTGTTGCTTGGGGTTCGCTCTCTGAGTTTTTTAGGGTGTGGATCGGCTCGCTGCATTCGTCGCTTGGGCTCATCAAGACTAAATGTCGCAAAGGGCGTCAAATGGGCTGCAAATATTGTGCAAGCATGGGAATGGATGGCGCTCAGTGGGCAAGGTTTTTGCTGGGTGATAGTGCGCCCACCATACGCGTTGACAGGTCAGTGCAGGGTCAAAAATTTAGCTTACTGCTCCTCAGGCCTCTCATGGATCCCCATCAGGCTTGTGTCATATCCATGAGACTCGAGATAAGCACGGAATTTAGCATCTTCTTCGGTGATTGTGTCCTAGCGAAAGCGAAATGAGGTTAGCACAAGAATCCAACCCAGTATTATCAAAATAAAAGTGACCCAGCAGTGATCACATACCTGGCCAATCTGTGGCAAAAGGAAGTATGCCAACGCCGCGCTGAAGATACACAGGGAGCTCGAGACGAAGAACGGATCCTGCCCGCTGCGGACTGGGTTTGGGGCGTTTTTCTGTATGATTGGAATCACATAAGTGCCCACAAAAGCACCGATCTTTCCGAAAGCAGCAGCGATGGCATAGAATTGACCTCTGACCGCGGTTGCGCTGCTTTTCGCACAGCAAAGGCCGATGTTATCACCGGGACCGAATTCTCCAAGGCTGGAAAAGATTCTAGTGGGCCACGTCAGTGGGTGTACAGAACCTCTAGTAGTCCAATTGCCTTACCCGAAGACCACGACAAACGCCGCCACATTCTTTGGGGTCGAAAGATACTCATAGCAGCCGGACATGATGAATCCAACGATACCCTGGAAAAGTACGCCAATAGCCAAAGTGTTGCGGGGCCCAATCCAGTCACTGGACAGACTACCAAGAAAGGATCCTGGAATGTAGAATGTGTAGGTCAAAGTAGTCCAACCGAAGCTCTTCCAAAGGGGAGCACTATCCCCTAGAATAATGGCTAACCAGTCTGAGGAGTATATGCTGAATGAATAGGAAGAGAAGTCATACAGGAACCAGATGAGGGAGAGCACAGCCTTGCTGCGGTTAGCCATACACCTTTTACCTCATAGAAAGAAGAAGGGAACTAACCAAACGCTTCCAGTAGAACCTGTCCAGGAATTAGTCAACGCGTATGTGGCTTGCGGTGATTGGTGAAAGGCCGCTGGAGAGGAGATATGGGAGAATATGATAGAATGATAAAAGTTGTACTCACTTCACAATTAGCCATAAAGGGAAAGTGTGCATGCGCTCTCGGTCGAACTCTTCAGGCTCTTCAAGCTTCAATCGCAAATACATCAAACTAAGAGGGGGAATTACACCCAATCCCAACCCAACACGCCACACTGCGCGTAGGTGATCCTCGGTGAAAATCAAAACCAATATCATGGAAACCAATGCAGAAATGACATATGCAAAGTCAATCTGAAAATTGGTAAACATGACAAACCATCGATTGCGATGACCTTGCTTCAATTCCCCGGTGTTCTCGGCGCAGGCCACACTTCCTGCTGGATATTCCCCACCGATTCCTATTCCCAAGAAGAAACGGTAGGCTGTCAATGCGGCAAACAGGCCATAGTGACTGTTGTTATAGCCATATGCACCAGCACATAAAGCAGCGAAGATGAACAGAATGATAGTGGATATCATCAACGACCATTTACGTGACCAATGATCACTTGTGTATCCAAATATCAGCATGCCAACCACTGTTCCCGCAAAAGTGATTGATGAAACGTTCTGGCTTGCGGGCGAGTTGGCATATTCAGTCGGATAAAGTCTCTTGAGTATGGTATTGACAGGTCCGATTATCTGAAGACGTGGTCAGCAAAGTCAATTCGAGCATTAAGTCGATGGAGGCAAAGAACCATGCATCAGAGTCAAGAATCCACATACACCATTGAGATATCCATCGGAAAAAAGCCCAGCACCACAGGCAATGGTGGGCCAACTGCGCTCCCAACGACTCTTGCCTTCCGGATTCGCATCCAAGGGCACCTCACGAGAGCCTGAGACTGCATCGACCGGTGCCTGGACATCTGCCTTGATATCCGTCTTCGACTCTACGGTTCCTTTCTCTTTGTCGTCTGACATTTTGTTGTTGTTGCAGGAAAACGGTCACGTACAGAAAGGGAAGTTTGAAGTAAGCAAGGGGCAGTTGAGGGCGTGGTGCAACTATCCGTTGAAGAACAAGTCGATGCAAGGAGGGAAAGTGAGCACGTGCAAGTTCGAAAGGTCGATACTATAGTATAGAGGCACCTTCGAGTTGGGTAAAAAACAAGATAGCAAGGACGGATGCGAAGACAAGAAGGTGTGAGAAAAAGGCAAAGGGAGGGGGGGAAAACTTTCTACAGGCGGGGGAATCAAAAGAGACGCTCGTGATGAGGGCACATCAAGGCCACAGAGATCCGGATTCCTACCAGATCCATGCTATTCCAGTGCCACCATCCATCCAGGTTGCTCGAACATTTAGCGAAATCGCCAGGATGTACTCCGAATGGCCCCTCCTCCTTAGCGGGCCTTAGCGCATGATTACCGCGGGTTAAGCGGTGGAAGAGTGGGGTTGCACTTCAAGCTTCCCTTCAACTTCCCCGTCTTCAGCCGCCCAACTGAACCAAAATGGAAAGTCGAAGACGCTCCACCTGCGTCTTGTCGAATCCTATCGAATCGCATGTTGTATTCGAGGATTCCGGTGGTCCATCGTTGAGTACTAGCTAGGTTCTATAGCCTGTTTCCCATGTGATTGTACTGTACTTATAGGGCCTCCCTCACCGGCTCACCTGCCTCAGGTACAACTAGCGTTAGTTCAGCTGCGAAAGCCTGCGATTATGCAAGTATATTGGCAAGAAGACCAACCACAAATTGGTGGCTGCAATAAGCTACAAGCACCGGTAAGCCTATATGAGCTGCACTAGTAGATTAGTAGAACATCAGTTTGGATGTAGTAGCTTAAGAGCTGGGATTGAGGCTACAGAGTCGTTTGAATGACTCTTCTATTCTTCTCGATGTAGGCTTGAAATCAAAGATCGAGATTAATGATCAGTAAGACTAGGTGTGTACGAGAGATATTCTTCACCAAGGCCCTGGATCATATATATATCGCGTACTGCAGACCCCAATGCTGGACAACACCTAGTATCTGCCATGGCCAGTAATTAGGATCTTGGGACTCATGAAGATGCAGTGGTGAACAAATAGCACCAATAGCACGAGAATAATCAAGAGCCACAAAAAAAACCATGGACCGTTCAATACGGGTACCATTGACTACTAGCTGGGGTTAAGCTCACTGTTCATACTCTTTATCGATACTGTGGTATTGTACCGTGATTTGAGCCCCATTTTCTTATTCGCTTTGCAAGGAAAAGAGAAAGTGATTCGAGGTCAATTGTCAATCTCATATAGCTTTCTGAGCCCTGTAAGACTTCAAAAGTCAATGATCGCCAGTATTTTACATACCAAGCATCGAATGAGAGCATGTCTATTGGAATTAGTCAAAGTACTGTACATGGTAGTAATTCACCCAGAATTCGATTTCTCCGGAATGCCGTAGGAATGAGGGTGGAGAGTCTGTGTCGGCACCGGAACAATATTTTCTCCAGCTGAGCTCGGGTCAGCTACGGTCCATCGGTGATGTATCCGCCTTCGTTCATCATCCTGTCAACAGATACCTTGGACAACGAACATTCAGCCTCTTCAATCTAGCTCTCTCAACAATCTAATACCACCCTAAATTATCTCCGGTTGCTTGCTCATATCTTTACCGCCAACATGGGGTCCGATCCGCAGTACATAAAGTACCCCGATCTCGTTCTCGCCCAACATGTCTTCAACATCTCCAACCCAGCTTGCCCCCAAACGGTGCGACAGACATCACTAAAGAAAATTCAAGATGCCATCACAGAGCGAAAAATGGCCCCATTCTACCGCCATCTTGCTCATCCCGTTGAAGGTATCCTGAATCACTCTGGCGAGGGAGTTGCGCAGCACCCAGCCAAGTCCGCGATTACGTCGAACCTGCTTGCCTCCCGGAAGTCATCCCAGAAAATCGACTTCCCATGGGACGAATCCCTGTACCAGTCGTTGGTTGAAGATAACCGGAAAGAGCTGGAGGGTTACCAGAAAGAGGAGGATGAGGCAGAAGAAGCAGCTGGAGAGACCGAGGTGCTCGCCGCACGGGGTAAACGTGCTGAATTCTGGGCACGGGTGGGAGATAAGGTGTGTTACTCAAGCTCCAGGGTCGTCATTATCATCTCCAAGTCACAAGGCTGATGCAAAAGCATTTAGGACAAAGCTATCGAGTCTCATGAAACCCTCCTCGAGAAAACGACATTCCTCGGTACCAAGATTGATTTGATGCTCGCTATGATCCGCATCGGCCTCTTCTTCGGAGATGCCTTGTCTGTTAAGAAGAACATCGAAAGAGCTAACACCCTCATTGAGAGCGGTGGTGACTGGGATCGGCGGAATCGTTTGAAGGCATACAAGGGTCTACACCTACTCACCATCCGTTCCTACAACGAAGCTGCGCCTCTTCTGCTTGACAGTCTGTCCACTTTCACCAGCTATGAACTCTGCAGTTACTCCGCTTTAGTCATTTACTCGGTCTTGGCTGGCTCTCATTCACTGAAACGAGTCGACTTCAAGGCTAAGGTTGTGGACGCACCCGAGATCAAGGCTATCCTTGGATCTGGTGAAGATCGATTGGCCGCTCTGACCGGTGAGACATCAGCCGGGCCCGGCGCTCAAGATGAAGAGATGAAGGACGCTACAGTTTCGCGGGTCACCCCGGGTACCGCCACGACCGCAGTCAACCTGACTGCCTTGGGCGGCGGCTCTGGTGTCCAAGCGGAGGCGGAAACCCCTGTCGACTTCACGCCTCTTGCTCACCTGGTTGACAGTCTTTACACCGGCAACTACCGATCCTTCTTCGTGTCTCTGGCGGCGGTGGAAGACAACTTCCTTACTCAGGATCGTTACCTCTACGAACACCGCGCCTGGTTTGTGAGGGAGATGAGACTGCGCGCATACCAACAGCTTCTTCAAAGCTATCGCGTTGTTGGGCTGAACAGCATGGCGAGCGACTTCGGTGTGACGGTAGACTTCTTGGATCGGTAAGTATCTTATCTATTGTGCTCGGGTAAGCAGCACTAACCCGCGATCGCAGGGATCTTGCCAAGTTCATCGCCAGCAACCGCATCGCATGCACCATTGACCGGGTCAATGGTATCATTGAAACGAACCGACCGGATGACAAGAACAAGCAGTACGCGGATGTGGTCAAGCACGGTGATGCTCTGATCACGAAGCTGCAGAAGTACGGCCAGGCCGTGCGTTTGAGGGGTAGTGAACGCAGCTAAATCGTAGATATGGCCTTGTCGATCGCCATGTGGTTCATGATTATGTAGATGAGAGGTTCCAGTGATTTATCTATATCATATCCTTTACCAACTTGACCAACTTGACCATCCAGCCATGTTAGAGCCAAAACAAGCGAGGCTGGTGTATCATAATTCTAATGACGCGAGAGAAAATGACCTCGAACCTTGATCGGCAAACCGTTGTTGAGCGGCGGCCGGAGACAGTGGTGAGATTTTGCTCGTAGTTGTACAGTACAGTCAATAAATAGTCCATGTGGCTTTCAAAGGTCCATATGGTAGGTTGTAAGAGATGGCTTGTGGGTGGTACTGGTATCCACCACGACTGTGTCGGCAGTACTGGGCGAATTGCCTAACCATCCATCCATCTCTCTAAGCTCGAACAGGGACCAGAAGGGACCGGCCCTAATGTGTCCAGGGGCGGATCTGAGACAAGTTGACGAGATTGCTTCTCGAAGGGAGAAATGGCAACTCGATTATGAGAGCATACATGCAGTTCTCTTTCTGCCCTATCCTGTTCTTGTCTCGGGAAATTTGCCGACGGTCGGGAAGCTCCGGCGCAAGTGTGGGATGATGAGTTGCCATGGAATTAATTCTTGACCAGGGATTCGCTGTTGGTCGGTGGAACATGAGGGAGCGAGGGTGCCCCTGATGTCACAAGCGTGACACTAATGTCTAGTACCTGGGGTATTGTATTTGTCCTCTTACACTTCTCCTCTTCCACCAAAAACCACCGGTAGATCAGACCTTTCAACCACTCTTCATCACATCTCAATGTTTTGGATTCCCTATCTGATTATTCCTATCAGAGAGTGGAGACCAAGAGAGCTAAGATAAGGCAGCTGACTCATCTAATCATGGAGTCCGAGACTCTCACCGCCCAGGGGGATTTCCCGCGTTTTTTTTCTTGCTTGGGGTCTTGAATCCCGAGTTATTGTTGTGATTCACAGTCAATCGTCAGTCACCGCAGTGCAGGCTATTGCATCTTCTTCTAGTCCTAGACTAGGCCCCCCAGACTCTTCTCTTTGGCCCCTTACGAGTCCACCCGAACGGTTGGTGGAGAGGTGCCTACACAGTCCCATTGGCTGAATTCGGTGTTGAATCGAGCAAATTGAGATCCGATCATGAGCTGGCAATTTAAACTTGCCTCGCACCTGCGGGCAACTCCGCTGCGATGCTCAGTTTCCCGGCCGAGTAGTGGTGCATGGCTGTCGTGCCATCAACAGGCCCCGCGCCTTTTCTCCTCGCGGGTAAGCCTAGCCGCGGGAATCCCCAGAGTCTCCCCGGGTGAGTCGATTTCTCTTGGTCTTTTATGTGCCCGTTATTGGTGGTCATGCCCGCGGTCCCTATTATTGGACATGTTCGGCGGTGACCACTGACTACCCTGCGCGATATACCGTACCTAACCCCTCACACGCCCTCCCATCCCTCCCCGATCGATCTTCGGGTCTTGTCAGTCGCCCACGTCTCGCGCATCCCGTGACATCTATGACTCGGTAGTGCATGCACTGGGGTTGTCTCTTCTCCCGCCCCGGATACAAATGGGTGACAGTTTCATCCCTGGCGGATGAATCCCTTTGTCACGATCTTGCCCAACTCTCAACCCATCATTGCTAATCACCCTACCTTACATTACAGACTCGACCATGCAGACTCAAACGACATTGGCGCATACCACCAGACGCACTCTGACCGCCGTCTCCTCCCGTCGTTTGACCTTGGACAACATTAACCCCCACGTCAAGGCTGCCAAATATGCCGTTCGCGGTGAGATTGCTACCAAGGCAGAGGAATTCCGCGTGAGATTGGCTCAGGGGGATAAGTCATTGCCGTTCGACAGCGTTATCTTCGCCAACATCGGTAACCCGCAACAGCTTGACCAGAAGCCCATCACCTTCTTCCGTCAAGTCCTGAGTCTTCTTGAGAATCCCGTGTTGCTGGAAAACCCGGAACTTCTCCGAACCAATTTTGGATACCCACAGGATGTTATTGACCGGGCTAAGGTCTTGCTCGCGGATGTTCAGAGCGTTGGTGCCTACAGTCACAGCCAAGGTGCACCGGTCATTCGGGACAGTGTGGCCAAGTTCATCGAGCAGCGTGATGGATTTCCTGCTAACCCCCAGGATCTCTACTTGACCGCTGGTGCTTCATCGGGTGTGAGCACGATCCTCAACATTATCTGTGATGGACCCGCCGCCGGAGTCCTCGTCCCCATCCCTCAATACCCCCTGTACACGGCGACTCTGTCTCTGCTGGATGCGCGGTGTGTACCTTACCTCCTCGATGAGCAGAAGGCTTGGGGTACCGACGTGAATGCGATCAAGGAGAACCTGTCAAAGGCCAAGGCCGCTGGCACTGATGTTCGTGCTATCGTTGTTATCAACCCCGGTAACCCCACCGGTGCTTCTCTCAGTGCCGAAGACATCAAGAGCGTTCTCGACGTTGCAGCTGAGGAGAGACTAGTGGTCATTGCCGACGAGGTATACCAGACCAATGTTTTCACTGGCGAATTCATCTCCTTCAAGAAGAGACTCCGTCAGCTGCAGCAGGAGGTGCCCGGCAAGTACGACAACGTGGAGCTGGTCTCCCTGCACAGTGTCTCTAAGGGCATGGTTGGCGAGTGCGGTCATCGCGGTGGCTACTTTGAGCTCGTGGGTTTCGACCCCGAGGTCGCTGCCCAGATCTACAAGTATGTCAGCATCATGCTATGCCCGCCTGTCATTGGTCAGTGCCTGGTCGAGTTGATGGTGAACCCTCCCACGGAGGGAGAGCCTAGCTACGAGCTGTACCAGAAGGAATACAATGGCATCAAGGATGGACTGAGAAGCCGTGCTATGGCCCTCTACGAAGCCTTCCAGAAGATGGAGGGCGTCGAGTGTCAAGAACCCCAGGTAAGCCCCGGCCCATATTCCCGCAGATCACGAAACCCTTCTAACTTATCTATAGGGTGCCATGTACCTTTTCCCCACTATCAACCTCCCACCTAAGGCCATCGAGGCTGCCGCTGCAGAGAAGCGGGCTGCAGACGAGTTTTACTGCCTGCAGCTCCTCGATGCCACCGGTATCTGTGTGGTTCCAGGTTCCGGGTTCGGACAGAAGGAGAACACTCTGCACTTCCGCACGACATTCTTGGCTCCTGGAACGGACTGGGCCCAGCGGATTGTGAAGTTCCACTCCGAGTTCATGGCCAAGTATAAATAAGCCGATAAACGTACGCTATAACGATAATTAGACTATACCACATTTCTCCACTCGGAGGCTTTTAAATTGCACATACTGTTTGGAAAATTCTTCTGCCGTTCCATTGTTGCTTCTAAGATCTTGTTTGCTACTATACGCACTTTAATTTTGCATTGTATGTCTGATTAGCTCTGATGGGCTGGTGTGTGCTTGCTGGTAGTCCCATAGACGGACGGCGGGCGATCTGTGCATTTCCCCTTTTGGTTATCATTCGATAGCCTCGGCTGATAAGCACGTGATCCACGATAACACAGCACAGCAACGAAGGCGGAAGGACCAGATGATGTCAAACATTCGATTTAGTCATCCTTCTTTCGGTGCCCCTCAACACACTGTCGCTTCCCCATTCGTGAAATGATTACCAGCAGATCGGGTTTGTGCACTTAGACAAATGTATTGAAAGGAAATAATAAGAACCTGCTCGTGTCTGAACATCCGCAAACATGGCAGACCAAAGCGACAGCCCTTTACAGGTAATTTTACCGCGGAGATGCATATCCACTCGTGAACTCCACGTTCTTCGTTTGTGGTTACCGACAAATTTATAGCTAATAACTGACTGGTTGCTCAGGAGCTTGAAAAGGCATACTGCCCTCCCTTGGACCCAGCTCTACTCACGGCGGTTGCATCGGATTTTGATCTAATGGATCAAACACAAGTGGAACAACTTCGTGGGATACTAGACGCACTTAGACTGTCCGCTTGGGAGCAGGAGGATCTGCCGTTTGATCCCTCTGGGACCAGCGGATTGAGTCCTGATAGTAACGGCTTTGACATGGATGGGGCGTGCCAGCGCTCGCCATCGCACACCGATACGATGCCCTCGCGCGAGACCGATCTTACCAGCTTGACTTCTGGCATGTCTGGTTTCAATCTTGACGACCCCAGCGCTAATGGGCGAAAGAATCATGTGTCGTATATTGTTCGTTCGGATGGAACGCTTTCGCTTCACGGCGCGACCGATGAGGACAAAATCGCCTATCTGTCGGAGATGTTCCGGTCCACAGATCGCTTTACCATAAAGCACACACTACAGAAGGCCGGTGGTGATGTCGATCGCGCCATGGACGAGCTATTAAACTATGTCTTCTTTGATGAGCAGATCCCTGATGAGGATGGCATCACAGTCGCAGTTCCAAAGGGCGTGGATGGGTTTCAGGGTGCCGAAGCTGTCAGAAAAAAAGGTCGCAGGCGTAAACCGAAGGGGAAGGCCCTTGCACGGGACCAATACGCTCGGGCCTCGAATTGCGGCGAACCTCTGTCAACGAGTTCCACCACCTCAAATATATGGGCAACTGCGGAGAAGGAGGTCGAGTTCATATACTCGCTTACATCGGCGGTCCTCCCCAAGGAAAGGATCCGGTCGGCATACCATGCCAACGGGGCGTCGTTGCCAACCACGATACAGGCACTGGCGAAAACATATGCTCCTGGATCCAAGGATTGCCTCAAGACTGATGAGCTGCTGGCTGCCCAGGTGTCTGAACTAACACAACAGTTCCCTATGATTACATCTGATACATCTGCGGGACTACTCATCATTACACGGCAAATACCCTCTGCAGCCAAAGAGCTAGCTGATGTCATGCTGACCGTTCCTGAGACGTCACTGGCCCCCTTGTCTGAACTGATCAAGATCACATCAACCCTTCCTCCCCTGGATGACGAGGATGAAGTGGCTGAACCCCGAAACCCCGGACCGCGCTTCGCCCATAATCTGGAAAACGTGAAAAGTGCAGCACACGTTCATTTTTCGGCGGGAGCGGAGGCATTTTCGAAGGCGTCAACGGCATATAGACGTGGAAAGTCTGATCGATTGATGGGAGGGGCTGCTGCGTACTATTCCTCTGTTGGCCGAGACCATTTGGAATTGGCGAAGCGCAATGCCGCGGCTGCAGCGGACGCTCTCGTCGACCGACAATCTACATCGAACAGGCTTGACCTCCACGGGGTGTCTGTGCAGGATGCCGTCCGCATCAGCCGCGAACGAGTCTCCGCTTGGTGGGAATCGTTGGGTGACACCAAGCTCATGGGAGGATCGAGCTATGAGAGGGCTCAGGGAGGCTTCCACATCGTCACCGGAAAGGGCCGTCACAGCCACGATGGCACATCCCGCCTAGGTCCGGCCGTTGGCAAGATGCTGGTTCGAGACGGATGGAGGGTGGAAGTAGGCGAGGGCTCTCTTACGGTCGTTGGATTCATGAAACAACGTTGATAGATTCTTGTCTGGGGCTGCAGTGTTTTGGTTCTTGCGAAGATACCCTGGGGTTGCTCATCTATTGGCGCTTGGATCTATCTACCGCACGGAAGGCGTTATGGGAGAAATTTCAGGTGTTTCGACTTAGAATCTGGGTTAGATGAAGATATAAGTTTGAGATAGAACATACGACAGTCTGACAATCGCCTGTATTATAAAATGCGATTATACAAGAGTACCGCGATCGTTTTATGAGTATGTCATATTGATCGTTTACTCCACAGTGCGGATGACGTAAAAGCTGCGACAAATTGGAGACGGCGGCGAACATCGGCTTAAGAGATCGATAAGATGGATTAGACCTCACGTCTTCTTCTTCCACCTTCCCCATACATTCGTTCTTGTTCTTGTTAAAGACTTAAACGACGAAGAAAGAGAAGAACAAAACATCCATTGACTCGTTTTCTCACATTGCATCATTCCCCCATCTCCTGATGCGATTCCAGCGCTTGGCCACATTTCTCCGCACCTTCAATCTACCCCTCCGCTCCCATCCTCCACCTTCATCTTCTTCCTCTTTCCGATTATTTCCCTTCCCCATCTCTAGCCCGCGAACCCTCCAAGCCGCCCCCGCAATTCCCTTCCTCAGCTCCTTCTTCACAACCAGTAGCAAATCCGAAAACAGCGGCAGCATGTCCTACCCCGATCAGCGCAGTGACGACGCATGGCGCGCCGTCCTCAGCCCAGGTAATCATTCAACTGCCTGTCCTCCCCCCAGTGTCCCCTACCTAAACATTTCTCTCTTCTGCCCCTCCTCAAAACAATACTGACCTTTTTTTTTTTTGTGCAACAAGAACAATTCCGCATCCTTCGCGAAAAGGGCACCGAACGGCCCGGCACGGGCGAATACGACCAGCACTTCGCGGCGCAAGGGATCTACCACTGCGCGGGGTGCGATGCGCCCCTCTACAAGGCGACCCACAAGTTCAAGTCCGGGTGCGGATGGCCTGCGTACTTTGATTCCCTGCCGGGGGCCGTGACGAGACATACCGACAGTTCGTTTGGGATGCAGCGCACGGAGATCGTGTGCAGCAACTGCGGCGGGCATCTGGGCCATGTGTTCAAGGGCGAGGGGTATCCGACGCCCACGGATGAGAGGCATTGTGTGAACAGTGTGAGTTTGAGGTTCGCGGAGGATCAAGAGGGAAAATAACTACATCATCGTGGGGAGGTGTTGAAGGGGGGGGGTCGGGGTTGAGGGAGTTTTGGTGAGAGCTTTGGCTGTCTGGGGGCATTGGTTTGGGAATGTCCTAGGCGATGATGAAAATCTTTCTTTTGGGATATTCTGACACTATTACAGTTGTATTGTATGATGATGAAATTATTGCAATATATCGCAATCATGTACAACCTGATTCGGCTTGTGTACTGTATAGCCCAACGACTCGGAGGGGTTCCATCCACCCTTTACCAGGCTAGACTACCGGCTGCTCCGGCGAGACCACAGTAGTAGGACAATTCATCCCCCCCGATGTGTTGACCCTCGGACTTGCAGTAGTAGAGCAGGCTTTGGTCGTTTTCGAGCGTGCAGTCCGGGCACTGGTCCCATTGCTTGCTGCCGGTATTACGGTTTTTGTAATATGTGCAGGCCTTCTCTGTGGCGGCTTTGTTGAATACTTTCTATGGTTTGTTCATTCCGGGTCAGAAGATTCAGAAGTTTCTAGTTGGAGGAGATGGTGATGCTCGACTTACCACATCCTGGCCGGGAGAGTCGTAGCAAAGCCCCGTGTAGTGGAGGTCGGCCGCGGCTCTTGTCGGCAATTAGTTAGGAGTGTTGGGAAGGCTAAGAGGGAACTGGCTGGTCTTACCCTGTGGCCATGATAGCCACGATCAGAGCCATAAATTGCTTCATTGTTCCGTTGGTTGGTGCAAATTGGTAAGAAGATAGCTTGAGTATGGAAGGCAGAGACTGATAGATATTAGGTGATTTCTGCGTTGCGCCCTGCCATTGTCGTATAGGAGAATAGGACGTGCTTCAATATATGGTTATTCTGTCGCCTGCCACAATCCTAGCAATCACTGAAGATCGTCACAGTTCGCATCCAACGATCCTCTGCCGTGGTCGAATTTTCCGATGTTCTTCCGCAGATTGAGTTGCGACCACTCGTTAGAGCACATTTCTCGATGTCGGGATTACTTGCCAAGGTCCTTCTATCTATCGACGATGATGATCACAATATCCTTGAAAATGTTCTTGTGACAGCTGATGGGGAGAGTCGGACTCGTTCTTCCTCGCTGATAGATCAAGTCTCACCTTCCTGCCGCCTAATCTGGGGCTGAGGACTATGTATAAACATGGATCTCCTGTCTCAGCCTAAGTCCAAGCCGACGATCACCTGGTTGCAACATCGGACGAACAATTGCACCCGATACTTCCGGGACCGTTGAATTGGCGGAGAAACAAACTCATCTATTAAGGTTCCGCGAGTGGGCCCGGGAGCGGTTCGTGTAGTCGAGCATCATGCAGTGTCTAATGGGATGCTCAATCTATCTCTCGCATCCGACGCCTGTCGATCCCTGATTCCCTTCGGCCCTTTTTCGGAGGATTGGCCTCGTGCTGATCGTCCCCAGCGGCACTCCAATGGAGTCCTGTTACTCTGATGGTCGGTAAGGACCATATTCTGTATGGCCCAGTGTATGGTTTCTATGAGATTTGACAAACGTGATAGATACTACCTGTGTACACAATGCGAGCATATAAATACCTGCCAGTCTTCATTGTTCAAAGATACAACTCATTCAAGACTGCACTGCCTGCCCCTTTCATGGTTTTTTCCCCTTTCGCATGTTACTCCAAGCAATCATGAAGGTTCTTCCTCTCTTCCCACTTTTCTCTGCAACGCTATGTCTTGCAACGGCCATTCCCTCCCAGCCAGCTGTCTGTGGCCCCGACGAGGCGGTCATATTCCTGAGCAATGGCACCACAACAACCGTCAAGAAAGCTGAGTTGGCCTCGCACCTGCAAGGCCTCACCTTCCTTTCCCCGGAGGCAACCGATAGCGCCTTTCCACGGCTGATCAAATCCAATGCATCTCCATCCAACATCACAAAGCGCGGATCAGGCACGGAGCTCATCATCCCGCTCCCTGATCTCGACTTCCTCGGATGGGATGTGGCCATGTCAACCATCGTGCACGCCAACCAGGCTGCCGCCACGGTGGCCATCCAGGCTGGCCAGTCGATTGCCAATAGCATCACCACAGGCACGTCCGCCGACTTCACTCTCGTCAAGGACTTCCTGTCTGCGTCCACCAGCATCAGCTATCAGGAGACAACAACTAGCACGGTGACTGGCACGGTCACCATGACCATCCCAGCCAACAAGTGGGGAGCGATCGTGAGCAACCCTTTGACCCATCGAAAAAGAGGCTATGTCTTCACTGGCCAGCCAGGGAGCGGGCAATTCGAGTATTACCAGGCCGATTCCTTCAATGACGCGAGCTTCAACCTTGAGGGAGGGACGCTGTCTTGGGTTAAGGGAGTGGTGACGACTTGCCTGGGTGAGACTTATCCGTTGGCGCGATGCGTGGGTGATGGTAGTCTGGAGTGATAGTTTACTGCTCTTAAGTTCCAGAATTTGGGTAGGTTAGAGTCTGTGAGACAGTGTTATTCTGTCCCGCTAGTTAACAGCTTTCAGTCTAGAGGGTTGTTCAAGGCGCTGACATGGGGCTCATGGAAATCGGAACTTTATCGACTGTACAAGTAGCCCTTGTCAGAAAGGGCTCTGATGTATTCTGGAAAGTCAACATAATAGCTTCTGTATACTAATGCTCTTCCCTGGTTTTCTTCGTTCCTTTCCAGCTTGCCTAAAACTCTCAGTGATGTGCTGCGACACTGTCGTAGATATCCTATTCAACGGATGATGCACTGCACCGTACCTGAACTCAATGCGCTTCCCAACTTGGGGAATACATAGCCATTGGAGGTCCAGAAGTATGTTGCCATGAGCTTGTGAGAATGATATAGCCCATTTTGCTCTTAGTAATAAGATATAGCGGATCGTGGGATTGCACACTCTTAGACACCTACAAGCCCGGGGTTGAAGCACGTTGGATAATTGCAGAGTCACTGTAGCTATAGATCTGTATGTCATGTGATCTCGGACATATCGAGAGCTGATCTGGCACGTGCGACGGACCAGATTGGGTACTCACCGCCTTTATGCCTCAGGCCGACACCCACCGCATCCCGCCACTTGGTGCCGATTGACGTCCGTGATTCAACTCCCCTTTGAACTCCTTTATTGAGTCCTGTTACTTAACCCCGGCCTCTTGATTGATATCGCGACCTCCGCTGTGATGTCTCGACGCGCCACGCCGTCTCAGGCTGCTCAAAACCAACAGGTTATCAAGAGCCTGCTGAAACTCGAACAAAACAAGACATGTGCTGATTGCAAGCGCAACAAGCGTATGTGACCACCTTCCGGAACTTTTGGGTCCACCGGCCCTTTTCTTCTTTCACCCTGCACTGTGCACTCAATGCAAGGAAATTCGGAAGTCCGGAAAGGCTAACATACCTTGCCTATAGACCCGCGCTGGGCATCATGGAATCTGGGTATTTTCATCTGTATCCGTTGCTCGGGAATTCACCGGGGCATGGGCACGCATATCAGTCGGGTCAAGTCCGTAGATCTTGATTCATGGACGGATGAACAACTTCAGAGTGTTGTGAAATGGGGTAACGCTAGGGCAAACAAGTATGTTCCCGCTCTCTTTGGGATCGCATTGACTTACAGATGGCTAATTATCACCGACAGATACTGGGAAGCCAAGTTGGCGCCCGGCCACGTCCCCTCGGAAGCGTAAGCGGAACCCCTCTATCATCGCTCGCGGAGATATTGTGTCTGACAAACACCACGACAACAGGAAGATTGAGAACTTCATCAGAACCAAGTATGAGTCGAAGAGATGGGTTATGGATGGTCCAATGCCCGATCCCTCGACCCTAAGTGATGGTGATGACGACGTGGTAAGGGACTAGGAGAGTACCCCAGGGATTGGATTGATAACTGACTTCAGTGTCCACCAGCCCCTCGCAGTTGTCCAGGAAAAGGCCAAACTTGAGCGCTCCGCATCCCAGCGAGTGGCGACGGCCAGTCAACCTGCCGTCCATCATCGTCCTCAAGCTTCCGTCGACCTCTTCGGTGACGATATCTCTCCTCCCGCGCGGCCCAGTACAACGGAGCCTGCAACTAGATCGGCTCCCAAGCAGCCCCAGTCTGCGCCTCCTGCTAAGCCTGCTGCCCGTCCTGGAGATTCGTTGTTGGGTCTCGACTTTTTCGGCAGCACACAGCCTGCGCCAACCAGCCGTCCGGCCAGCACTGCATCCACCCCTACTGGTTCAACCGGAATGTCTCGCCCGGACCTGAAGCAATCTATCCTGTCTCTTTATTCGAAGCCAACGCCTGCTCCGATGCAGCATGAACGCACGTCCTCCTTTGGAGATCTGACTTCCCCGCCGCCCCAGTCGGCGTCATCATCCAACTTCGGTGGCTTGACCGATGCTTTCAGCGGGCTGAGCATCCCCTCCACCACTTCTCCCCCGCCTGCCAAACCGGCTGAGAAGCCTTCGCCATTCGCCAATCTTGCAAACTTCGCCAGCATGAAGTCTACCCCAGCGGCTCCAAAGGTCTCGTCACCTACTCTCTCCGTCGGTACTGGGGGAGGCGGCAGTTTGTTCGACAGCCTTACTTCTCCTACTCTGCCACCAGCGAAGCCCCAGTCCCGGAATGCGTCCTTCTCTTCGAATGGCTTTGATTCGGGATTTACTAGCTTCGCTTCCGCGGCTCCGTCTAAGCCCAACCCACCGTCTTCCTCATTCTCAAATGATTTGCTCGGCTTCTCTTCCCCTCCAGCAAAGGCTGCTGCACCCCCGCCTCCAGTGTCTGCTCCCAATTCACAGAACGAATTAAAATCTGCGTTCAATCTTACTCCCGCCCCTGCGCCTGCCCCAGCGCCGAAACCGGCCTTCTCGCCCCCAACGGCCTCCGTTGCTAGTGCGCTTCCGCCGTCCAGCATTGACCCGTGGGGAGGCAATGCCTGGAGTACGCCTGCTCCTGCTCCGGCACAATCTGCTGCATCTTCAATGATGAAGATCCCGGACACCCTAACCGCCAATGATTTTGGTGGTGGCTGGGGAGCGCCGACGTCGCCGGCTGCGGTTTCTAAGCCAACCCCAACAGTCGCCGCTGACGAGGACTTCGGTGGTTGGACCAGTGCGGCACCAATTTCTTCGACTACCGTTACCTCTAATAACACATCTAATGCGTCCAACTCCTCCAAACCGGCTGGCGGGTTTGGCGGGGCTGATGATCTGTTCTCCAACGTTTGGGAGTAGGCTTCTTCCTTCGACTTTGCCTTCGTCAACTTTGCACATACCTAGTTTCAACAAATCCAGATTAGACATGAACATCAACTCCAGATGTTATCCCACATTTATCCGAACTTCACTTCTCTTAAGATCTGCTTGCTTGCTTCCGCGCCCTTCTCTTTTGGGACCTTAATTAGTCATGATTCAGTATGAATGACCCTCTAAGAAAAGAGTGTTGGGTGGTCTTAGGAATTCGCGCTTGGCGTCATGGCATGTATTGTACAAACAAAAGAACTAGTGCTTCAACGATTTCAGCAATGATTTTCTTGCATGTCATCTAGATTTGAGCGTATCTGTTTTGGACCATTTGCGAATAAGCCTTCCTCCAAGGAGATTCGACGAACCCGCAGTGAGGGCTGACGGTCTCGAGACAGTTCACTCAGGCGTGCCATTATGGAGCCTGGTGTAGTTCTGTGCGAATCCGTGGCTTATCTAAAAGCAGTCTAACCATAAGAACGCTAGTCGGCTGAGGTTTTGAAGTATATAAGCCATATTCCTATGCTTCCACAAGACGTGCTCTTAGCCCACATCTTCTCTTCTACTGATCCTACATAAAGAGATCCAAGTCGCGCAAGAAACATATCTTCAAGTCCCCATTATCGCCATGACATCAACCGTTTATCTGATTACAGGAGCAAGTCGAGGTATGTTTACAAGCAAGAGCCACGACTCCCCTTGCCCCCGCTTAGAGCTGGGGTTGGGGTACTGTACCTCGACGCACACACTCCTCTGTATGTATACTGACCATGGTGCAACCGGAAATACCACAGGAATCGGCTACGGCCTTGCCAGGATCCTCGTCTCGCGCCCCAATTGCACCGTTATCGCCGCCGTGCGCGATCCCTCCGCCGCTGCAGCGCACACTCTCCTCGCCCTCCCCGCCGGCGAAGGATCCCGTCTCATCCTAGTCAAGATCGACGCTCAATCGGACACGGACGCCCACGAAGCCGTCCGATACCTCCAGGAGGCGGAGAACATCCACCGCCTCGACGTTGTGGTTGCCAATGCGGGCTACTACGATGATGATTACCGGCTGGAAGACGCCCCGCTGTCCAAAGTCCAGCGCCACCTGGACGTCAACACCGTCGGCATACTTCGTCTCTTTCAGGCGGTTTTCAAGCTCCTGGGCAAGAGCTCCCAGCAGCAGCCGAAGTTCGTGACTATTAGCAGTTTCATGGGCAGCATTGCCGGACTGGATGAGGAGTACTTCCCCGGTGGGGGGTACGGCGCCAGCAAGGCGGCGGCGAATTGGATCACGAGGAAGATTCATGTGGAGAATCCGGGCTTCGTGAGCTTTATGATTCATCCAGGGTGAGTTGGGGATACTATGTTTTGATACGAGGGGGTGGTGTTGGTGATGGTAATGATGTATTGTGTTGCTTTATTGACTTGGTTGTGTGCAGATTCGTCAAGACTGCTATGGGCAATGCCGCTGCCAGGAGTATTGGACTGGACTCTGCCTTTAGTGAGGTCGATGAATGTGCGGACGGAATAGTCAAGCTGGTTTGTGGTCAATCGCTTCTTATCTGCCATGGCGAGGCTAACATGCTATCTACTTAGATCGATGGCGCAACAAGAGAGTCTGTTGGTGGTCGTTTTGTTACTGTCAAGGGCCAGGAGATGGCTTTCTAATAGCCATTAGTGAGATATGGAGGGTGATTTCTCTGAGCTGGCTGTCGGATTGTGGATTGTGGATTGTGTTTAATCTATATCGGATCAGAAATAGACAAATTCAGATCAGGACCATGTACGGAGTAGAAGAGGGACTACGGTATAGTTACAGTGTCTAAGACTTTGTGCCTGAGGCCAGAAGGCTTGCACTGGATAAGTAACCTTTTTTACAGAACTTTACTACAATCAATTTACCTCTGAGATTTCGATATTTGAACACTGGCCACTTAAGAAGCAGCAATAACAAAAACTTCAAATGAACGAGAATTGCTCATTCAAATACCCAGTAACTGTCAACAAGTAGCGAACTATGGGCTGATTGACTCGCGACAAATCCTTCGTATCTGATTGGACGGTGCCTCTCGGCCGCTCCGCCTCCGCCTTCCGAAGATCTTTTGATCGGCCGCCAACTTTCATCAACACCGCGACTCAATCCATATCAGGTCCCAATTGTTCCTGGCACCCCGTCACCATGGCGTTCCTGGGGCCTTCCGCACCTTTGCTGCGGAGTCTTGCCCCCCGATTGTCAAAGGAATTCTTCACCTGCCGCCCATGCCTCATTAGGACTCAGAGTTATGCATCCACCTCCGCTTTGCGCAAGCAGTTCTTTGCGCCGGACAATGCTCGCACTGCACTCAATACCATCTCTCTACGCGCCAGAGCCAAGGGTGCTTTCGCCTCTAGTCTGAGAAACTATGCCTCCAAGTCCTCCAAGTCTTCCAAGTCTGCCAAATCTCCCAAGCCTGCCAGTTCCTCGAAGCCCGCCCAGCCCGCCCAGCCCGCCCAGGCTCAGTCTGCTGCCTCTGCCGCCGCACCCGAGCAAGCACCGAAACGGTTCTTTCCTATCCTCACTCACAAGGTGGTAGCCTACTGGCTGTTGGCTAGTGCTGCCAGCGTCTTTGGTATCGTTGTATTCGGAGGCCTTACTAGATTAACAGAATCAGGGTATGTGTCTTCTCAATGATTGATCGCGAAGGCTTATACTGACTTGGTGTATAGTTTGAGTATCACAGAATGGCGCCCCGTCACCGGATCCATCCCTCCCATGAACGACGAAGATTGGGAATCCGAATTCGCCAAGTACCGTGCCTCCCCCGAATTTCAGCTTCTGAACCCGAACATGACGCTCTCCGAATTCAAGTCAATCTACTACATGGAATGGATTCACCGTCTCTGGGGCCGCTTTGTTGGTCTCTCGTTCGTGCTCCCGGCTATCTACTTCGTCGCTAGAAGGAAGGTCAGCAAGCCCATGGCTCTGCGCCTTGCTGGTATTGCAGGCTTGATCGGTTTCCAAGGATTTCTGGGTTGGTGGATGGTTGCGTCTGGACTCAAGGAAGACCTCTTCGCCCCCGGCAGCCACCCTCGCGTCAGCCAGTACCGTCTCACTGCGCATCTTGGCGCCGCCTTCGTCTGCTACACTGCTATGCTCTGGAATGGTCTTGCTATCCTGCGCTCTCAACGCCTCGCCTCCGATGTGAACAAGGGCCTGAAGCAACTCAAGAAACTCCATTCCAAGCACCTGACGGTTTTCCGTCGCTCTGTGGCCGGTGTGGCTCTCCTGGTCTTCGTTACCGCCATGTCTGGTGCCCTTGTCGCCGGTCTCGACGCCGGTCTCATTTACAATGAGTTCCCCTACATGGGCAATGGACTTACCCCTCCCAAGGAGGAACTCTTGGACGCCCGTTATTCCCAGCGTGAGGATCGCTCGGATCTCTGGTGGCGCAACATGCTGGAGAACCCCTCCTTGGTCCAGCTCGACCACCGCATCCTGGCAATGACTACCTTCACCAGCATTATGGCCCTGTGGGCTTACAGCAAGGTCCCTAGGGTGAACCGCGTGATGGGCCGCTCGGCCCGCAGAGGCGTTCACGGCGTGGTCGCTTTCGCCTTCTGCCAGGTCGGTCTGGGTATCTCGACCCTGCTTTATCTGGTTCCCACACCCTTGGCCTCCGCTCACCAGGCGGGAAGTCTTCTCTTGCTCACTTGGGTATTGGTCCTGGGCAGCCGTGTTTGGCGCCCAACCCGGACATTTAAGCTACTCCAGCTGAGACAGCAGTATGCGGCTGCCAAGAAGGCTGCCAAGAAGGCCTAAATCTTGTCTCTGTCAAATCCCTGAGAATAGGGATTGCGGGCATCGTTGACGAAAGAAATGCATGTGTATGGCCCCGCCACAGTACCGCCTGAAGTGGCTCCTCGATTTCTCTTGTGTTGTACTTATAACCCATCGTCCTCTCTACTTTTCGGAGCTTGTTGTTTTCCTTTTTGTACAATAACATTGCATTTTCAGTGCTATCTTGCGCATTGTTACTAGATCCTGTAGCGATAAGAAGCTTTGCAGGATGAACCTGAGAACCTAACGTACGCAGCTAAAAACCCCATAATATCTCGTCCCACCTCAACCGCTTTATCATTCCCGAGCCGTTCCACCGATCAAAAGCAACACCCTTGCCAACAAGAAACTTATTAAGATTCAGCTCTAGTATCGAAAAATTAGATCTAGCATGCTCGGCCACGGCTGCTTCTCCAATCTATAGGTGACGTTGAGGGGAAAGACGTGTGTCTGCTTGAGAACCATAAGCAAGCATCCGTGCCGGAGAATCCCGACGAGGGGATGGGATCACTTACGCTTAGCGACTGGAACCAGGAAAGTGGCTGAGACGCGCAGCAGTGCGGGTTGCCACAGTACCTTCCGCTCTGCAGAGCATCGTGCTTCGCGAGTTCCTGATGCTGGTTCGGATTCATACTCCTGCCAACGCACGGCCCTGCTTGTACTCCTCAACTTCCTGCTCGGCCAATGCGCTCGCGTCTTCGATAATGCGAGCTTTATCTGGAATACCTCCGGCTGCGAGATGTATACCTTGTTAGATATCGAGTACCGGATCGTGGGTATTATAAATGTTCGGGGGACATACCTCGCTCTACTGCTTCTATCGCTGTCGCCGCGGTTGAGAAGGTAAGAAGCTCCCCAGCATCCTTCAACTCCTGATCGATGTAATCTGGTCTACCAGGTGGAGTGGCTGGGGGGTGAACACGATCTGCGTTGTGGGTGAAGGCGTCATCGATGCCAGCCGGTGGACCCCAAATGAGCTCGTGGCTGTAGCGAGGAGGCGCTGCACTGACAACTTGCTGGCCCTTCTTGGGTTTGGGAAATGTGCGAATGGGCTGCAGTTCGCCCTGAGCGATGGGCTCGCGGTGGTTGCAGTTCCTGCCAGCGGGGATGTTCGCCGTACCTTCTGCTTCCGGCAATGCCCCGAAGTCTCGCACTATCACCTCCCCATCGACGAACGACTTATAGCTACCAGCGCTTGCCTCCACGTTGTACCTTGCTTCGGTGGCTGTTCCCACGGAATCCAACCCGCGATTGTTCCTCGCATTCGCACTCGCCCTTGCACCACCACCCACCTTTTTCGTTTTGTTCTTCCTCTTTGTCTTGCCTGTCGACCTACTGGCTTCCGTGCTGCTCTGTAATAGTTCCTCCCGCGTGATCGGCGCAACATGCACTACGTTCCCGGCAATGTGAGATCGGCGAAGTCCTTTGCGGATGGTACAATTGTGACAGCACTGCCACTTGCACACCGTACATCTGCTCATGCCAGATGTGTTGCGGCCATCACACACATCGCACTTTGCCGTCCGAGCAGGTTGATCATCGAACACGGTCACGACCTCACTGCCGGGAGGGGACGGGGACGGGGACAGACCCCGGTGGCCCATCCCGTTGTCTTGCGGGTACCCTCCGGCAAACGACGAGTAGTTGCGGACGAGCCGAGGCTGCCAATGTGGGGAGAGGTGGGAGGATTGTACTGTGGATCTGCGGGGTTGCCTCTCCCGGAACTCTAATATGGCATAAGCTTGTCCGCGGGGTTCTTCGGCTACATGGGGAAGAGGAATACCTAGTTGGGGCGGTGAGTACACCGGAGGAGGCACTGGAAAGAGAAAATCGTCTTCCGTGCTTAGGGCTCGCTGATCACCATCGGGATCGGTCACCACGATGACAGGAGCAGCCGGTGCGGCCGTCAGCCTCGACCCTTCCGCGGTGGAAGCCGGAGGCTGCTGAAGGAGAGGATGGGCGGAATGTGCAGCCACCGGAGCAGCTCTGGGTGGATGATATGAGCCGTAAGGAGGTGGAAGAAGTCGCGTGGTTCTAGCGGGCTGTCCATGTGGAGAACGGTTGATTGCAAATGCTTCCACACTGGCTTCATCCAACGTCTGATATGAGAGAACCGTAAGTCATTTATCTTCTCATAAAGAATGGTACTGAGCAAAAGGAAATGAAGGGATGCACTGACCAATGGCCTTGGTCTGTTGGAAGATCTTTGGACAACGTCTGGACCTGAATCGGCTCCCTCACGATTGCTGAGGACTTGGTGAACTGATGGCAGACAATCGACCACTTCCTCCAGCTCAATGCCTTCGAGAATCTGCGGGACAGTGGGCAGTGGCCGTCCCGATGGTCTGCGTCTGGCTCTGTTCTCTGATTCGAGCATTGTCAGCATAATTCGTCTCCGAAACTCAGTTTGGCTTCCTCCCGGCTCAGGATATCAAGCTGCAATATCAGATTCCTCCTCGCTCAACCTGTTCGACTAAGAACCATTCTTTATCATACAGATATCTCTTGTTGTTGCCTCAGTTTCAGAAGAAAAGAGCACCCAACGGTCCCAAGAACATAATCACACGCATATAAAGCCAGCTTCAAAGCTGAGAGAACATAAAGATCTCCAAAGAAGATTGGCTTATGCATAAAGCCCCTATAAGACAACTCCCTTGGTTATGCAAGATATACTTACCGCGGTTAAACATGATGAACAACTTCACCCTGTGTGACCGCTCACACTGCTCATCACCCGGTCTCTATCTGAGAGTCTTGATTTCAGGACGTGAGCCCGAATGAACTTTACTGATGGCAATTTTCGTGAGCACAGCTTCCTTGTTCCGTAAACGAGGAAGGCGTGCCAACTGTTACAGCCGTGTGAAGTCTGGGGTCAAGCTCAAAGAATTGGAAGGAGAAAATTTGCAGCCAGGGAGAAAGATGAAGAACAACAGGAAGAGGGGAGAAGAAAGAAAAAGGGAGAAACAAACACGTTCACCAGACACCAGGCCTGCGACGGTCACGACGCAAGATACGGACGATCTGCAGGGCACCGCTGCATTCTATACGCAGGCACGACAATACGCACTAGTGCGATGATACGATCTGCCTTGCCACTAGGGCGATGGTGAATGTTATGGCCATTATAACACGGCCATGGCTCGTCCTACTCTACTTTCTGTGTATGCAGCCTTGTGCGCTTCTGGGTTGGGTGTATGCTTCCCTGGGTGACTTTGTCAGCTCTACGGGTATGGGAGGGTTAGTGAGGGTGAGTGGGGGTATAGCAAGCTTTGTCGTTGCCTAGGACTTTATACTGGAAGCACTCTGGGGTAAACAAAGAGGATTGCTTTTGGGTACTTGAACGGAGAATGTTGGTCGGGTTGTTCTGCTAGTTGGAATGAAGCTTTGGCTGATATTTTAGCTCTTACAGAAGTATCGATGAAGAGTAGAGGAGCTGGCTATAGGATGCATGGCAAAAGCTATCTGCGCGTCTGGTAAACCTATCTTTGACCAAGGTCTCGGACTATTTCATTACGGGCGCGCTGTATCGAACTCGAGGCTTCAGCAACGTTAGAAAGATAAAAGTTATCAAGGGCGATGCTGCTCACAGCAGGAATCAGTATTTCTTTAGTCCAGAGTATGTATCATTTTGTCAAGTTGGAAATATGTAGTCTATAGTATCCACGCTAGACGCGACCGATCATTCGTAATGACCACCTCCATCGACATCTCGACTCCATATTTACAGGTTCCCCCGGGGAACTACGACCTAAAATCTCGTCAACCATGACCTGTGTGCAGTTTGCTATCCAGACGGCAATGATGTCCTTAAGCCAACCCACGAGACTCTTCACGTCAGCCCGTTCTGCCTGCCAGCCTGCAGCTCGCCAGTCCGGCATAATTGATCACGAAAACTGAAGCAGTAGTCATCCGTCACATTGCCGTAACCCTCCATCTTTCTCCTCCCGAGCGGAGAAGGGACGAGAAGGACAAATGCTTCCAGCCCACGGACAAGCCAGCAGCTCGGGACGAAGACGGGGGGTGGAGGCGAGCAAGCGCCCAGAACAAAGAAGTGTGTCTCATTGCAGGGCCTCCTTTACTTCTCTATCTCACCCGCTCTTAGCAGAATGAGCCTCAGGCCCGAACAACCTAAGTCTTCTTGGACGAACCGCCAGGCGTCGTGCCACCACGACGCTTATACTTGCGTGGATCTGCGTTTCGCACAGCGTTAGCGGAGAATCTCACAAGAGGGGCATATCAAATCCGAAAATTTAAGATTCGAAAGAGGAGAACGCGCAACCTACCTTTCCTACTCATCAGGGTCTTATTCCGAGTGCCTTTCCCGCCTTCCCAGAAGCCACTTCCGGCTTTACCGATCAGGACGGCGCGGCAGATCCCACAGTTCTCGGGGCGGTAGATTTGTTCGCGGGAACAGAAGCCACTATATTATATGACAGATTAGTTTCGAGGTTTTTATCGTGCGGACACCCTGAGTCGGTGGTTGCTTACCAGATCATGCGGTTTGCATGTTCATTGGGGTGGTCAGTGGCCGCATCGTGGCATCTGTGGAGTCGATTAGTATGTTTATGGGATGGCGGGGTGGGTGTCATACTTGTCGCACGGAAAGACCTTGGCGCAGCAGCTGAATCTGTAGGCGGAGGATGTTAGCATGGGTATACTATTTCGTTTCTTGGGTGGGCTCTAGGCGACGGCGTACCTGAACCAGCGATAGCTTTTCCCGTAATGCGAGCACCGGCCGCGACGGGGCAGTTCTTGGCCGGCGACGATGCCGAGGACCTCCTTGGGCTGATAGCATATCAGTATGCGCTTGATTGCGAGTAGATCTGGATTGTGAATCATACCTTCTTTCGGGGAGGGGGACGATCACGAGAAGAGACTGTATTGAACGTGTGAGGGGTTGATCCTAAATGCGAGACTCGGAATACTTACATGCTGCAGACCCGACTTTGAGGAACTTCACCTCCGGGACCTTGAGAACTGGTGCAGATAAGTATAATGAATTATCAATGGCCTTGGCAAGAATAGACGTACCCATTTTGCGATGGCACTGGCGGCAGTTAGCCATTGCGCTTTCGCCACGAACCGCCACAATTCCAGGGCTCGGAAACGGCGTCGAGCATTCCGCGCACGTGGGTATAAAGCTACTGCAGCGGTTGTTAATGCATATTCTACTATGACAGAGGCCATGACAAAGGGAGCACTCCGTTCAAAACAGAGTATCTGCTTACCTGGGGAGAAGATCGACTACAGTGCATCCATCCAAGTCCAGATAGCCGGCTCGAGTCGCGGTGGGATGCATCAATTGACGACGGAATCCTACAGATCAAAATGAGAATGCTTGGAGCTAAGGCGTTGAGTACTGGGCGGATCGCCTTACCCATGCTCATCGTGTTCGCACACTTCTTGCATGTCTCCACTTTGAGAGACAGCTCGTCATTTTTGTCTTTGATCTGAGGAATATTTCTCACATCCATCGTCTCCTTGCATCGATCGCATTTGATTGAGATATAAAGACCGACGAGCTCCAGAAGCTCAATCCCGTAGAGTTCCAGGAATGGGAAGGAGAGAGCAACGCCGCGTTCAACATTGGTAGGCTCGGGAAGATCGGGAACAGGAGCGCCTCCATCTTCGTCGTCTTCCGTGGGTTCCTCGTCAGACTCGGTGAAATCCGTCTCCTCAGAAGCACTACTGTCACCACCCACGTTCCATTCCGGAGGTCGGGGCACAACATGGACATGGGGTTTGTCCGTCGCCACGGATTCTGGAACCGGCGGACCTGTTGCAGCTGCCTCTAATGGCTTAGAATCTGGAATCTCGGATATTGCAACTGGAGCGGGAGCGCTTTCCACTGGCGTCTTGGAGAGATTAAGCATATTGCTGGTGAGGTAATTGACCTGCGACATCAGATTTAGGTTTAGGTTGTTTTGAACCCACTCGCTGAAGCCTGCTTCGACAGCTCGAGCCTCTGGGCCTTCCATACTGTTCAGTTCAATCGCGCTGGGCTCAAGCGGGTACAGTAGAGGCACCTGCAATTTGACAGCCTTCACAGACCGGAGGGGCACAGGTAGCCGATCGATTTTGGCCGGCTGAATAGGGATGAGAAAAGAGAGACCGTCACTGAGCTTCTGGAAAGAGGACAATCTACCCAGTCGAGCCTCTAATTGTTTCGTCTCCGCTGCTCGTCGCTTTTCCGCCTGGGCCTTCTCAGCCGCGGTGTATGTCGGAAGCGGGGCAGGTTTGGGGGTCGACAGCACTTGGGTCCGAGGCTGAGAGGTTGACGAAGACACAGCGAGCGACTCCATATCTCGTGACAGCTTCTGGACCACCGCTGACTGTGGCTTGCTTGCTGTTGTGTTGAGCACAAACTTGAGCGTAGGTCCCCGTTCCAAAGTCGTCAGCAAGCGCTCCAGATGTCGATCCAGAGTGTTCATGTAGCTGAGCAGCGTCCCACGGCTGCCGCTTCTGATGGTGCTGTCGACAATGTCATCAAAGCCTCTAGCAACATTCTCTTGGAATGCGCTTCCCATTTCGGGATTGGTGACTCTGATCGTGGGACGTCCTTGAGTCGGGTAAGTTCGAGGGACGTGTAGAATGCACTGTAGCTTGTCCATTTCGAAGGGGAAGTCGGGATCAGAGGGGGTAAGCCCGAAAGTCGCCGTGGTTCCGGTGTCATCACTGCTTTCCTGTGGGCGAAAGCGACGCCGTAACTGATTGAGCTGAAATTCTCTGGGATTCGATGCTTCTGCTTTTGAGATGGGTCGGTGGGGTGAGCCAGAGGTGGCAGTGCCAGAGCTCCCGGACTGCATGGTGCTCATGGTTGCTCTTCGATATAGACAGATCTTGATCAATGCCCGGGACAATCTGAGTCTTGGATGGCAAAAAGATGTGCTAGAAGTATGTACAATGACCAACTGTATACAGAATTGTCGATGTAGATATAAGTAATGGCCAGGGCGGCGATCAAGCTCCGCAGAAGCTAGTCTCGAATGGGACGGGCACAGCGTCATCATCGGCATGATTACTGATTACTCATTCTGATCACTTCCATGACTCACCTGCTTGCCACAGTGTGAGTGCAGTGAATTTCGAGCAGGTGTCTTGAGTGTCTGTCTCACTCCACAGACTAGTCTTGCAGTACCCAGCCCTTTCTTTGGCATAAGTTTTGTGTACTCAATACTAAGGTAGTTAATTAGTGTGGTGGGTTTATGCTGGTTGCTGCCTCAGGCATTAATTATGGCCAGAACCCCTCTCTGGTGGGTCGACCAATGGCAGGGAGGCGTATTCAATACGATTGACTTGCTTCGGGAATGGCCCAAACGGGCAAGTGTGGAGATTTTCAGTTCCCCTCGAAGCACTCTTTTTGCTCCTTGCCTGCAGTTCAAGCATGGTTCGATGTTTTACAGCATTATTATTATTGTTCCAGTTCACAGTCCAAGTGGTCTGACTCGGCTCTGGGTCCATGTTCATGCCGAGCTCTTTGTTCCCTGACTGGCCAGTGAATGGTCGGTCGGTCAATCAATATCCAGGGGCTCTGCTGGTCCTGATGCCTGGCAGTCCTGGCTAATAAGATAACACGGAGAGCTCTGCGCAGTGGATAGTCTGGAGACGCTCAGCTGGAAACCTGCCTGGCCTTTCTTTCCTCTCTTATCTCCATTTCTCCAGTTCACTCTTTCTCTCGTCCAGATGATGATTTCTTCCCTCTTTTAACCATCTCTGCTCTGTGTTTGAATCCACTCACCTCTGAGCACTCCACCGTCATGACATCCTTTGCTGTCGCCAGCGCCTACGCGGCCGCAGGATTCGTGATCATCGTTGCGCTGAATGTCTTGCGCCAATTGCTATTTCGGAACAAGAATGAGCCCCCCGTCGTCTTCCACTGGATCCCATTTTTGGGGAATACCATCACCTATGGCATGGACCCCTACGCCTTCTTCTTCTCCAACCGAGAAAAGGTCAGTGCCTCCCGCAGCCACAATTTACTGGACTTGTACGAGCTGACCCCACGGTGATGTAAACAGTACGGCGATATCTTCACATTCGTGCTGCTGGGACAAAAGACCACGGTGTATCTAGGTATTCAAGGCAACGAATTCATCCTCAATGCGAAACTCAAGGACGCGAACGCCGAGGAGGTGTACTCCCCCCTGACCACCCCGGTCTTCGGAGCCGATGTGGTGTACGACTGTCCCAACTCCAAGCTCATGGAACAGAAGAAATTCGTCAAGTACGGTCTCACGCAAACCGCGCTCGAATCGCACGTGCAATTGATTGAGCAGGAGACGTTGGACTTCCTGCGCACCTCGCCCTGGTTCCAGGGAAGCTCCGGGGTGTTCGACGTTCCCGCCGCCATGTCCGAGCTCACGATCTACACCGCAGCGCGCGCCCTGCAAGGGGAGGAGGTCCGCAGCAAACTGACCTCCGAATTCGCCGACCTCTACCACGACCTCGAAAAGGGCTTTAGTCCAATCAACTTCATGCTGCCGTGGGCGCCGTTGCCGCACAACCGCCAGCGGGACGTGGCGCATGCCCGCATGCGCGAGATTTACACAGAGATCCTGGACCAACGCCGCAAGAACCCTGATGAGGAGAAATCCGACATGATGTGGAACCTGATGCACTGCACGTACAAGAACGGACAGCCGGTGCCGGACCATGAGATCGCGCATATCATGATCACTCTGCTCCTGGCGGGCCAGCACTCGAGTGCCTCCATCAGCGCCTGGATCTTGCTTCGCTTGGCCTCCGAACCTCATTACCTCGATGACCTCTACCAGGAACAAGTCTCCAACCTCCGCCGCGAAGCGGACGGAACCTTCGCCCCGCTGCAGTATGAGGACATCGACAAGCTGCCCTTGCACAAGAGTGTCATCAAGGAAACCCTCCGCCTCCACTCGTCCATCCATTCCATCATGCGTAAGGTCAAGTGCGACATGCCAGTGCCCGGTACCAACATGGTCGTGCCCACCGGCCATGTGCTGCTGGCCTCACCCGGTGTCACCGCTCAGAGCGACGAGTTCTTCCCCAACGCGAGCAAGTGGGATCCGCACCGCTGGGACGACCAGGTGGAGAAGGAGGAAGACGGCGGCGAGATGGTTGACTACGGCTACGGCGCCGTCTCCAAGGGCACCGCCAGTCCCTACCTCCCCTTCGGAGCTGGCCGTCACCGCTGCATTGGCGAGAAGTTTGCCTACCTCAACCTGACCACCATCGTTGCGACCTTTGTGCGCCATCTGCGGGTCTACAACCTGGAGGGCAAGAAGGGAGTTCCAGGAACCGACTACTCGACCATGTTCTCAGGTCCGCTGAAGCCAGCCATGGTGCACTGGGAACGTCGGTCCGAGAAGGCAATCTAGACGATTTCCCCTGCTCTTCCCCTATCCCTCTCGCTTTCTTGAGGACACTTCGGGCATGAGAGAGTTCTCGTGTGTCTAACCTGATGGATTGATGACTCCTCTTTCTTCTTTCTTTCTTCGCGGCTGTTTTTTTCAACTTCGCCCACTACATCATTTACCATTTTTAATTCGGATCTACGCCTTCAATGTACCATAAGAAAACCACCTTACATTAGCAATAGGGACCAGCCCCGTTACAACGAACAGATTTCATCCTAAGAAATACCAGCTACGCAAAGTCCTTATACCCATAAAGTCTTCACCCCAACCCATCCTCACGAACCAACCTCCCATGACCCCTACACAACCCTTACATCCACACCCCAAACAAGGTAGATAAAAAGGCTAAGAGATACACCGCCGAACACCAGAACAAAAGCACCGACTGAAGTAAAGAAACACCACAAACGTTGAACATCTCTCCTCCCCTCCTTCCGGAACCACAACCCCTCGTCGCACCTGTCCGACATCATCGCCCAAGAATGCCGACCAGAGTCGCAAATCCCACCACTCCCTGTCCGTCCTTCCATCGGCGTCGAAGACGAGAATAGTACTAGTACTAGTAATCATACTGTACAGGCTGAGGCCACAAAAGGGAGAGAGATGATAGCCACCGCACACACGGCAGGGGCAAGGCAGGCAGGCAGACAGTCAACCAGCAGTCCGCTGGCATCAGAGATTCGAAGCAACAGGTAACAATTGCGTACAATCAACAGAATAAGCACGCTCGGTGGCTCGCCGGTAAGGTAAATCAAGCGAGCCAGCGAGCGCAAGCATTAGACATTAACTTCGTTCCGACGATATTAATCGGCATCTTGTCTCCCTCTATAGCTCCAGAGCCAATGCTCTGCATTCATGAACATGATGTCCACCGAGCTCAGATGATACGAGCAGACCTTTGCTCTGTTTGATTACTTTCTGGTGGGAGGTGGAGGTGGCATGATCTGTGGATGTCACAGAACCCCGGCGCCCCTCTGCGGTCATCCAGTCAGGGGTCATTTGCCGTCGTCAACTAACATCTCCATCTACTTACATCCATCTCTACTGCTGAGTATAAAGAAATGCCGAATACATAACGGCGTACGTCAAGCCCCCCCTCCTCTCTGAGGCTGATTTCAGGGGGTGTGTTTGCCCACGGTTCCAGAAAACAAGATTATCCGCGGAAAGAAGGGGAACGAAAAATAAAATTGTCCGACACACACAGCATATGTCAAAATAAGGATTAGCTGTTCCAAGGGCGTGTGACCCTTAAAAGTTGCGGGCCGATATGTCGGATTCAGGGGATTTTTTTTTCTTCTTTTCTTTTCTTACCCTGTGGATCTAAGGGTCTGGAAGGGAATGACGACGGGGAAACGAAAAAACAAAATGAAATGAAATGAAGAAAGTGACGTGAGAAAAGGACAAGGGGGAGGGGGAAAACGTCTGCCACTGAGAGGCTGGATTATTATCCATCCTCAGCGGATCAGTTTCGTTATCTTTTTTTTTGAAGTTTCCTTTTGGATGAGCGGAAGGTCGGAAGATCAATCAAAGCTCGAGCACTAAATTATAGTTCTATCATGACCATGACATAACAATTCATTGAGACAGGAACGTACTCGGTATGCATATTGCACATGGGAAAGTGACGAGCATGGGTAAAGGGAGGAAGAGGGGGCAGACAAGGAACAGGCGCCGATCAACCAGGCCTGGACCTTGGAATACGATGGCGCATTAATCTAGAAACCGAGGCGGCGGCTGTCTAGGCCAAATGAGAAGGGCATGTACTTAAAGTATGTAGAGACCGGTGTAGATGAACCAACTGACTCCAGGAGCTATAGAGAGAGAGGCTCATGACGCGGGACGATGTTGCGCAATCGTATGGTTGACGTGGAGGATGATGCTGACCTCATGGTCTATCCAGATAACATCTGGCGCGAGAACACGGTCAAAGACTGGGATTGGAAATCCCCAATGACGGGATTTCACAAGGGAAGCAAAAGCTAAGGAAGTGGTAAGTTATCGAAAGAAATCCAAAACAAGGGAATCCTGTCGTCCCCCGGCAGTCCCAAGAGATCACGCGTGAGATCGAAGGAATGGCCGAGAAGGGGGGGAAGGGAACAGATGCCGTATCGATCGGCGCAAAGGTCGCTAAGCAAGAATAAAAGCTGTTACGGAATACTCATAGTTTTGGACGGCGACTTTGTCTGCGCGCTGAACCCCGGGGGTTAAGGAGCAAGGGCTCTTCTGCTCACACCCTCTCAGTCGCTATGATCGAACTGCCAACGCAGAGATCTGGTGACCCGGAGATCGACAAGTCGCCAGGTCCTGGCCAACGAAGACAGAGCCGGGATCCAGTAGCTGCAGCCACAAAAAGTACCTGATCCGGTTTGAAGACGGGAGGCGCTGGGAGGCGTTCTTGTTCTTGTTGCTGTTGCTGTTGCTGTTGCTGTTGCTGTTGTTGTAGTTGATTTGAAGAGGGAAGAGAAGGAAAGAAAGAAAGAATGTCAAGGAGGGGGAGTACAAATGACGCTGGACGGTGACCACGTGATGGCTGCTGATATCATCGAGTCACCATCTGTTCTACCCCCGTGACCATGCTCTGTCTTGATTTTCATTCTGAAACCTATCATTCATCAATAGGATAATCTTGAAATGTCCATTGACGCGACGATCAGCAAGCATCGCGGGGAAAACAAGTCCGGGGAAACTGTGCCCATAGTTAGTAAAAGATGTGGATCGATCTGTCAGAGCGATAGAAACCGCTGCAGCTTTTCCACTCTGACATTGAGTGGGACTGCAGTGGTCATGAACTGCTGCCGAATTGAGATTCGGTTGCAAAATGCTTTCTCTCTCCGCGCAATATCCAATCCTGATAGATAGGCAATCTCCCCGATTGGAACAGGAAATGAGTCCGAGGCGAACACGATCAACAAGAAAGCAGTCAATGCTGCAGTCACCCTCATGTGCATCATTGACCGTTGCCACGTAGAGAGGGATGCACTTTTTTTCCGTAGTCAAAGTCACCAAACGTCGACCGATGTGCGTTGTCCACTGTCTCTGTCGGAAATCCAGAGGGCCATCTGATGCCTGCTTCCCCTGCCACCTGGGCTATGTGATAGCATTCAGGATCGTGCTGTAGTCACCCACCCTGAGGAGTGAAAAGGAGAGAAACACTTCAATCTTAATGGAGAGCTTCGACCTTCATGCTGCATGAAAGATGAGATGACATGCTTGTGGATAAGCTGGCTGACCACCACCATTTTAATGGGTTAACTTTGCTTTTTTTTGCTCTTCTTGTCTCCATGACGCCTTGGTCTAGATGCAATGGCTTCAAGCCACAGGCAATGCTATATTGACTCCACAAAAGATAAAAGACTGCTCCATATGCCCCTTCCCCCATCTGCCGCGTGAAATGAGCCTTAGACAGTTGTGTGCACTCCGTGCACCCGGCCCTCAACACCGTTGCATGCAGGAGGTGGGGAGTCAGGTTCTCCGGCTTGCATATGCATCATGTAGCATCGTTGTGGCATGAAGAATGAATGGGCAAAGACAGTGTGGACAGTGGTGACCCGGCCAATGCGTCTGCAGATTGTTATGATAGAGAAGAAACAGTCTGGTTGGCGAGATGTAGACTGGCAGGTGCAACACTCCAATTGTACAAGACAATCGTCAATTCGATCATCGATGACTTCATCTACCTTTCTTTCTAGTAGATCTTAGGGCCGGACAGGGGAGCAGGCAGGCAGGCAGGCAGGCAGGCAGGCAGACCAGCAAAACCACAAGTAGTAATCCGGAGATAGCCCTCCGTACAGTGTAAGTACCTCTGTTTGTAAATGAGACTTTCAATACTGAATCAAAACAAGAACTTTGAGAAACCCCACTGGAAGTAAAGAACACCCCCTCCCCCCGTACCGATGGGTTGGAAATCCTTCCAGACCACAGAAAATCCCGATCTCGATTGGCAGGTACGACAATGGGCTGCATTCCGTATCACTGAAAAGTACCGACAGGTGACCTCTTTTCTTTGGTAACTAGCTAGCTTAGTTACAGAGTGGTTTGCGACCCTTAAGGACCGACCGACCGAACCTATCCACACAAGCCACAACACCAAAAATCCGGTATCTTGAGATTAAACCTGCCGTAGAAGGTTCAGCAGGGGGTGGTGGTGGTGGAAGTGGAAGGGGAAAAGCCTCACTGAGGGCCCCCCTTCCCCCTCTTCCCACCCCTCCAAAGTCCCCCCACCAAATCACCGTGCCTGGTCTAACTTAGGGCTCCTTTTTCTGTGTCATCCAATTCTTCCCCGCCCGCCGCCGCCTCCCCCTCACTCCCGGAACACGCACAGAGCTCTCTTCGACCATGATTCGTGGGATCGATCTTAGCGACTTCTCGTACTGTACTGTGTATGTTGAATGAGTAGGGGAATACCGGAAGTATTGACCCACTGAAGATGACCACGAATTATTATGAGGAATTGGATCGGTACTGCACCTATACGTGGACGCAAGTACTGTACGTACCCTGATTCCCGAGTCAGCTGACTCGATGCCATCCAAACAACAATGGCAAAGGTCAACCTTGAAAGGCACACCTTGAACGAGTGAGTAGTACTGTACAAAGTACTTGTGGCCATGTGGGTCCTAACCCACCGACCACGCGTATACGCATTTCGAGACAATGATCTTTTCGATTAACAGAGTACAGTACGGAGTACATACAAGCCAGTGGTCGGGGAAAGGCATCGACGGAAGTCTGGACGGTTGAGATCTACTACTTCGCCATCAGCCTGGATCCATATAGATTCGAGATTCAAGATTCAAGATCCCACGAAAAGTCACCAGACAAAACCTCCTCTCGGCAGAAGAAGGGACGAAAAAGCAAATTGGGTGGCTGTAAGTGGTTCAATTTGTGAAGCTTCCTTCAGCGCGAACGAAAAAGGCCCGCGGCGGTCCAGAACCTCCTCGACAGTTAGACGTAAGCTTGTAGAAATCGAGGAATTTATTTCTCCGTGATTACTCCGTCCATACACACACGCGCGCAGCATGTCTCGGTCGGGGAGGGGGGGGCACTATCAGGGTCCTTTACTACTATCTGTACACGTAGTTCAACCCTAAGTGAGAGAGGGGAGTACCAGCTGGCCTCTTTGAAATCCACCAAGCCCATAGGGCGTACGGTAAGAATAATCCAACGGAAGAAGTTCTCAAGATAGAGAGAGAGAAAGTTTTGGCTCACGCACACAGGGCACAAAAGTAAAGTTGGACTCAATAGAAAACGCGCGCGGGTGAAGAGATCCGATTTCCCCGAACAAAGTCCCCCTCTCTCACCAACCATCAGGTCAATCAAACTGTATCACCCCCTCCATCATCTTTAAGAAAAAAAAAAACAATCTTCCTCATACCGATCCGAACGGATTACCACCGAGTTCAGTAGTGAAGTTACTGTTGCTTTGAAGTCCAGTCGTAGTCGTTGCCATTGGATATGAGGGTTTTCTGCAGAGATGGGGAAAGGCTGGCCACCCCTCTTGACAGGTACAATGTCAGACATGCAATTATCATGCAAGCAAGTTAGTTGGTTGTGTGCTGATGACTCCCATATCTAAAAGCAGCGGGGTTTCTCTGCTGTTGCTGCTGTACTCACTAATTTACACCAATTCGGAGCAAAGTCCTCCGTCTTTCCCCCCTCTCTCCCCCATCATCATCCACCCTCCCCTTCACCCCAGAAACTGACGTTGGCAACCTCCTCTCCCACTACGTAATTTTCCAGATTGATACCTCTATACTTAGAAAACACAGATTGGAGGGGAATGATATCAGTGCTATGGACATCCCAGAGGTATGGGCCAGTCCATGAGTTTAGTAGTCACCGACGAACGCCAACGCTAGCTATGGTCTGCCGCAAAGCTTTGACGAAAAAGAAAAGAAGCCCGCACCAGAATAAGCAAATATCGATCCAAATCCAAAAACGGGAACTATCTTAATCGAAAGGCAACAATAGCGAGGAGAAGGGGGGGAGGGATCTCAATGCTTCTCGTCTAAATCACCCGTGTCAATCAAAATGCATGCTTATGCAGCTGAACTACTAGTAAATAAACACACACACACACGGCCGGTCGCCGCCGCCGCCGGCCGGCTGTTCTCCCAGGAACCGCTCGAGGGCGGTCTGCAAGCCCCCAGCAGCAACTGTAAGTAATTGTACGGAGTGCTATACCGACAGTAACCACCGGGATGTGAGGGGCTGATTGATGCGACCGACCATCAACGATCATCCGCGATCTTTCTGGCTATACAAAAATGATACTGCATTATCTCGCCGTCCATTGGTCCATTGCGAAAGCGACAGAAAATCCTCAGCCATGGACCTATATCCGGACAATCCTTCTTCCTTCAGGAAAGTCGCATACAGCACGTCAATACATACCAGTAAACTTATGTGACCGCTTGTACTGTACCCAATGGCCCCCGCATGGGTACTAGATGGTACAAATGGTACCAGGTATCTGGTAATACCAAGGCCGCGACAAGCCATCCACGAGCCGCTGCGCCCACACAAGTACCGACATCTCCTTGACACCCATGAAACGAAAAAGAAAAAAAAAAAAAAAAAAGCATAAATGCCGATCTACGCCGATTTAGTCTTCCGATTTACAAGCCTAAACCTCTTCTAGAAACCTTCTCGAATGCCCGACCTGAATATGGAACGATAACCCAGACCGAGAAGAAGTCAAAAGGCTAGGTTGCTAGGGCTCTGATTCGCCCAAGGGGGGCACTTGCCTGTGTAGTCGAATTTTTTTTCCGGAGGTTTGAGTAACAGCCAGGGCAGCCTGGATAGGATTTTTGCCTTATGCGGAAAGATGCTTGAGATCTCAGCTCAGCTCAGCTCAACTAAATTACCCGCGGTGTTTTGGTAATTTGCGCCTCTTTTCGGAAGGACCATCGGATGCGGAGGAGGAAAGACTAGGTTAGAACGAAGAGTGGTAGGTGTAAGTTTCGGGGGGATGTAGTTACGGGGTAGTTGGTGGTAGGGGTTGAATGATGGGTGGTGAGATGAAGGATGTTCGGCTCATGTGACCATCCCGCGTCTCAGAGCCATCGAATCACTGCTTTGGTGTGTGCTTCGGTAACAGGTCTTCGCTGGGAACGTGCTAGTCATTGACACATAGTTTGCATTCAGTATTTGACATCTGAATCTGAATGCTGAAGAATGCTGGGCCTTGTTCGAACGTAGACTGCGTACAAGTGCGGTAGGTTGGCAAATCGAAAGAAGGTATCTAAGGAGATCTGTGCTTAATACTCCATGCTCTTACCATTGTTTCTGTATCTGAAGCCCTCGAAGTATCAGTGTAGTATTACCAATGGTGACGGAGGACCCCGTACATCAGCTTGGTATCGAGTAAGGGTCAAACATACTCCTTACCATCCCACAATACCAGCCCATTGCGCAAGCTATGACCATAATGATCTAGACATAACGCGGCATACCCCAGTGGCTGGTGTAGTGTAGATTGCAAGTGGGCTACACTAGAATAGTAGTCAAGTCCGACCGAGTGGTATGAGGAGATTGAGGATGCCAATGCTGCCCAACTCTCGGGATAGGCCCGCTCGAATCGGGCTCCTTGCTTCCAATTAGGAGTCCACTAGCTTGTACGAGTAAGTCGTGTATAGTGTCAAGATTTCCTATTGAGGCGCGCAACGGACTAAGGTTGAAACTGGAAGGAGCCAATACAGACCTCGGGGCGCAGGAGCTTACGCCACGTGATACGGCAGAAAAGGACGCGCGACCGGCCCGGTGGTGAAGTTGGTAGCGAACTGATTTGTCTGCGGTGTGCTGCCACAACGAGCGGCTGTTTTACTTCTGTTTGAGGTGGCGGTGCTAAGAATTACGGCCTCTGGTGATGGCTGCGGCCACCTCCGAGACCCCGTCACGCGTTCAGGGCCCAAGGAGCGATGTACTCCGTCGGAGGCAAAGAAAAAAAAACATCTGGTCGGCCCGGTCTAGAAGGTCTCCGAGGGAAGACGATAACAAGGAAATAAAGTATGTGCAGCGGTTGCAGTGGTGCGGTTGCGCCGAGAATACCCCATTCTGCAATGCAGGAAGAGATGATGATGTGCATCGGCATGCCGAACTGAAAGCAGGAGTCGGTCCGAGTCTTGACTTTTCCCTGCCTTGCAAGGGAAGGAAGAGAGTACGGAGTAAAGGGAACCGGTTCGCGATGACATCTCTGCCAGGGGCAGAGTGGAAAACGACGTAATTGACTTCGGAAAGTTCATACACTTCTTCGAAGACTTAATTAGATCATGGGCACACTGCTTGTTTGCTCCACTTCCGGCCTCGTGGTTTGGATCAAGTCAAGATGAAAACAAGATTGTTTCGTGTCTATTAAGGTTGTGATGAAGTTACACCGCGAGACCTCCCGGTCGCGGAAGGTTGCTGACTCAGGATCCCAGGACCCCGAGGAAGGCAACGAAGGGAGCCCTGAGGTACAGTACGACAGTACATAGTTGGGTACCACCAATCTTGTCAGGGCTGATACAGTGTTATGGTATAACAAGATGCATTGTAACCGGTGAGGAGAAGAGCCCCTCGACTACGAATCACCTTGCTGCCCGATCTCAAGAGACACGACCCACTTGGTAAGGTAATTTTGACCCGCAATGGAAGGAGAAGACCTGGTTCTGAGACTGACATATGGATAAGGTCTGGAGGGATTCGAGGGGGACTGGAGGAGTGAACGAGTCCAGCTGAGGAAAGTCGAGGAAAGTCGCGCTGCCCCGACCTTTGCAGCGAGACGGTAAGCCCGATCAGGTAAAGTTCCCCTTCGGCCTAAGGTTTCGGTGGTTCATCTTGGGGTTTTCGGGATCCACCGGCTTGGTCTGGAAGACAGAGAAGGGATGAGAGAAAAAAACTGGAAACAACCAACCAGCCGCAAAGCGCTGCACGGTCGGCTGCTCCACGTTTTCGGGCAGAATCGGACCTTCCCCTCCTCGTGCTCTTGCCAATTAATTGGTGCAGAGCCATCGGGAGTTCCAGGAATATGTGGGGTCTTCCTGAAGAGATTCTGTGTCCTCTGATTCGAGGGCTTCCTTTTCGTGCCTGTTTTTTTTTTTTCTTTTTTTTTTTTTGCTTTTGTGTTTTTATGGTTTCTTTTTCTCATTGTTTGATTGTTCAATTGAGTAGTCCATTTCTCAGCAAAAGAGGGACAGACGTTGAGTGGGACTATCATTATACAGACACAGGCAAGATGCATTCACCGAATGCCCTTCCCTACGACCAAGAGACCTGAATCAATTCGAGCAGCAATTCAAGACAAGAAAACGGACGACAGCGATCCGGGGTGTTTGGACTGGTTTGCAGGACAGAACAATTAATAAGGTAATGATCCCAGGTTACGTCATGGGTGCTTCAGCAACCAAGATTGTCAGTATCGTCAGTGCGCACGCGGACATCAAATTTAGCTCCCCCGCTAAGGTCACTATGAACTATGAACTATGAACTATGAACTTATGAACTTATGAAGCAACCTGCACACACACACACTATACAATAGTGCATAGGACTCGGTACAACAGTACAACATACTTACGTATGAGACTATGACTATGAGCAGTCCCAACTACCGGGTAAGGTGGAAGGATGAGTTAAAGATGGTGGGCTCCAGGTAGATCAATGGATCTGGTCCCAGAGTGATCTCGGTGCGCTCCCCGGGAATTACTCCATGCAACACGCACGCAGATGACTTGTCTCCCGCCCTATGCCTCGAGTCTAGAACTTGTGGTTGCATTGATCGCTTGTTGGTATCCTCATATTCGATAGAAAGAATCGAATCGAAAGTCTCAATGCAAGCATCCTTTCGTAACTATGATTAGTAGGTCGTCGTAATAGTATCGATTCACTCGAGTACTTACCACTCACGGACTACCAAACCTCCGTCCGCGACCAACCCATCTCTTACCCCAAATGCTTCTCCACGCACCAGCACATGCTTGTCAGTGTCAAGTCTGTTGCCACATTCCACAATACCCAACTGACTAATGAGGAAGAAAAGATCTTGCCCTCCCCGAGAAACCGACCCCAGCATGTCCCCTGATCTCGACATGGACATAGTGACGCAAAAGGGATCGAATATCAAAAGGGGGTTCAATCCATCCACGGTCCACCCCCCCCTCAGCTGATATACCAAGACTCTGGAAATGCGACCGATATAGTAACACACCACAATCCGATAAGCTTTCTTCCATATCAAAGATTCATCGTGGACTCCGACAAGAACATAGGACTGGAGAGAACAAAAGAGCATGTCCACTCGTGAAATCGAAGTCGATGATGATGACTTACTTGTTCCCCGACAACCATCCCCCCCCTAGTCAACCACTGTTCCAGTCCGTGTCATCATGAAGCACTACTATATTTATCCCAAGCCTCCGGGCCCAGGAAATCAAAACACGATCATCTCCGTGGATTCTCCGACCGGCTCTTCCGTACGTGCTTTACTCGAACGATCTGCAGGGTGTGTGGAGGTTGTGGTTCACCTTCTCTTCTATCCCGTCATACCCTTATGTCAATGACAGTTCATCAACTGCCTCCCCGACTTCGCCTCCAGTCACTCACACATATTCATCCCGTCTCCTCAACACACCATCGAGTTTTTCTTTCTTTCAACATTTCACACTCGAACAATACTTCCCCAGGGTAAGATCGATCCACCCAACAGAGAAAGAGATCCCTAAATATGGCAACACCTCCGGGGGTTCATAGAACAGAACAATAGAACCATCAACCACAGCACACCATCAACCATCAACCTGGAACCAAATCGAAAAAAAAGGAAGATTAACTTTCTTTCAAGAAAACTGACTCAAGCAAGAACATCGAGTATAACCCGCCCATTCCATTCATAACCACTTATCCCCGCATCCTCCTTTCCCTTCTTCCCGTTCCTTGTTATCTGCAAAAAGAAACTCTTTTGAGAATATCGCCTGGAAACACGGAACGACAACAAAAAAAAAGAAGATGGTGGGATCGTAATATCGGCGAGGCGACAGGGAAGGGCGCGCCCGCGCGCCCGGCATTGCATGTGAAGAAGCGATCTGTGCGGGATTCTAGATCGTGACAGGGATATAACTATGGCTATGGTCGTAGGGCAAATCCAGCAAATCCTGAGTAGGTACGTGCGGAGCACTACTGCGAGGATGTATAATATTCAGTAAGCAAAGGTATAAGACAAGGCAGGGGAGAAAGGAGCTTTGATCTTGTGTCTAGATGTAGGCTGCGGTGGCTGGATGGCTAGAACACACCCGCCTGGCCCGCCTGGCCCCTCTTTTTTTGCTCTCAGCTAACTAGCTACATAGTAATATGCTAACGCAGCAGTAACTCATGCTGGTCTAGGTTCCGGCCTCTCCTTACCTGCCTGAATGAGAGTGGGCGGGTTGAAGAACACCGAATAGTATACGTGAGTGTAGTTAGCTGGCCTGTTGACCAGGTCTGTGCCCCCAGGAAGGAGGGGGGGGGGGGGGGGAATATGATGAATACGACTGACTTACCTAATGCCTTGTCTATTTCTACTTACCTAGTAAACTTAACCACCTCCTCATCCAAACAATGGCATTCTTGTGTGGTCTCTCACAAAACATACGACGCAAATGTCTTACTTATGGAAATATTGCTCTGCTTTGTTATGAATTTTTATTTCAAATTTTGCTTCTTTTTTTGGAGCTTCCTCCATACACAGCGGATGGGTAGATGAGAAAAAAAATAGTATCAAGTAGCGTACACGGCATGTGCAGGCCGACTCAAGAGTCGGCCAGTGTGCAAAGAAAATTCGGGGAACGTGGTATCTGGTATCAGCGAGGCGTTAAAAAAAAAATCAACAAACGGGCTATTTCAATGTATGCAAAAACGCAATTCAGTTTTTTTGTTCCGCCGCCTGGATCAAAGATGAAGACGAATCCAATGGACCGCTCGCGCATCAATTCCACCCAAAGCATCATAAGAGTTGAAGAAAAGTGGAGACCCTTTTTTTCAAAGGTGTCTCTGCCGACTGTGCATCGCCGTAGAAGAGAAGTTCATCTGTACAACAAGATTAATTGTGTAAAAGACGCTTGATCCCCCCAGTGGCCCCATGTATAAGGAAAGCAGAGAGCCACACAATGCAATGTAAAGATAGCAAAAGTAAAATAGCAATGACCCGAAAGAGAAGATGTTCAGGTCGAAACACAAGGCCAGATGATTCCGAAGTGCGCCAATATGCAATGCAGTCGTGATGGTACGTGTCACAAGGATGATAATCAATCGATGGTCTTTACATGGTGAAGTGAAAACAAAACAAAAAAAAAGGCGTTTGATGATCGGGTATCACTGTCAATGAACAATATCCACCAGATAAGATGTGTTATGACACAAAATTCAAGGATAATCGAAGATCGAGGTATAGCGATCGTAAGACCCAAGGGAAGTGTTTACCATCCCTTAACATGGTATTCCCAAGGCCCAAAGTCGGTGTAGTGATTCCAAGAGCCGGTCTTGTCCTTCCCTTGGCTGGTAGGTTTAGTTGCGGGACCTGCATTCTGGCCCGAGGTTTGACCCTTCTGGGCGCCCTTGGGACCAGGATACTCTTGCAGATTGGCCATATCGTGGGCGGTGTGGCGTCGCTTCAAAAACGCATTCGCGGTGGCGCTCTTCTGCTGACGCTCCCAAAGCAAGTGGCGACGGAGAGATTCCGTCAATTCAGTAGCCAGCATGTTCCGACGAGTCGTGCGAGGCGAATGAGCGATGGCTTGAGGCGTAGGCTTCATAACAATCGGCTTGGAACGAGGAACATCAGGGCCGCGCATCGTAAGACTCTCCTCGTCGTCGTCGGGCGGTGAAGCCGGGATCGAGGGGCCGTTGGGTGAAGTGAGGCGGGACCGCTGAAGAGCCGGGGTGGACCGGGATGCTGCGCCCATTTTGGTGGGTTGATGCATCATCATGGTCAGCATCGACCGACGGGAGACGAGGTTTGGCCGAGAATCGACTCGCTGGAAAAGCTCGCGCTCCTCAACACTAGACCGGCCACTTTCGGTGACCGAATCCTCCCAATCAGAATCAGAGTCATCCTCGATGGCGCTCTCAGAGACTTCATCGTCGGTCTCGATAGCGTCCTCATGCTCCTCGAGCCGTTCCCGAGTGGGCTTGATAATTCCGTTCTCATCTCTGAAGGACGCCACCTTCTTCTTCGGACTTTGGTTGCTCGAGGACGGCTTGCTTAATTCGTCCGATAGGGAGCTCCGGTGAGGACCTTGCATCGAGATACGATCTTCAAAGGAGCTCTCGTCGTCTCCGGAGGAGCCTCCAAGTGTGAACATGCCGCCCTTTTTCTTGAAAGGCATAGGCTTAAGCTGTCCCGATTGCTTGGCTGGTCCAGGCTCGGGTGCCAATCTCGGCTGCGATCGGTAGGATGAGGATATAAGCGAAGGAGAGAATCCACGGACGATGCTCGGGGACTTGATCAATTCACATCTCATAGGAATAATGCCGGAGGAAGAAACACTGGTGTCGGAAGCAGCAGCGCAGGCACTGTTGTCGCTTTCGTTGCCCTCGGGCGCTGTGGTGGAGCACGACTCCGTGGACTGGTTCTGCTGTTGGTGAAGAGGATATGGTGGCGGTGAGGGCGTCCGCTTCGCGGTAGAGACGGTAGGGGAGGAAGGAGTGGGAGTGGACGGGCGTGGGGTAATATCCACAACGGGAGGAAAGGGGGTGGTCATCGATTGGGGAGGAATAGGCTCCAAGCTCTTCTTCTCCTTGATGTTCAGCACCATGCGTTCCAAGCCCTCGGATGTGATATGCTTCTCTTTCCCGCGAGCCAGACTCAAGAGAGGGCTTGAATCCTCACGAACAACTGCAGGCTTGAGATCAAGCTTCGACCGCTTGATGTGCTGCTCAATCCTGTCAGCCTGGTCGGACGCGGCAGATTCGACACTGGCGGAAAGTTCTGGCATGTCCGAAGTGTCCGTGCGGGGGAGTGGCAAAACCGAGGTATCGCTGTTAGTCTCCGGTTCCACGCAGAATGTCTCGCGGGTCCAGAGTCTCCAGCTGAGATTCTCAAGTCGACGTCCCTCTTCCATGTAGTCGGCGCATTTCGAGAACACTGGCGAGAAGATCCTAGTCAGCCATCACAGTAGACTGATTGCAAAAGCCGACGATGCTTACCCATCCACATTCCATGTAAGCTCTGTGCATTGGCGGTGTCGACCTTGTGGATTTTGGCCGTATCCACTGTCAGAACGGGGGTTGATAAACGCGAAGGCATTTTAACGACGCCACAGTTTCGAATTTGGTGCAAGTCGAGAGATGTTAAGTGTTCCGTCCAGGGACTTTCGGGGTCGCCGTCTCCCCCGAGCGTGGTCGTACGGCGCGAAGTGCAGCGAATTGAAGCTCCCTGATCCTCCACGATGTCGATGGGATCGAGTTTCTCGGTTCGGAAGTCCGCAATCAAATTGCAGAGATGTCGATTGAGCAAGTGATGGCACCCCAGCTGCCTGTCGAAAGAAGCAGCGGATCTAAATATCAGCGATTGTGGTGCGGGTTGTGATCAGGCGCGAGATGCACGGTCGGAGTCGATTTCGGATGGAGAGTCTGCCACGGGGTGGTAATTCTCTTTCCCGTCCGGGTATAGTCGACGCAGAAAGGTAGAGACCGGCAACGACGAATAGTCGAAGCAATTGGGGACGAAATTGGAGGTTCGCAAAAGGAGCCGCCGGTCTGGAGGGGAGGATGTGTCGAGTATGGGGAGGGGGGGAAGGTGCGAGGTTGTCGAGGAGAGGCGTGGAGGGAATGAAGAGAGAAAAGAGAGAAGGGAAAAAATCGACCGTAGGAATATGGGGGAGGAGAAACTTAGTACGCGGTGGAGCGGGCGAGAAAAATGAGGAAAGGGAAGATAGTTAAACGACGGGTCGGTGGAGACTTTGAGATTATGGGACGGGGGGGGAGGGGAGGAAGAGGAGGAAGAGGAGGGCGTGGGAGAGAACAGTAATTCGGTATGAACTGGTAATGGTACAAGGGGAAAATCGAAGGAAATAAAAATGATGGGAAAATGTGAAAAAAGTATGGAAATATGGGGGAAGTGTGACGGTGGCCACAGGGAAAGAAAAGTCCGATGAAGGGTGTACAGTAAGTAGGTACTCTACTCAGTAAGAACAGTAAGTACCGAGGGAAAGGAATTGTTTCAATGGGGATGGCGGTAAGAGAGAAGAAGAGCGAGTGTACGTACTGTATGTACAGGAAAGGGATCCTAGCCGCGCCTCCTTCTTCTTCTTCTTCTTCCTCCCTCCATTTCCGTGGTCCGGAACCTATGTATGGAGAGAGCGGGAGAGTGCCGAGTAGGTAGGCCAGGTGGGTGGGCGTGTGTGAATGTGTGTAATTGTTTTTCTGATAATTCGGAAGAGAAAATAGATTTTGTCTTTTTTTTTCCTTTTCATTTTTATTTTCTTGCATTTTTCCATTCTTGGAATGGTAATGGTGGTACTTCCGGAGTACCCCCGCAGGGCGTCTGGTATTTCATACATTGTCATGACTAGTGTAAATTTACCGGTCTGTTTCCGGAGTGGGGCTACGAAAACAAAGTACGAGCTTGTTACCTAGTACCCTTGTGTATAGGACCTCGGAATGATACTCAATTCCTCCACCAGAAGGGTAACTTTGGCCGGTGAACGCGGCGGCGCTTCTCTCTGCTTCCCTCAAGTACTTGTTTGTACTTGGCTGCAACCGATTTGAGGCTTGACTCTCTCGCTAAATTTGGTATCGGATGAAGTATGAAGGAAGACTCTCCCACCCTCCACACATACCTATTCAAGCGTTAGAGGCAGGTATTCCTGCCAGAAAAGATATTCCAATACTTTCCCCTAGTATACAAATCAATCCAAGGTGACTGACTGCATTACGTATCACAATCAGCAAAGCGCTCACCGCGCAGGGGATGTTCTAGACAATCGTTCAGAACAAAGATCACCTTGTCCTGTGACCAGCTTGACCGCTGACTAAGGCCGCAAGAGAAACCTCCGTTCACTAACAGACCTAACCTGACTATGGAGTACCGAATATACATCATTAACTTACATTGGATGAGTTCAACCCCGTCAATTCCGTCGGGTCACTTGACTTCCCCCAAAAATGGATCCCGAACGATTGGCTTAGACAAGATACTGCTGATATCACTCCGCACTTGTCAACTCGCCTACAGTACCAGTAGTGCCACTATTGATAGACCTAATGAATATAGCCACTTCCATCATTGTTTCTAGTCCCCTTCAGTCCCTTTCAATGTCCCCTTCCCTCCTTCCCACACATCTACCCCCCCCCTGTCGCTGTCAATTCTAGGCACTTACTGCCTAAATCCATTTCTCGCCTCATCAGGGGCATTTGACAGTTCATCTCTCACCTGCCCTCTTCGGTGGCCATTTTGTTGGTGTCTGCTGACTGTCACTGTTTTGTCGACTACTTTCGCCACGGACCTAGTTTCGGGTGCATGTCGCAGCGAGATAATGCCTTCAACGACCCGTGGACCTTCTACCCTTGACACTTGGGTCTAGCCACGTTTTTATTCCCGAAGATGAGCCAATATCGTCGGTAGCTGGTTTCGTAGTTGGCCTCGATCTGATCCCGAGGCATCACTGCCTGATCTTTTTATCCCATTCAGTGTCTCTCCGTATGTTATTTGTTTCAAACAACAACAACAAAAACAACCGAAAACAAAAACATTGCCATGCCATATGATCTATCAATGTATCCTGGGACAATCATTCTGGCTGAAATGGCCTGAGCACAACCCCCGTCCCCGCCTCGAACTACCTTGCTGGTACGCCGCGCAATACGTACTCTGCAAGTATTCGCCGGTGGTATGTAGTATCTCAAATGCCCCCAGGCGGAGTCGCATACCGGGGAAGAGCGCCGCGGTTCCGATCTGGGTGATCGTCTTACCTACCTAGATAGCACTGACCTTATCTTCTTCTGGTGGAGGTGATGATCTTGTTTCTATCCCCTCTTGCGGTCTGCAGCAATTATGTGTCAATGCCGGGTTTTAGAATGTTCTCTTTCTCCCTTCCCTGCTCCTAGTTTGTCTTCAGGCATTGGAGAACCCCGGAGTACGGGTACATACGCTTGGATCATGTGGGCTTGAAGTTACTACCCCACGAGCCTGAGGCATCGCTAAAATGCCAATCACCAACCCCGACGTATCTACTTGACATTGATCCATTCGAACAAAAAGAGCCCTCTCGGATTCGTGAGCTGATATGTGTCTGTGTCTGTGTCTGTGTCTGTGTATCAACTAGCGACAGATACGTCGAGTATCACAGTGGCTTCATTCCACTTTCCCTCCCGACCCAAGTCATAGTCACAAGATAGGAGGATTGCCAGCTGTCAATTCTCTCGTCATTAGTGACGACGATGATAAGAGCCCAACATGGATATCCCCAGGGGGAGGGGAGGAATGATTGTGTAGCACCAACGACATCAACACTACTACTACTACTACTATCAGGCGTTCTATAGATTTGATCTGGTGTTAGATTACCCGGCTATCTGGTTTAGGCTTCTTATTAACGCGCCCCCCCTTTTTATTTTTTTTTTTTTTCACGTCACGGGACCCTGCAAAAAAAATCAAAAAACATCTCGGGGATAAAACATCCGTTGTTTTCATACTTGACTTCCGAACTAAGTATAATCAGAGAGACTGAAGACGCCACAGCTACGATCCTTCGTCGCGGATCTCTAGGTAAGTGGTTCGGGGAACTGGGATGCAGAAGATCCGCCCGATTCACTATCATCAATCAATCAGTCAATCAGTCCGTCAATCATCACCATCCACCCTGTCGTGATGGAGGGGAAGAGCACTAATGAAGATAGGGGGGAGACAACGAGAGAAAGGGAGAGAAATCAGAGAGCGAGTTAGCTGACAGCCTGCCTCTCTTGTTTGGTTCTCCTCGCCTGTCAGCCCACGTTGTGTAATCATGTGATGCTCCCACCTGGCAGGTTCTAGGTCTTTAGGTTAGGTCTGAAGGGTCGAATGAACAAGACTAAACACCCTGGAGATTCTCACATGGGCGATGGGCGGCGGTTGTAAGATTCGGTTTCATCTTTTCTAGGCGAGTCCAAGGCACCACCGCAACCGCAACCGCAAAACGTTCAAGCTACTCGTAAACGCGGAGAGATTCCTCCACCCCATCTCGTTTAGCTTATTTTGGCTTTTTTTTTTTCGCCGTCTCCATCCCTCCTCTTTATTTCTCTTCTAAGCACCCTTTTTTTAATCTCTGACGGTGGCTTCTTCCTCCGCTCCCCGTTATTTCCCCGTGGTGGGTGAAAACAGCCGAGCGAAATCCGAGGAAGGAGGGGGTGGGGGGACTGCCGCCGTGATGATGCGATATCTCGTGTCTACGGAGTATTTAGATGAAGTAAATTGTGTATGACCCGACCAAGTCGAATCATCCATGGAAGGAATGGAGGGGGGAGATGTTGCCTGAAGGATTCTATCTACCGGGAAGCCTCGCAAAATTTCGGATTTCCCTCTCGAGTTTAGTCGCCCGAAGACGTTGAGCAAAGAGCCGATCTGCATGGCGTTTGAAATCTTCTGGTCATTTGGTCCCGGGACCGCTTTGGATCAACCACAGTGCCTGGAGAGGTCAGCACCTAGAAGAATGATATCTCCGGTGGAGAATCACGGTGAATGGTTCCGTGTACGGGAGTAAAAGCCTCATGTTAGGAGGGTTTACAGTTCTACTATATACAGTATATGCATTCATTGAGCTCTCCAACCCTCAACCAAGGTAGTCGATGGAGAAGTATATATGTCGATGGAAATCGATTGGATCAAGTCGCACGATCGGCGGGTGTCAAAGCAAGATTCTCGACCTAATAATTGGACCCTAAACCACTGCGTCTGTTCTTCTGCGTGCATATTCATGTCTGTATCTCTCGAATGCAGACAATAATGTTTATCAGCGTGTGCGTGCGCGCCGGCGCCTGCATCCGTCCCCCTACTACTCCGTCCATAGCACTACTATGTTTCTACACCTCCGGCCCACTCCAGGCTCCCTTCCTCCCAAGAAGTGTGCCCCGGGTACTTCAAGAAGAAGGGTAGCCTGAACAAGCTAACCCACCTCTGGATTTAGGTTGGTCATTAGCTAAACATCGTGAGCTTATTATTATGATTGCCCTTTCGTTTTCGCATGCCTCTTTTTGCTTTCTTCGTCGCCCTAGCCTAACTCTCCACCGCGTAACCCGTACTTTACCGGGTAATACTCTAGAAGAAAGGAAATGATACTCTGTAGAAGAAAAGGAAAATAGTGGGCACACAGCTGCCAGCGTCGATGATCGTTTGGCAAAATTGCTCAGCTGCCAGACCTGTCCTGCAGATTATCGTTCCACAATAGCGATGGAGAGCGAGCCACGTAGCTGCGCCCCCAGCCCGCTACCGTACGGCTCTCGACTGACTTCCCTTCAAGCCTCCTAGTAAAGAGAGCGCCGATGCATGGCAGCATGGCTAGGGCTATGGGCGGATTTCACGGGGTACAGTATGTCCTGTACATCCACGGTACTTCGGCCCCGGCTAAGCTTATGACAGCCAGTCCACTGTTCAGAAGCGATGCTTCTTTAAACCCTCCGCCACATCTGTTAATTCGATTTTTTTTTCTCGGGCGAAGGATCTTGCGAATGATGATCAAGGAAAAGCCAATAATGATGAACAGAAACTGAAATAACAAACAAGAAAAAATTAAGGATCCCGCTATCCCATGATCTCCCTACGTATTCGAGGCAACATGAAGGAACGGGTTATCTCTTCTATAGGGACGATCTGTCGTCAATTCAGCGTCATGTTCAGGATGACCTTGAATCAATGTTCAACCAGGACGAAAAGGTCGCCAAAGGTATAGGGAGCAAATAGTGTCTCGAACCGCCCAGGTGGAACAGCCGGGGGGAGGTGGGGGGGGGTTGGGCAAAGGGCAAAGGGCACTCAGCAGGGCAGCATAGCAGGCTTGGAGGGAGGGTATCACCCCCCCGGAAAAATGGACACATTCAGTCCAGAGCTGACGTGGTTACCAACAGAAAATAGCCGAGGAACCTGAGGAGATCACGCTCTGTGATTTTCTACTTGAGTACGGTACTCCGTAGCGCACTTGTAACTACCGACCCGTTGACTGTGGCGTAGCCTGGGGAGCTGTTTTGGGAGCTATTGGACTCGAGACGGAACACCCGGTGGAAATTCATTTCTCCTGCAGTGCGGGCCCTGCCAGCCCCTTAACGTGGGGGGCGGGGGGGGCAAAAGGAACACCCAGTCAGTCAGTCAGTCAGTCACACTCTCAGCCTGTGCCAGTGGCAAAGCAGTCCCGCACAAGTCACAAGACAAAATTTGGGGAGGAGAAGGGGGAGGGTGTCACATGATGTGGGGTCGAACCGCGCAACATTTTACCTTACCTAAGAGCTAACTAAGGCTAGTTAGTTAACTTACTGAGTAGCTAAGTGAGTGACTACGACGGAGTACGTACCGCACGTACAGCCTTTGCGCCACCGGGCATGGACTGGGGTAAATCATTCCGGAGATCGCGCAAGAGACTCGAGGTCAATCCCACTGACTTCCCCGCTGACCACAGACCAACTCACTGATCTCACCAGTCATTGCCAAAAGCCCCGCGTATTGGAATTGCATGTATCAAAGGCATGTCTCATCGGCTCTACCATTGGCAGTCATCCACCGCTATCGCCATCCTACGATACTTGTAGCTCTGAAACGAGGACCTGTCATGGGAGGAGCAGTTGGGGCTAGTGTTAACGGACAGCGGCTGCATCATGTCAAGCAGCACCAGTTACCAGCATCAACAAAAACAAAAACAACAACAGAAGCGACACAGGGGCAAAAAAGGGACCATGCATCCATCAATGCGGCCCGCAAACAAAGGATGGGCACAGTCTCACCCACGGAGTACCCCTTCCCGGCTACCAAACCCTCGACAAAGTTCGCGACGCCCTTGGATCCAGCAACCATAACCTGTGATGCTGTACCATGCGTTTTTGCCGATTCTGGGACCACGTCCCGAGAACCCTTCCCTTCCCCCGGAGGGTGGACTGTATACTTCCAAGGCAACAGGGTTCTTTCAAAGCTAACGGTGCCGTCGATCAACGGGGATTCGCCCTAGGGATGATCGCTTACAGGAACCGATCGAAAGTATGTGAGCTGGCGTAAAAAGGAGGAGCTCAGACATGTGTTCTGGCTGGCATTTAACCGTTGATTCCGCCCTTTGGGGAGGAATTCGGCTCTACGATCTAGAAGGTATTTTCGTACCTTTTGTTTTTTGGTTTGAGCCTGGCATTTGACCTCGATTGATCGGCTCCAAGACATTGATATATGAAAGCAGGCGCTGGTATGTGTGTGTCCACGTAGGTGTCCTCGTCAATCCCTTCTGTGACCATTGGCCCAATCCCTGAACCCCAGCTTTGGGTTTTGTCTTTTCTGGATGTACTCCGGATCCTACAGTACATACATACATAGCTAGTAAGCTTTGCATTGCGCACGGATAGCGGTTTTTCACAAGGGTCATGGCCTGGAAGGGGCACCAAGCGAGCTGAAACATACAAAGAAATAGCCGGATCGAGGCTTTCGACTAACAACAGACCGACATTGAATCTTGAAACCCGAGCGCTATCGACCAGACTGCTCTCTCAAACTATCCCGTACTCTGTTTTCTGTCTCTCTCTCCCCCGCCAGTGTTCTTGCGTTCTTGTTCCTCAGTCCGTGCCCTCTTTCTATTTATCCATGCTCTTTTGTTCAGTCGGACGATTGACCCTGGTCCGTCCTACCGGGTCTTCTGAGCGGTCACATTCCATCTTTCCCGGCCCGCCTTCCCCGACCAGCCAGAACCCTGGGATGATCATCTTCATGTTACCAGGATGACTACCAGGAACAGGTAGTGAATGCACTCCCCTCACCTCTTTCTCTCAAGTGTGGATAAATTCTGAATGCGACCTTTCGTTCGAGGAACCGGACTAGCGATTTCTAAATTATGCACCGAGCCTGACTACCCAGGCCACCCACACACCCATAGGGGCAGGGGGGAGGGAAAAGGATTGGGGCGATCTCATATGAAAAAATGCAAGGGTGAATGAAGAAGAGCAGTAGGTTCGTGTTATTGCTCAAGGATTCGGGCCTTGTTCGACGATCGATGAATGTTCGATGGGATTGACAGATGAGTGGAAAATTTGGTCCCTTCTTCGACAAGGATCATCTGGCAATCCAGCCCCAACCTACGGTACACTTTGCTTCTTGCCGCCCGTTACGAGTCGATCAAACACAGTCTAGAACTCTATGATCTTCAAAGGAAAAAGGTTGAAGAAAGTTGAAACCGGCGCGACACCCTTGTCGCCTTTCTAACGGCTCTTTCTCCATTCCAGGACAGGATGTCAGCAACGATTCGCAACTCAGATCTCATAAAAGCGGACGATTTCATGGCCAGAGTACAGTACAGAGCAGAGCTTGCAGCCCTGCAAGGAATCTTCTATCTAAATCTTTGTGCTCGAGTCTGCATGGCGGCTTGTACTGTCCATTTCAGGCACGTTCGATGGAGGGGCGGGGGAAGGGAGGGGCTTACCCCGGATTGAGTATGAAGCGCTACGGGGGGCACCTCCGGCACGATGGCTTGTTTTGTGGGTGCGCCTTGCTCAGAAGTAAGCTGGTTCGGAGTTGGCCTTCTACGTACAGTATGTACATCTGTACATACAGACCGAAGTCGTCCTTCGCCCTGTCCTTTGGGGAATGACAGAGATGGCGATGTCACCCTACCAATCCATTCGGATGTCGGACTGCCTCCCCCCCTCTCTCTCTCCCCTCCATTGAAGGAAGGAAAATCGCGCAAGAGGCTAGGAGAAGACTCCCAGAGGATACGACTCGCAGGATAGTAGTTGTGGCTTTACGTATCATTATTCTCCCAATAGAGATGGCCGCATGTTGCTGGTGTGCTTGAGGCACGGCACGGTGAGTGTAGTATCCGCACCCACGATCTTTTCTGGCTGTGTCGATCTCTTTGGGTCTTCCTGGATTGTGAGAAGCAAAGGGCCGAGTTGTTCCCTAGCAAAATGGCACTACTGTCTTACTAATTACTGAACTACCACAGGCAGGCATGATGGGACCCTAAAGAAGCTATTTCAATAAAGCTAATCTTTGCTTGCATGCTGCATGTCCCGGTTTCTGGGAACGGGGGGAGGCATGCCGAAAAAGGACAGCCCCCCCCTCCCCTCCTCCTCCCCAAATTTTCAGTCGGGGCTGGACCCCTGAGTAGGTACAGTACCCTTCCCTCTTCCCCCTTCCCCCTTCCCCCTTCCCCCTTCCCCCCATTTCCCCCCACACCCCAAACTGGTGATCATCCGTCATGACTCGAGGGGGAAGAGTTTCAAGACGAACTTCCAGTCATCGTAATTAGTGCATTAAATCTCCGTCCCCTTCCTCTCCTGTTGACCATTCCCAAAAGGAGAGAGAGAAAGAGAGGCACCAAGGCGCAAAGCATAAAGAGACCATGTGCTGTACCTGCTTCCCCCGAACTCATTTACACCTACACTTCCATTGACGAAAGAAGGGGAAGAGGGGGGAGGCGGGAGGGGGGAGGGGGGAGAGGGTTGTCCCTTCGGTAGTGGAGTGTTCATGTGCAAGACAGACGGCCAGCAGCAATGCATGTCACTTCACAGATGTGGGTGGAACATGTAAGGCATCTAATTTCGCTCGTGCTACGGGAAAGTCAGAGCTCCGTAGCTCAGGGTTCTCCGGGTTTATCTCTAGATTGTATACTCAATTTTATGGAAATTATTCAATTCCAGTTGCTCGGATAGAAGGAGAAGTCTTGCAATGACTTTCGCAACCCGTTGATACCTGATGCCATTCAAGCCTATCACCTCGCATCCATCTTCTCAGCTTAATGATATATGGGGTAGAAAAAACACACAGGTTGGATGAAGCCCACGCCGACTCTGAACCAAGCATCAAGGAATGCACGTCACCTCTAATCACATCAAACGAATACCCAGCTACGCCTCTAAAGCCGGGGCCGATTGAACCTGAACAGGAATGTACAGTACTACGACGGGGTAATCGAGTCATACTCTAGGATGAACACACTCCAACAATCAACGCCATAAGCCATCATCATCATCACCACCACCACCCCCACCAAACATCCGACGATACGAGATGATACTACCTCCATCCGGAAGAACACCCCCGCCTCCCGGTGTCAGACATCGTATAACTTTGCCTGACTCCCTTTTCAACCCCTCCGCCCCTGCCCACTCAGCCTTGGTTCTCGGTCTCTTGCCCCGGATAGGGCTGCTTTCGTTGTGTGTATCTACGGTTCAAGCCACCGATTCATCAGCGTAAGAAATCCCCCCCCTTTGCGAGGGTCAATTGAAGTCAGTGTCCCCGGACATTGATCTAAGGAGGTTGGATTTGAGTTTCGATGTAGTCCCTATTCCCTCATATCCTCGTTTCGGATTTCCAAGGAAGCAGAGCTATCTGTAAGCTAGAGGCAAGCACAATGAAACGAGCTCTCTGCTTACGAGGTACCCGGTCTCGTAACACGGACAAGCCAAAGAGATGACTCAAATAAAGCATGAAAATGCATTTGGACTATTCCTGAATATCGCTTGACATATGCTAGAAGGAGGGGGGGGCTAGTTTTCCGACATCTCCACCGTGTACTGTACCTTAAAAAGCTGACGGACCAGGGGGGGGGGGGGGGGGGAGGAGGAGGAGGAGAAGGCACAGGGGTCGGAAATGCTCATGTGATGTTTGAGGATTCTCCTATCGCTTGTTCATGAATCCGCGTCGACTTGTTTCAGCGTTAAGGGGTAGTAGTCCGGAGGGGTGGATATTATTGGCTGGTTCCGATTCATACTTTTGGTGAGAGGGAACCGGTCATGTGCCAGATGATGCGAAGGTTTGATGATCAAACTGATAATTACTTCGTAGTTGATGATGACGAGGGATGGTTAGTTATGATCTATGGGTCTTGTTCCGGGTTGCCGCTTTGGGACTCGAACAAGGCTGAAGATGCAGGTTACGGTATTCTGTACGGAGTAGCTTGAAGAAGCTGATGTGAATCTATTTTTATCCATTCGTATGGAGATATTCTGGGGAACTGGGGAACTTGGGGAGATGGGTGGGTTGTGTTGGCAATTGGGCTGGGCTGGGCTGGGCTGGGTTGGGCGGTGGTTGCTTTGCTGGTTCTCGGAGGTTATAGATCGAGGCCCCTCGGGGGGAGAGAAGGTGTGTTGTGCAGTGGCTGGATTCTTCTGGCTTCGATTGACATAACTTCCCTATTGTAAGGGATGAGCTTTGCTATCCCTATTCATGTAGATACTGGACGGGGTAGTCGGTTCTCTTCAGGGCTTCAAGATGAATAGTTTGTTATTTTGTTATTTTGTGATTTGTTCTTTTTGTTTTTTTTTTCACATGGGTTGCAAAGGTACCGTCCTCAAAGCCAGTCATTGACTGGATCGCTATTCCCCCGGTATCGAATTCTCGTACCTGGCTCACATGTATGTACCTTTTGCCCCTGGTTCTTTATCTTGCTCATGATGGTACACAATTATACGAAAGTATGTAATTTGTATGAACTGTTTGATATTTACGCAGTACAGTCGATCCAGAATACTTACAGTATATAGCACAGATACCCATACACACATACGCAAGAGGAAAGTTAGAGCAAACGGGGATGAAGAACAACAGTGAAGTTAGGATAGAAAGTCACCATCAGATGCTAGGGTCACCTTCTTGCAGTCGTGTGATGGTCGAAGCCAACGACATCCCGAAGTAGCGGTATAGCAATCTACTGTACTGTACTTCCTCCGGCGTACTTCCTCACTGTATGTACCTCGACTCCCTCGGGGAAATGGTTGCCCAATTTCTCGCCGCCTTTCCTGCTATTCTTGTCCTAAGGTAAGGCAGCTAATTTTTTTTGGTGACCCTGACTTAGAGAAACTTCACACAGTCAATTGCCTAGCGGGTTCTTTAGTTTCCTACTGTCATGAGAAAAAGGAGAGTAAAGATTGTTTTGTGTTTGGTGTTTTTTCAGTGGGCTCAAGTCCCACGGGACGGAATCACGAATTCGGTAGCCGCGAACAGAGGCCAGCCACGTCAATGCAAAGGAAAAGCCTCTTCTTCGGTCTACATACCCTAGCCATGTGATGAACCGAGACGCGCACAGCCAACATCACTGACTGATCCCCTGATTACTCCCTTCTTCCGGTCTGGATCTAAAAATGTCACACTCGATAGATTTCTATCGTCGGATGAATGGAGAATCGTAGGTAGCCTCATCCTGGAGAGATTCAAGTGATGTGCTACTACAGCACCAGCACCAGCACCGACACCGACTTATTCTGTGTTGTGCATGTTCGCAGCACCATCCATCTTCCGTACCCTCCCAGAAAAAGTCCGATCATTTGGAATCCTTTCAAGAATGAGGCTATCCACTCACATTTCTACGATTTCATCGTCATGAGATAAATCTGTAGATGCAGCAGAACAAAGGTAGGGCACAGGAATTGCTAAAGCCTCGATTTCGCCCTGCCTGCTGCTGCTGCTGCTGCTGCTGCTGCTGAGTTATGGAGGCCCTTGTCTGTGACAGTCAGTAACTTACTGGCAGCAGCCGCGCAGCAACGAAGATCACATGATAACCGGCGGTGACAAGTTCCTGTCAGTGTTTCTTGAACTGTTGCTTGTGCTTTGTCAAAACCCCAACAACACCTTTGGACCCACAGCATTGTACACAGTCCCACATCCCTTGTCCGTGCAAAGGAGAAGCAATAACTTAGTTAACTTTTATTTTCCCACGCAACACCCAAAACCAAATGCCTTAGAGAAAAGCCTCGTCCGAAACCTCAGCCCCCGGCTGCTAGTTGCTGCTAGTTGCTTCTCCAACGGTAATGCACAGTTGCAGGATAGGAAATCCCGGAAAAGGCAAGCTGCAACGCAGAGATGCAGTATCCTGCATTACTCTTTGTTTCTCGCTCCAAGCGGTGCATCGTTGCACTGACTAAAACTACCTTGATTTCTGTGGAGTGGGGAGAGGAGAGGTTCGCTCGCTGCGCACGCCCAAAACGAATGGAGGTGAGCGGAGCTATCTCGCCCGATGCCGTGTTCGGAAATGGAAAGTCGTGGAGGTGGAGGTTCTAGACGTTGTGGCTGGATGCACGATGCTAATATATTTTCGCAGGTTCTGCGGAAAGGTGATGCACTGCAGCCAGCGCTACCGGTTTGTTCATGCTGATGGTGGTGGATCTGATCTGGCGTCGAGCTTCGTTGCTACTTAGGCTTATGACGTTGGGGCTTAGTCGATGGATATAGCATAGCATCGAGTTGCTCTTTGGTTCATGCAGGGAAAACTGTGTTGGGGAATGACTTGACTGTTTTTTTTTCTTTTTTTCGTCTGCCAGTTGAGTGCGTGATGGTGTGACACTGCTACATATGACGAGTTGCTTTGCTGTGGGTCTCATCATGGAATGAACCTCCGTGGTCTTTCTATGACTCGCGGTGGACATTGCTTCCTTTGGGGTTGGTGATTACTGCCTTCATTATGGCGGGAGAGAGATGTCATTGACTTGACAAGGAACGCTGAGGTTTGTCTCGGTTTCAGGGGCTAGCTACCTCTGATGCAAGCTGGTTAGGGGAAATTGTCTATCATGATATACATGGATAGTCCTCGGGGAATTGGCAGGTCTATCTCCACGTAGTCTGGCCACAGGGATGTTCATGGCGCAATGTCGGAGAACCATGGAGTCACAATGCATTATCAATCACTTGGTAGCCGTCAAATGCGGATCCGGGCCTGATTCTAGAACGGCCTCGCTCAAGTCCAGAGTGTCGTGCATTTGCGACATCATCTCTCATTTGCACCTGTATGTGTATGCCTATGAACGGTTCACAACAGCAAATATGGTCCCCGTCTCCAACCCCCTCAGAGGTCGTCATCGTGCCTCCCATACTGCCCGAATCAGGGATCCTTCCCGAAGCCTACAAATCTATATCTGACTGCAGATATTGCCTCCTCGTCGAAATGTACGGCACTACTGTCTGAACAAGACAGACAGTACATAGAAGGCGCTCGTGCTACCATTTGGAGCAATTGCTCTGAAGAAAAAAGGGGGTTGATCCCAGCTTGTCTGCTGATCAACAGAAGCGTAAGCACGGTAGCGCCTCAGTCTCGCTCTGCAATGTTGACTTGCGTCCAACGAGCCGGTTCAAAATCAATGCTTCCTTTCTAAATGCGACTGACTGGCTACCGATTTGCATAGATTTGGGCCCCGAGCTGGCCCCCCAACCCCCCACCCCCTCCCCTTCCCCCGGGAGTCAGTCATCTCGTGTCAAAAGCCAATCTGCAATTCATAGACCAGCATCCCCTGTGACAGGGAGAGGGCTGACATGCTGTTGCAGGTGAGTCTGCATTAGTTTAGGGGGAGGGGGGGGAGGCAGGAGTGGAACATGAATCAAAAAAAAAAGGAATGAGAAAAGCATCTGCTGCGTCATTCGACAGGGAAGGAAAGGCGATCGAAGGCGAGTCTAGAATTCGAGAAGTTGAAGTGGCTTGCTTGTGTTCGGCGATGCAGGTTGCTGTTGCTGTTGCTGTTCTGGTGTAGTTGTAGTAGTAGTAGTTGTTGTTGTTGTGAGCTGGTGGTCAGCTGAGCAATTGCAGGGGTTGATTGGATGTGTATGTTTTCCTCCCTCTACCGCCTTTTGTCCTCAGCTACTCCGCATTCTCTACGGGATCTGCCCATACTTGCTTGTACTTGGTATACTTCCTTTCCTCTCCGTCGTATTGGCATGTTTGATGTCCGACAATCTGACTCATAATTCAGATCCATTCAGATCCATTAAGGCACACATTCCTCCACTCACTACGGAACCACAGACCCTTGTCCATCTGTTCATATTCGAAGCGAGACAGCCGACGGATAATCTCCAGTGGCAGATCAGACGAGCGTCAGCTGGCAGCAGAGGGGGCAGTGGTTCACCGCACCTGGCAGTCTCTACAACATTCCCACTATGGAAATCATTTCCAGTTCTTCTCTCCCCCTCTCCGGTCCCCGGCCCTTCGGCCCCCTCCTCCTCATCCTCCTCCTCCCTTCCCACCCCTGATCATCAGGTATACCCGACGCTATATAGCCTATCCTTCACTTAAGGCAGCCCATATTGACCGCGATCGACGTCGTATCCCTTCAGCTCCGATCCTCACTCTCCCGTACTTTATCGCACCTTAGGCCGATCACATCCAGATCGAGCCATTGATCGATTGTGTAATACCCAATCGAGGTGGACGTCTGTGCCTAACACTCGTAAAGAGTCATCTTGACTCGGCGCTTAAGCCGGCTGATCCATCTTAGGCCTCGCCCCGAGCTTTCAGTCATGGGACCCGGTTGACTATGTTGGTCACACATTTCATTGAATGGATTATACACCGCAGTGACATGAGATGTCCACCGCACAAACATCAAGCATTACTACATACACGACTCCGCATGAGGTATCAAAACAATGGAGGAAAAGAAGCACAAGAAGAGAAGTTCCAAATCTGGATCTGTCAGAACTCGCTTATTCTCCGATGACCACTCCGTTCGACAGCTTCAATCCGACAGGCAGCCCCCGGATGTACTCCTTGTCGAACGAGGACCCAAGCTCTTGGGACAGGACTTCCTCGATGTCCATGTACATGTCGTATCTGGTTGAGAGGTCAGAAACCTGCAGCTGATGCTCGGAACTGATGCTTCACTTACGCGTTCATTTCTTCAATCGTGAGCTTCTTCTGCTCATCCTCGACCTTGTACTTTGGCATGTTGGTATTGCTGGAGAAGCCTGGAGAGTCTCCGTCAGTCACATACTCGCAGTGTGGTTAAATCCCAACAGTTGCCTACCGATGCGCTCGTTGATGTTGTATGCTGCCTTGGCTGAAGCGGCTTGGACTTTGGTGGCTCGAGGCAGTCGCACCTTCTGGTAGACTGACAGCGCCGCTGCGACATCACCGGAGAAATAGGGCTTGCTGAATATGATTCCGAGGGCTGCGGCGTCTTCGATGGCCATGCAAGCGCCCTGGCTCTGATGAGGCATCATCTGCACAAAGTCAATCAGTACCTCGCTCGCAAATGTTCGTGTAGGGAAGCAACTTACTGGATGTCCTGCGTCTCCCAGCAGGCAGACCATATTGCTGGCGATATACGGGTAAGGTTGACTGTTCACAGAGTTCAACTGTTAGTGAGATGTCCAGCACTAACTCACAGATACTGCAGAAAACAACCCAGGGGCGAGACTTACTGCACCCACAGGCGCCAGGGCCTAATCTCGATGCCGATGGCCAGATGAGAGCGGACTTGTTCATCTAATTCCGGGTAAGGAGCGAGCAGCTCTTCGACCGGACGATCCTCTCCGCCCCATGTGTGCGTCGTGAAGTCTCCCTTCTCGCGAGGAAAGAAGCAGTAGTAAGACAGCAACTTGCCGCCGTTGCAAGGGGAGAGGACGATCTTATCCCACTTGCCTTCCTGGCCGCCCCAGTATTCCAACGCACTGTCTTGGGAATAGTCGACCAACCCCAAGCGGACCGCATCTTCCGTGTGGACATTGGCATGCAAGCAGCTCGACGGCGCCGGAGTCTTCTCGGGATGAAGGCCAATGATGCCTCGCACGGCCGAGCCGATTCCATCAGCACCCACGATGAGATCGTGCCGCACGGTTTCACCACCGTCGAAGGTAATCACACCCGTCTCGAGGTCAATATCCTGGCACTAAACGCACGATCATCAGCAACCGTCACAGTTCAAAGATAAGTATACCCCGCCAAACTCACCTTATGGTTCACCTTCAGTGTGACCGGCGTGCCCGCCCCTTCCTCCTGCAGCGCGCAGTCCTTCAACATGGCATGCATATACTGCCGATGGAACATATTGTAGACGTACCCCCAGCGCTGCTCGTAGTCGTCCAGATCATAGACACTGACCGGCTCCCCTGTCTTCCAATCCCGGTTGATCAACTTCTGCAGCACCACGGGGTCGCCCTTGGCGATATCGACCCCCCATTCATGCAACCACCGGGTTCCATTCGCCGCACACGAGATCGACGCGCCCACCTCCCCCGCAAAATCATGGCGCTCGTAGATGACCACTGCATGGCCCGCCCGCCGCAGCGCAATCGAAGCCGCCAGGCCCCCGATCCCGCCGCCCACGATCCCCACACTCAGCGGTCTCCAACCAGACGCAGTTGAGCCCATCTTCTCTGTTGTATGATCCTAAATCACCAAAGCCTAACAGCAAGCGTCTGAGAAATATAAGAAGGTGAAGCTGAAGAGTAGGATGATACTTCGATGCCAGAGAGACCCTATAGTTTTACAGGCGGAAGCCATCTATTTAAACTTCCTCTCCCCTCCTTCTTTACCATCACTACCTAGGTACATCATAGGCTATCCCGATTGAAGAAAAAAAGATACGAGACGGGTCCAGTCGCCGATTGTCCATGAGCTCACGAATCATCGCCCGCCTCTCTGCATCCCCCCGAAACAGTTATCAGTCGAGGGGGGGCCAGGCGGGCAGGCGGGCAGGCGGCCCGCGCACTCAAAGTGCATTATCCGCTTCGCTCGAGCGGTCGTAGCCGACGGACGCGGCGGCGGAACTGGCACCCCGCTTGTATATCGACTGGCTTATCTTTTGACTAAGGGGATTGAGATGGGATTATGCTTCGTTGGATCGGATCTTGGGTGTGGGATTTACGCAAAAAAGTCGAGATTTGATAAGGGTGGATGGTGGGGTGCGGTTTGGCTGTGGGAGGTTCGGGCGGATGTTGCACGCCCGCTTGTATACATATCTTTTGGGTTGGGGGGGGTTACTTTACGGCAAGCTGTGGCTGTGGATATGCAAGGTTTGGGAGAGATTGGTGCGCCTGAGGGCTTTTGGATAGGCGGGGCTCTGAGGATTGGGTACAGCAGATATCCTGAAGAGCTGAAATTATATATCCTAGTCCATTGGAGATAATAGGTAAAGTACAACGTAGCTGGCTATATTCGGTACGTGGGAATGTTCTACTGGAGCTTTCTTTGAACAAAAAGTTTTTTTTTTTTTTTTTCCGCATCAACCTGAACCAATCTCAAACATCATCAGAATAGAAGTGAACGATGTGTGTCATGGAAATTTATTGTACTTTGTTGATTCCCTTAGTTTTCTCTATGTACCAACAACCATAGTGACACCACACCACGCGCACCACATCGGTTTGTTCATTACTCTTGCCGAGAGGAACATATATTGAAGAAAGTAAATAGGATTATCATCTCAAGCCCCGTTGTGACTGTAAACGCCAAAGGTGGTGGACTCTCTTTTAGCCAGCAGAATAAGAAGAAGAAAAAATTACATTCCTGTATACAAGAAATCTAGAATTCCTGGTCATCGTCACCGGAGATGATGACGTTGTTGATCTGCGGAGTGAGGTGCTTATTAGCCTTCTTATCCTGTCTTCGACTCAGTTGGATAAGCAAACTTACCTTAAGAACCATGCGGCAAAGCTGGGTGGCGAGCAGGAGCTGCGAGCGCTTGCCGATCAAGGGGTCGATGGCGAAGTGCTCTCTCATGTCTAAATAAGAAGGGTTACTTGGAGTTGCGCAGCAGCGAGATATGTTATGTGGGAGCTACAAGGACGTACCGTTGTTGCCAGTCAGCATGCAGTCGACACCCAAGCGGGAGTTGTTCTCCTTGACCTGGCGCGACTTGATCGAAGCCAGGGTCTCAATGGGGCTCAGGCCCGAGTTCTCAGCCAGCGCCAAGGGGATAGCGTCCAAAGCATCGGCGAACGCGCGCATGGCGTACTGCTCAATACCAGGGCTCTGCGAGAATGTTAGACGAATGACTCAAAGGTAGGTCCAGAAGTTAGCAGAGGCAAATTCCACGTACCTTCACAGCAGCATCCTCAACAGCAATGGAGCAGGCAATTTCGGCAGCACCACCACCGTAGACGACACGGTTATCGCGCACAAGGTTGCGCACAACGCAAAGGGCATCGTGCAGGGAACGCTTGGCCTCGTCAATGATCTGGTGGCCATGGTCAGCATTCGGTCACGTCAATTCGATTCAGCTGTCCAGACTGACCATCTTGTTGCTTCCTCGTACGAAGACCGTGACGGCGCGGCTGTTGGCGCACTCCTCGATCACTAGCATCTTCTCCCGGGTAGTACCAAAGGTCATTTCGCGAACGCGACCGGCAGTTCCAAGCTTCTCAGGGCTCAGATCCTCGAAGCGAGGAACAATGCGACCGTTCGTGGCGATAGCGATCAACTCAATCTCGGGTCCACCGACCCAGCGGACAGCAGGAAGCTTGTTCTGGAGCAGAAGGTGGTTGGCTTCGTCGTCGAAACCCCACTGGCAGATGACCAGGTTGGCCCCGGAATCCTTCAGGTTCTGGATCATCTCTGTGAACTTCTCCCTCTCGTAGTCCTGCAACTTCTTGAACTCCTCCACGGATGTGATGTCGAGCTTGTGCTTGGTCTTGGGCTTCGGGGGCTCAAACGGACAGGTCAAGATAGCCAGCTTAGCATCCCGGACCTCATCCGGCATCTGAGGGTGAGAGAAGTCCTTGTCGACAATAACACCCTTAACGAGAAGAGAGTCCTCAAGAGCACCTCCGACCTTTCCGTCAACCTTGATCAGCTCGAAATCGACATCCTTGCGCTCGAGGTCGGCCACGGAGAGGACAGCATCGATGGCGATCTTGGCGAATTGGTCGTGGGACTTGGAAACGCTGTAGAAGAGTCAGATGGGATTGACTGCAGGGAACTCGGGATACGGTCACCGTACATCTTGGAACCCAAACTCGTCTTGGCAACCTTCAGAAGGTTGGAGGTGTCCTCCTTGGAGAACGGAATCTCATCGCTGATCTTATCAAGTTGTGCAATCGCGATCTCACAGGCTTGGTCGTATCCGTCTGCGATCCGGATAGGGTGGATGCCCTTGTCGATGAGTTCCGACGCTTGCTCCAGCATAGCTGCCGCCAAAACCACAACACCAGTAGTTCCGTCACCGATTTCCTCGTCTTGAGATTTCGACAACTCAACTAAAAGCTTGGCAACGTTGTTTGTGATTTCCATCTGTCCAAAATCTTCTAGTCAGAACTTATGCCAGGGAGGACTGCGGGGCGTAGTTGTCGGCACGAACCTGGCCGAGAATAGTAGCGCCGTCGTTCGTCACGGTGATATCGCCATCGGGGGAAATAAGGATCTTGTCAAGACCGCGGGGACCCTGGAGTAGTCTTTAGAATCGGAATCGAGACGCATCTCACATTCGACAGGCGACAGATCATACCAGAGATGTCTTGACGATGTTGGCAACCGTCTTCGCGGCGACAATGTGTGACTTGACGGCTTCGGTACCATGCTGTCTCTTCTTCTTGCCTTGACTGTCCGGATGAATTGCGATCAGCGACATATCCTATACCGACGAAATTGTGGCACACCATCTGAGCGGGGGATCGTAACGTACTCCCGAACAACGATGAACGGCCGGCCTTGTTCATCCTTCATCACAGAAGCTGAGTGTGGTAGTCAGCGACCTCGGAACTTGTATCATAATGACGAGGATAGGTAGCGGAGGGGTCAACCTTGAGACAAATCAAGCTCTGTAGCCACAAGAAAAAGAAGTTAGCACCGTGGTCCAAAAATGAGGGGTATCAAGACATACGCATAGCCATTTTGACGGTCTGCCCACTTGGCGGGAATCTGGAGGGGGAGGGGGAGGGGAAAGGTTAAACAAAAGCCCACAAATCACAAATTGAAAAGTGAACGGAGAAAGAAAAGGGCCCCCAAAAAAGAGATTAGGAGTGCGTGAGGGGGGGAGTAATGATAAAGAAGGGGGAGGGGGTAGAGAGAGGGGATGCTTTAACCGGCACAACTTCAAATGACGGGCGATTGTAGAAATTCATCTGGAGATGGAGGGAGCCAAAAACGGGCTAGTGAGCTGCTTGCCCAAAGGGGTCTAGCGTAGATCTTCCACCGCGCGCCTGCGCGACTAGCTGGTAGCCATTTCACTGTCCATCGTCACTCTTCTTGCTGCTCCTCCGTACTCTTCTCCCAGTTCTTCATCCCCCAATCTTCTATCGGCTTGCGGTCGGTGACCTGCACGCGCTCATCGATCTAAGAAAGCCATTCGAGTCAAATTTGACATCGCATTTCGGCCGCCAAGCTGTTTTCGCGACTCTTCAATCTCGCCGCATCACCGTTCCAAACAACAACAATGCCTCGTGAGTATCAATTGCCCGTGACCGCGCGTCTAAACCTGTCGCGCGCAAAGATTGACTGACAAACCATCATTTACCATCAGCTCCGGTGACCGATGTGTCCGATGACGAGTCGACTGGCGAGTCTATTCCTTACGAGGAGGCCCCCGCACCCAAGAAGCAGGCAAAGAAGCAGGCCGTTGACGATAACGAGGATGACGAGGACGAGGACGAAGAAGAAGACGTGTGAGAACGGTCAGGAAGTGCTTAAGTTGGCCTTGGAAGTCCTGACTCCGCGCAGTTACCACGTCGAGAAGATCGTCAGTCATGAATGGGGTAAGAAGGTGCGCGCCGCTCTCACTTGGACCTGTCGCCTAATTACTGCTACTTTGGAAGTCTCGCTAACTTTGCGACAGGGCGAGCTGCTCCTGCAGGTGAAATGGAAAGGATATGATGACCCCGCCGACATGACACTTGAACCAGAGGGAAATCTGTGCGCTCTTCGCTTCTGCCTTTGCCTTTGCACAAACCGAACTGACCCAAATGATTTTGTCCAGCGATGGTGCGCAGGAGGCGGTCGATGAGTACTTTTCCAAACTGGGTGGCCGTCCGGAGAAGCCTCAAACCAAGAAGCGCAAGTCCTTGGGAAGACCTCCTAAATCAGCAACCCCCGAGAAGACACAACCGAACAAGCGGAGAAAGTCTCGAGAAAACGAGTCACCGGAACCCCAAGCAGCAGAAGAAGACAGTGACTCCGGCTCGTGGGTGCCCAAGTCTAAGAGCTGGGAGAAGGAGGTGGATAACGTCGACACAATCTTCCGCGAGCCGGGCTCGGGGAACCTGCTTGCCATCTTGAACTGGAAGAATGGCAGAAAGTCCAAGGTCCTTATTGAAACTTGCTATGAAAGATGCCCTCGAAAAGTATGTGCTCCTGTGGCCTTTGGGATCTGAGAGAGAATAATGGCTAACAACAGGCAAGATGCTTGACTTCTACGAGTCTCATTTGTAAGTAGTCACTTGTATTCCAGGACGACGCTTTTCATAGGCTAACGTCATGGTAGGGTCTTCAAAGAAGGTTGAGATACCAGGTGGAGTCTGCCGTCTCTTTACCTCCCAGCAAATTGGGTGGAGCATCCAGGCATTCGCCTTCTCCTTCCCTTGGTATCCTCCCCAATGATGCGATTACTGGCCACGAAGCGTTGACAACGAATCGTGCATATGGGTGTTCTGTTGGGGCTTTTCTGACCACCATTTACAAATGCTATGACTGTAAGATAAACCCTCTTTTGGGTAGTTCTTGGACATGAGAGGTCAGCGGAGGGCCCAGAATGTCCCAAGATGAAAGAGCACTTGCACACATCTTGAAATACATCTTGCTTCTTTCTTCCGTTGCCATCTTCGTTATATCCTCGGGTCTTTCTCTGAGTTTTGTTTCTCATTTGATCGCCTAGCGTTGCTCTGTATTCTAGTTGCATGTTATCAAACTTCCAGTTTGCGGTGGACTTCTCATTCGATGGTTTCCGTCTCAAGACCGGCAGCCCTTGCCATGCTTAGATATTCCCACCTAGCATCGAACGCTTCCGCGCCGTGTTTCTCTAGAACCCGCTGGATCCCTCGAGTCTCTTTTCCTTCCACACACCTGTCATCTCCCGAGGTCCAGACCCCCGGAATATCGTCTGGAATGTCCTTTCCGGCCACCAAGTATTCGAGAACCTTGTCTGCCAAGTCTGGGTCCATACTTGTGCAGCGCAAGGCCTCGATGATCTGTGCCTCTGTCGCTCTGCCATTCCGAAGGCGGCGGTCAACCCAAGTGTCAATATCCTGCTCCGGGATCTCTGGCTGAGGGTCGGGAACGGCTTCAGGCTCGGGACTTGAAGGTAAGAAAGGAAGCTGAAGAAATAGAGGATCTATCTCCGGGGGTATTGGAGCGGGGTCAGTGCCATTTTGTGGCTTATCGGTTCCAGTCTCGGTCTGTTCCGGAATGGATTGTTGCTCGACTCGGTTCGTAGTTGGAGAAAGCTTCTCCCCACCAATCGATGCCTTCGGATCGGTTTGTGGTGGAGGAGGCCTCACAGGCTCCTTACCTTTGTGCTGAAGGCGTGCAGGTGCAGCTGCTACACGTTCTGGCACGGGCTCAGCGGTTCTTCTTTTGGGAGCTGAACGTTGCATTGGGTCAGGTTGGTCCGCTTCGTCGCCAGTCTCCGACACGCGTTTCCTCTTCTTGTCAGCTGGTTTGCTAGAAGAGGGCACAACCTCATGCTCCCGTGAGAGAATTGCTGGCGGCTGAGTCTGCGCTGTAGGGGCCGTCACCTGTGCAGGAGCAACCTCCTGCGAAGCTTTTTCTTCAAGAGCAGAGCCTTTTGGCATGCCCCCCGGACGCGGACGACCACGTAGCCTCTTTAGATAGCGATCGCGCCATGATTGAAATGTATGTCTGGGGTTCTAGGGGGTATTCAGTCACGATTAGACATCTCTGCGGGGATCTATATATTGAGGTGGACACTACCTTCGCCGCAAGTTCTTGGTAAATCTTATTCCCTGAAATAGAGGCTGTCGAGTCTTGTTCATACTTCTGCATCCAGTCCCATAGAAGCTGGTCATCTGCGACAGTGTAGGGCACTTTGTGGTTTCGCGTAGGAATGTATGAAGCGCCAACTGGTCGAGCTTCTGATGGCCCGGCTCGATAAGGCTCTAGATTCTGCATCCGCCCTTTGCGGATAGAGTCCTCGATGAACTTGAAGGAGTATCTGTGCATAAGTGAGTTGTGAACATCTAGGCAGAGTGACGTACTCACGTGTCCGGCGGGAGATTCCTCCGTTTGTGATCGACTATTTTGATTTCGGCATCTTTCTCAAACAGCCTTATGTGGCCTCCGTGTTGCTTGAGCCCTTATTAGGTAGGAGCTCGCTATTAATCCAGGGCAAAGGGTGAGTACCTGGATAAGATCTTTGAACCGGTTTCGTTGAGGAACATTGTGTGAGAGCCAGAAGTGCTTTCCCCGGAAAAGCGTCCCATTCGCGGTTACTGGGGCCTCATGACTGACTGCCGTAGTTACCTCAGCCATAATAATCCATAAGAATATCCGTTTGGCCTGGAACCCTTGGAAAGTCGCGTCGGAGCTGTTGAACGCCCCTGCAAAGCCTCCGACGACGCGCTATCACGTGTTTCCGATGATGAGTATAGATCCAATTGCGCCGGATGGTTTGTATGTCTTTAGGTCAATGTGTTTTGTGCTTATAACAAACATAGCATCATCGTGACATAGAAAATGTTAGAGCAAGAGCATGCTCTGAGCAGTCGAGACAATTAGCGTCGAAGGCACTTTGTTTGTGGTGGTCATGACAGACAATTGTGAACTGGAACTGGAACTCGGCCAGCACCAGCCCATTCCCCGGCCCGTAAGTTATCTTTGGGGGAAAATACGGTCACGTGCCCGGCATGTCCAACGGCCGGTGGGCAACAACCGGGGATTCATCTCTTATGGCACTGCAGCCTTCCTATTATCTTATGAGGCGAAATACGACGGGGTGTCTGAATTCATGGTCGAACTATTTACTCATGTCAGCTGAATGATATATTACTCCAAGCTAGCAGTACCTATGCTGTACATAGTTGGAATCTGATTGCGACTCAAAATCGGACCCCCCAAGCTGGTTCGACTCGGAGCAAGATGGGATTGCTACGGACCATAGCGCTGGCCATCCTTGGAATTTCAGGCTTTGTATTTGTCGCCCTGTTTGGGAGACTACCTGCATTTCGGTAAGCTGTGTATTGGTCCTCGAATGCAGTGAACTGCGACTGATGCATGCTTGTAGCAAAACTCCAATTGGGTTCCTTCACAGAGTTCTTTGGATACATATCCCTAGAGGATTCGCAAAAGTCGATGAAATACTGTTCAGCGGCCGGCTTTTCTCTTGCTGCAGCCAGGCTGGCAACTATGTTCTCAATGAGAATCATCCGCTTGTTCTGGTTCGTCTCATGAATCAGAAGTCAAGCTCGCCTCCCTGCTGACTGAACTTAGATATTCTTTGCCTCACTTCTGGTAGCAGGCCAATGCATGTTCATTCCAGCCGCTTGGGCCAGAATCTCTCCGGCCCACCATGTATGGATACCGCTCGCTGTAGCCCTTCCTTACTACTTCTTATATGCGAGCATAACCACTAAGTCTTTCATTACCCCCAAAAATCACGCTGAGGAGTTGGAACGCTATCCGTACGATAGGGTCATCTTCCATCCAGGACACCGCTGCAGCACATGCCGGTTCCTCAAGCCGGCGAGAAGCAAGCACTGCAGCACTTGCAAAGCATGTGTTTCCCGACACGACCATCATTGTGTATGGTTGATGAACTGCGTTGGGTTGCACAACTATCACTACTTCCTGTCGCTGATAGTATCGTTATGCGTCATGCTGACTTATGGCTCGTGCCTCGGATACACTCTGCTGTACCAGACCTACGACAAACTGGTTCCTGCTGACAACCCTTTGCGACACACGCGACAGAGCTGGACGACCTTCTTCAACATCTGGGCCGTGGTGATCGCTGCTGATGTTCGCATTGGCGCCACAACCCTGTTGATGACGATGACAGCCCCTTTGGCGGGGGCCTTTCTCGTATACCATACCTATCTGATTTGGGCCGGTATGACCACCAATGAAAGCTCCAAGTGGTCGGATTGGAAGGAGGACGTTGCCGACGGCTATGTATATAGATCGACCAAGGACGTGATATATGGCAATTCGCCCTTGCTCGCAGAGTACCAGGGGTCACCCACAGACTGGCCCATGAGCAGCGAGCAGGTCCTTGCACTCACGGATGGGGAGGCTCCAAAGGAAGGACACCTGTTATCTCCAGATTCGAACGAAATATCGCAGCCCAGCGACCGAAATGCTCCTATCGACCCGCGGTGGAGTTTGGTACATAGTATGCGGGAGGTTGAGAATATCTATGACCTGGGGTTCTGGAACAACTTGCGCCATGTTTTCGGGCTCTCCATTCGAGCCAAGATGTCATGAAAAGGTATGGGCTCTGTATGGTATACTACATTATTTAGTAGTGATGTGAATTGTACATGAATCTTCCCGAATAGGCAGTCAATCAGCGGCGGCGGGATGGTTCCGGAGCCGGAAAAATTCCCCTCAGCGGGTGTTATTCTACGAGTTGGAATTATTCCAAAGTTCTTTCCTTCTCCGCCCGCACTTAGTTGGACTTCTTCTTCCCCGCAACAATCAATTCGCAAAGGCCAGCTGCTCAAAACCAAACGGTATCCTTAACTTCGCGCCCAAGATGGCTGACCGGGCAGCAGCGGAGAACAAGCCCAAGTGCACTCCTGCAGAGCTTATGCTCAAGGTTATTCTGACGGGGACCTTGAGCCACTATGAGACCCGGGGTATGATTGATGACAAACGTCTTGAACACATGCTCTCTGCGGGCAAGCAGATTCTTTACAAGACACACCAAGAAAGCGATGTCAGGTGTGTTTCTGAAGCATTTCCCCTACTATTCCTTCAAGCCCATTTCGTGTTCTGCAGCCCCACGCTTGCACTGTTCCCCGCACAAAGACCGTGTTGTTGACCGGTCGACTGATTGAGCTCCCCTGGATAGACATAATCTCGGCCTGTCACCGGATATCTGGCAAGGCTTCACAGATGTTTTGACCAAGGCGATCCCCGTTCTCGAGTCCCAGTCGTTCGCTTGGAAAAGCCCTCCGACCGCCAACTACGACCACTCTTCCTCCAATCTCATAGCCTACAACTACTTCTCACTTGTCAAGGATATCGAGCGCCTGAATGACTTGTGTACCATCGCCCGCAATCTCCTCGCCACCACGAAGAAGGCCCAAAATATGGCGGCGGAGAAAGGCTTTGATCAGAGGATTCTAGCCCTGGTGGACACCTGTGTTAGAGTCACCGCGCGGGGATTTGATGGCGAAACGAACGCACGGAACGAGGAGCGCTGGCAGAAAGTTGTCAACCTCTACAAGCGCCTCCTGATTACGTGTCTGCAGTTCATGCACAATTTCATCATGCACAACGAGCAGCGGAAGATGGTTTTGTGGCTGGACCTCTTCGGATACCATTCCACGGGAGATTCGAACATCATTCAGCCCCGGGAGCCGCTTGATCCGGCCTTTGCTCAGCCTGAAGGAATGGCGCCGATTGTCAAAACCGGAGAGCGGATAGTCAACCCCCCCATCCGGGCTCTCTACGATCAGACTGCGGAGGACTTGCTTCTGGAGACGATCTCCAATTTCCCCCGGGAACCCGCGACGATCAAAGAGGAGGCGGCCATGTTGCTTCTGGCAAACATCAAGGACCACATGGAGAAGCTGCTCGGGCGTGATCTGACCGCCATACAGGAGATGGGCAAAGATCCGGAGCAGGTCAAGGAAATTCGCGCAGCTTTGACTGCTATTCTCGGAGCCAAGGTAGATGGGTGGTCTGATCTCCAGGATAGAGCCAAGGACCTTCCGCCAGCCCTGCCAGAAGATGAGCCTCCTCGCAAGAAGGCGATTGTGACGATAGATCGGAGCCTAACAGCTGGTTTCCCACGCGTTTGTTGGACCGATCTCCCCGACCTTAGCGAATACGGGGCGCTTTCGGCTGGTGATGCAGTTGTCATGGAGGAAGATATGAGTATGCCCCGGTCTGCTCAGTCTGCGGCCGAAACTCTACAGGAAGCGAAGGACGAGTTGATGGCGCGACTGCAAGAGAGCTCCCAGATCGGTGGTGATGGAGATCAGGACTACGATACTGGGGATGCGGGCACAGTTGGTGATGATGACTCGCGCAGCCTGGAGGCTGTTGCAGACGGAAGCATGGAGGAGGAGGAGGAGGAAGAGGAGGAAGAGGAGGATGACGATGAAGATGACGACGATTACCGCGGCCGTCCAGGAGACCAACAACGCGGCCTGTTGACGGATATACCGCTTGTGCTTGGACCCGCAGAGATCGAAGCGCTTCCGATGATCATCCAAGCCGGTATTGTTGACAGTTTCGGCTTGAAGGGCGGAGAAAGGACGGGGTCGCGGAATATGCAGGCTCTGCGATGCCACATCCTACTCACGCAGGAGACTGGTCGCAACCTGTTGAGAGAGTTGTTGATCTTCATTGCTGCCTGGGATCTTCCTGATGACGAGCTCTACTTCAAGATGATGGTTCAGATCATGGATGCGGTTCTCAAGAACGGTCTTATGTCGCACGCATACTCTGATTTCGGCCAGCCCAAGGACATCATTTCTCCTGCGCAGGCAGTCGTGGTCAAGATTCTTACACACATCTTCCGAGCTAAGTATTCTCCAGCATCAGTCACCGGTACTTCTCAACATACCGCAACCAAGAGCCCGGCCCCTCTGTCCCGAGTCGACATCCTTACCGTTCGATACATTTTCACCATTTTCCGGGGCAACATTATCCCTGAGACTTGCGCTTTGATCTACTTGCAGGGACAGATTCGCGCCGGAAGGGCTCTACCGGAGGACTTCCCGCTGAACTTGTGGGATATGGAGCGGGTCTACGAAGGTGTCTACCAGTTCTTGGAGTTCTTCGCTGTGCTGACCGAGAACAACGACTGGAAAAACCTGCTTGTCAAGTGGGAGATCGTCTATGACTTGGTGACGTTGATCAAGGAGCTTGAGGCCAGCATCCCCAAGGGCCAGCTGAGTTCTCTTACTCTGGGAGGACGCAACAGCCCTTCCCGGGACCACCAATCTGGCTCGGGTTCCGGGCCGGTAGCAGTCGAGAGACCATATGACCCCGGTGACCCCGACCCCGTTGATGCTGGGCCGGGATCGAGAGCAGAGTCGCCGCCCATCACGGAGGACCCGTCGGAGTTTGAGTGGCGCAATCTGAAGAAGCTGGTGGTGCTTGTTCTCTCGTCTTTGGTGTGGAAGTGTCCCGAGGTCCAGGACCAAATCCGGCGCTATGGCGGTGTGGAAACCATCCTGTCCTGCACCAACTTTGATGCTCACAACCCCTACATCAAGGAGCATGCCGTGATGTGTCTGAAGTTCTTGTTGGAAGGTAACCGCGAGAATCAGAAGATGGTCGAGGAGTTGGAAGCGCGCGAGGTGGTCAAGGATGATAACGGGGTCCTGGAGAGGAGTGGCCTGGAGGCTATCATCGACAAAGCGGGCAAGTTGGCTCTTCGACCCAAAGAGGAGCTTTGATTTAGGATTACAGCTTAGCTACGCTATTCTTCCTGACATGATAGACTTAGAAACAAAAATAGTAGTTCATGAATGAAACGTCTCTATGCAAGCTCAACAGCAAGCCTCGCGGTTCCAAAGCATAGTTCCGCAACACCATGCCCTATTATTCAGCACCTATCTGTAAGTTAAACCTAACCATACATGCCATCCCACTCCTCCTCCTCATCATCCATCGCCGGCTTCCGCCTGGCCTCCGCCTTGTCCCTCTCCTGCTTGGCGAAATCCGTGCGATCCAGCGGACACGTTCCCCGCAACCTCAACCACGGCCGCACGCACTCCAAATCAAACAGATGCGTCGGATGACACGGCAACCGCACGACAAGGGGGTACTGATCCTCCAAGAACGGGTTATTGCAAATCGGACAGACCTGCGACGAGTTCAAGGATGTCTTGGGCACGCGATCGAGCACTACACGAGAAACCATACATTATTAGCCAAAACAGAACCCATTTCGGCTCGTATTCCCCCGGACACGAAATCCTCCCGCTAACCACCCTTTTCACCCCACCTCCCCCCGGCAAGAGAATGAAAACCGGAATACATACCATCGCAAAACTCCTCACTCACCCCCTCCACCTCCTTGGGCGGCCGCTCCGCCGACTGCAACAACGACGCAATCATCTCCGTCAGCAGCTCGCTGCCCCCGCTGACGTCGGTATCCGTATCCTCCGGCCCGAAGCTGGGGATCCCACCTGCCGCCGCCGCGGCGATGGCTCCGCCCCCGCCCCCGTCGCGGCGCATCACGTTCAACGCTTCGGCGAGCGTGTAGAAGGCTGCGCTGATGTCGCGCGGGACGGGCACGGCGTGCGGCCGGTGGGTGCTGTGCGATTCATCCAGGGTGATTTCGGAGAGGGTGGCGAAGAAGCTGGAGAGGTCGGGGCGGCGCGGGTGCGTTGTGGTTGTTGTGGTTGTTGTTGTTGTTCCTGTGGTGGTGGTGGTTGAGGAGGGGTCGGTGGTGTTGTGTTCCACTTTTGGGGAGGGTTAGTTTGACTTGAACTGGGGGGGTTGATTGGGTTTGGGTTTGAGGGGGATAAGGGGGGGGGAGGAGGATGGTACCTTCGTAGGTGGACATGGTGGAAGCTGTGGGAGCTCGGGGAGCTCGAGGGGCTGTGGTGAGGGGTTTGTGTTGCGGTGCGATGGGTTTAGGATGGATGAATGGTTGATTGGAGTGGGGAATATAGATTGGAAGAATTTTCGTGGGGGAGAATGGTGGTAGAGACTGCGGTGACGTTGGCGTCTGAACGCTTCTGCGGCAGGTTGTTGAGGTTGAGAGAAAAGAGCTCGATAAGGTACGCTACTTAAATGGCGGCGGCGGAGATGAGATGCGGAGGCAGCAGCCGATAACGCGTTGCCGCTCGGCGGCGGAGATTCCGATCGGGCGGAATCTCGGTCTTTACTGGCTACTAGGTGCTTTACAAACTATGAACTGCCAAGATTTCCGATGTAGAGCATGAGAAGGGTAAATAGATGCAATCCTTAAATATATAAGTAAACTAATCGTATGATCGCGTTAGTAGTTAAAGTCCTCATATACTACGTTCTTACCAGTGAGCCATTTCAAAACCGAGCTTTTCAAAGCCGGACTGCCGCAGAAATACCATGTCTCGGCCAAGGACAGATCCAAATCATCTGTGTCTATCCTGCGTCGTAAAGTCTGTGCTCCAGAGGAGACGACAACCTCATACTGCCGCTTGATAAGTTCGTCCCCCGGGTCAGACCCGGTGAGAAACAAAGACGTCGATCTGGGCAGCGCCGGAAACCGCTTGAACGTATCCCACACCAAACCCACGTCGCTGATTGATATAGACCACAATAGTCGTAGCCGACCAAGATCAAGACCGGGGAGCTGGGCAAGCACAGGCGTTATCCCAATGCCACCTGCTATAAAAGGCAGGATCTCATTTCCCGCTGAGTTTATCTGGAATTCTCCCCCGACCCCTTTGAGAGGGACCTCAAGGCCGGCTCGTTCATTGACTCCCCAAAGATAGCGAGTCACATTACCGTGCTTCCTAGCTGTTATTTCAAACTCTGATGTAGAGATTCCCTCGCCTGGATAAGATGAGATAGTGAACGTCCTGACATAATCGTCATTGAGGCTGGTCGGGTCATCGTCTCGCATGTGGCTGTAGCCGAGATTCAGCTCATCCCAGAACGAGAATGTCGCGTACTGCCCTGGAATCCACTTTCCAAGTTTGACTGGATCGGAGATGCGGAATCGGAAACGAGCAATGGCTGGAGTAAGAATCTCTTTCCGGATAAGAGTTGCTGTGATAGAGCTATCTTCCTTGAGATCGGCCGCACTGACCTTTTCTGTCGCCAGATATCGCACCGGAGGATTGTATGGAGACGGCTCCCCGACGATACCGCGGAAGGAGAGGGACTTTTCCACATATCGCGCAGCTGTGACGGTGACCACGACTGCCAGATTTGACCGCGGAAGCACCCGTGCTGCATCTTGGCCTACCAGAATCCGCGCTTCCCCGGTCACGTATAACGCATTTCCCGTGTCAAAGTCCGGGAAGACGTATCCTGATCGAGGATTGGTCTGGAGATTGCCTAGAGTCTGGTATAGTCGATTACCTGAGTATTCTGGATAAGCAAATACAGCCCCACGTGGCCCATTAGACACCAGTCGCACAAATCCAGGAGGACCTCCACGGATGTTTGTGTCCATGTCAATTGTACCATGAGCCGAAGAGACAAACAGGCAGTCAGCACGATTGAGAAGGTCTACAGCCGCCGGGGTCAGTTGAGGCGAGCTTGACACCAGCTTCGGATTTGGAAGGGCAGGAATGATCTGCTTCTTATTCATATACTTTGGACAGTTTCCTGATTCGTCAGCTGTGCCGCATGCCTGATGCTATGGAATAATATCTACTCACCGAGACTTGCATCAATGTGCAACGTCAGGTGGGCGAATCCCACCTGGTCTGAGCCTGACACTGCGCTGGGACTTTCCAACGACCCCGCAATCGACCTGCCGTGAAGCTTCACTCTCTTCCGATTTTCCAGATCGAAGACTAATCCAGACATCAGTTTTCCGCCGCGTGTGGAATCCGCTAAGTCGCCTTCCGGTGGTCCCAGCAGTATTTCAGCGACGGGATCATGTCTCCTATCGACAGGTGTGGTCAGTTCGACCGTGGTTTGCGAAGAAGGTCTAGCGAATCCTTTCTCGCCGCCCCAGATGCTTGTCCAGAGGCGTCCTTCGGAATCAATAGTCCCAATAGCCAAAAGTGGAGCGCGTGGCAGTAGATAGCCAGCATTATAGGTGAGGCTTGGAACTGTGGGGTTATCTCGTGGGGGAACGTGAAGCAAATTGTGCATTTTCTGCTCACCCTCATGCCAGGGCATGGAACCTGCAAGTATGGAGGTCATGATGGTTTAGTAGCTTGGGTGACTGATGTCGCACAGTCAACATATAAGTTAGCTAGGAGAAAAGAGGGCATCGATGCTGGTTGTGAGGGCACTGCTGGTTTTATGGGGAGTGTTATAGGTATGTGCGAAGGTTTAGGGAATTAATCAGCAACGATGGTGTCAGTCAGTAAGTATGGTGTAGTAAACATGCCGCGATAATACGAGCGAGAGAAAGAGAGCATCTAGAACTGGATGAAGTAAGCGAGACACGTGCCATGCCTAACTACTCCTCCTCCTCCTACTCCACAGGCCAAACGCGGCTGGGTTCGTCATCTCCTCCTCTTCCCGCTGCTTTCTTTAGCAACAGCCGTGGTTGTGGAGCCTGCCCAGGCAGTGTAAAAGTGATCGACCCAGCGAGGCGTTGCATTGTTGTGTTTCTTGCTCTCGCACTCGCACTTCCTGCCTTCCTGTTTCTTTTTATTTTCCCGCTTTGTTGAATTGTGATGACCTGAATTCAACTCTCTCCTCTTGCATGTTCAAGAGCATTTGTCTTTCTGCCATCCCCGCTGTCGTTCTCCCACAGTATTGTTGTCTGATCATCTGTTTACTGCTTATCGATCGGAATTCAACACTTACTGATAAACCACTCCCCACCGCGATTGGAAACATCCTCCGATAACCACCGCCCACTATGCGCACCGCAGCATCAGTCAAACCATCCCACTACCCAGCGATACCCTTCCACATTATCCGCGCAACGGGTCTCATTTCGACCTTTATCGTAGGCATCATTCTTGCTGTCTTCATCACCAACCTACACAGCCATGGCTACAAGCTTCCGTGGGCCTTCCTGGTCGTAAGTCCCTGCTTCTCCTTCCCCGGATTCACGCCCGATTCCAGCCAGACACACAGACACACAGACACACAGACACCGAATTAACTCGAAGATAAAACAGCTCCTAATCGCCACCGTCCTGACCCTTCTCAACTACATTCTCACGACACTGACCCACTGCTTCTATGGCCTCTCCCCACGCCTCTCCCTAACCACCAATTCCATCCTCCTAGTTCTCTGGCTCATCTCTCTCGGCCTCCTGAGCTACAGTCTCGCGCACACCATCCTGACCAGCTGCACGGCCACTTACTGGGGCACCTCAACCGGCATCAACGTGTGCCGCATCTACAAGGCGCTCTTCGCGTTCACCATCCTCGCGACCGCCGCCCACATCGCCGCCGTCGTCCTCGATGTGATCGTCCGCCGACGTCAGACCCGCCTGGGCGAATACGACCCCATGGCCAGCAACGCCGCCCTCAACGACTACAAGATGCACAACCGCGGGAGCAGCGTCATGTCCGGCGGCGTGGGCCCCTACCACCCGGACGACCTGTATGCCCAGCCGCATCCCGCGCAGCAGGGGCCCTACGGGTACCCCGCCGGCCAGGAGGCCTATCACGCTGCACCACCGCCCGACATGTCGGGTCAGTATATGTCCCCCCCGCCGTCGTATGGCGGGCTGGGAAACCACGCCGGCGCCGCAGCAGAGCACGACCACGCTCGCGAGGTGGAACAGTACGGCGACGCTGCGGCGGCGGGAGATCTCGGGGCGCAACACCCCCTGCCGCGGGTGCGGTTCAGCGCGTATGGAGCTTCGGCGTCCACCATGGGCTATACCCGTCCCGCGGAGCAGACGGGGTATGATGCCGGGGCGTATCGCTAGATGGCGATTGAAATTCGTTTCGTTTGCCTCCTGTGGCCTGACGAGCTTGTGTCCTTGGAAGTAGGCGCTCGCTAGAATTCGAAGCAGCCTCAGAATGCGAAGCGCTTCTGTAAGAGCTCTTACACTGTTATATTATGGATTTGACGCGTTACGATCTCGCACTGTACATGATCTATTATTCTTTGAATTGAACATTCCAAACCACTCAAATGGCCCGAGATTAGTCGTCGTGACTCACGGCGCCTGGTTAGCAGACATTGGTGCACGTGTCCATCTCATCGAGTACGCCGTAATGTCGCATCGGCGGTCGGTGAAGAGCTCGGTGGTCTTCGAGACCACCTCCCTACCACACTTGACCCAAATGAAATCAGCCATCAACCGGGCAGTAATGGAACATCTTCACTTACTGCGTTTCAGCCGGGATCGGACTCTGAGGCGACGATTCCTTCCAACCAGGTGCTATATGTCACGATGCATAATCTCGCCTCGGTCTGGTACATATTCCTGTCCAGGCAGGTTCTACCTAGACTCTGGAGGATGATTTGTATTGCAGGATATGGATAGGAAGTTTTTGTTGTGCAGACCGGCGTTTTCTAGGAACATTTTCCGGTGTTGATTTCAGCACATGTACTCACCACAGAAGACATCTATCTACATGTTGCCTTTTCTATTACTATTCAAACACGGACCCGCGATTTGGAACGATATTAAGTTATTAATCTGTAATTTTTTTGTGGCGGGCATACAATCCATACCCATGCCCCGTTCATTCTAAGCATGAACACTAGCTCTAAAAAATTTGCTGAAGCGAGATAAGAAGTCCGCAATCGAAGGCCAGGAAAGAGAAATCAATCGATCAATAAAGTGTAACCAAGAAGAGCATGGCAGCGATAGGAGAAGCATTAAAAAGCATCTGAGACAAAATCCGTTCACACGTTACGTTCCAGATTTTCAAGCGCAGGGCCGACTTTCTACATAATAACTTCGTTGGCGACGTCCTGTAGTGCTGAGTTAGCTTGCGCTCATATTTAGAAGACGAGAGGGAGGGAGAGATGGAGAGGAGGATACGTACGCGCTTCAGTTCCTTGTAAGGCAGACAGACACAGTTCTGGACGCGCACCTCATCGCCCACAGCGCACTCCTTGCCCAGGATGGTGATGCTCTGGACCTTGACGCCGTGCTTGATGATGCTGGTCGAGTGGCTGGCCATCGGGACAGGCGTACCCTCCACACGGGCCCAGGCGCCAACGCGACCGCTCCAGCCGATGATCGAGTGCAGCACGCAAGCGTCGTGCTTAATCTCGGCATCTTCCAGCACAATCGAGTCCTTGATACGAGCACCTGCGCCCACGACGACGCGAGGTCCGATGGAGACGTTGGGGCCGAGCTTGGCGGTGGGGTCGACGGTGGCAGAGGGGTGGATGTAAACGGGGGGCACGATGGAGGCGGAAGGTGGGGTGAGCTCTTCGGACTGAGCCTGGAAGGCCTTTTGGAGGTACAAAGCATTCGCGGGAACCGCGGACCCGGCGGTCTTGATCTGGCGCCAGAAGTCCTTGGTCTCGTGGACGAAGAAGCGGTTGCTGTCGGCCAGATCGGACAGGATGTCCTGTTCGAGACGGAGGACTTCGCTCTTCTCAGCGTCGTCCTCGGCCGCGACGAACGAGGATTCCAGGTTCTCGGACGAAGGGTATGAGAGCAGGCGGGGCCGGGTGGTGCGACGCTTGATGGCGCTGCGGATTGAGGGGAAGATGCATTCGGTGGCGAAGAGGTAGACACCGCAGTTGATGAGGTTGGAGATGTGAGACTCGGGTTTCTCGACGTAGTGCAGCACGCGCTTGGTGTGCGCATCGGACACGATGCAACCGAAGTTGGTGGCAGCATCGTTGTTGACCCGGGTTCCGAGAATGACGGCCTCCGCATCCTTCTCCTCGAACAGCTTGAGCATCTCCCCGAGCGGGAATGAGCAGCAGACATCGGCGTTCAGGACGAAGAAGCGCTCGGGCTTTCCCTTGAGAATGGCATCGCGGAAGTGGTAGAGACCACCGGCGGTACCCAGAGCCGTGTATTCGCGCAGGTATTGAATCTTAAATTGAGGGAACTCCTTGGCGGAGTCCTTGATAAAATCACGGAAGACCGTTTCGTCATAGTAACCGACCAGGATAACTTCGCGAATATCGGGGATCTTCGCAAGGGCTTTCAAGCAGTGATGAATAATAGGGTGTCCGGCGACTTCGAATAAGGGCTGTATGGTAGATCAAATGGTAAGCAACCGTGCGTAGGCGCCGGGGAGAGGGGGGGGGGTGCAATCCGCAAGCGGGAGGGAGGGGTTGGAGGGGAATAGTTTCAAGGACGGAGGAGGGGCAGCAACCGACCTTAGGCACATCGAGAGACAGAGGCCTGAACCGAGTTCCTCTGGACGGACCACCAACCTAAAATCGAGTAGCGAGGTCATTAGTGAGCTGTGTGAAAGGAGACAAATTTCCAATGCCGCCTACCAAGATCACGGCCTTGGTGGAGGCCACGTTGGAGTGCTCCCGAACAGGTACTTGAAGCATTGAAGCGACGAGGGGAGTTTAACACAACGAAAAAGGAGGCGGGGTAGTAAAAGAGGAAGAAGGACGAGGTCTGAGAAGCTGAAGCAGAAAGATTTAAGCAGCCAGCAGCTTTAGGAGAGACTCGAGAGGGGCGATGGAGACTAACTAACTGGTAGTTAGACAGTGAACTAGACTAGTCGAGGAGGAGGAGGACGACAAAGAAGGCCCACCGCCCGCCGGGCAGCTAGACTAGATACGATCTTCAGCTGGAGGCTGCCAGGTCGGGTGGTACCTTACCTAAGTTACCTTACCGTCTTAGCTCTGCGGAGGAAGAGGATCCATGGTTTGGAAAGGGGGAACTTCACCGCTTTCGGTCGACCCTGCCCCATGTGGGCCTATTCTACCTACTATTAGTAGAGCACTGCACTGCACTGCATTTCAAGCATAACTTACTACTAGTATATCAAAACACTGACTATGACATGTTCTGAATATGCTCTCTCTGTAGTACTAATAAGGCTAATAAGCCTAATCTTGGGAATTCAAATTAGATACTGTTGCAGAGACTTCGGGGATTCATCAGCATTAGTACGTGCTTGCCAAGGCTGATAGCCTGGCATTGGATGGAATTCCTAAGCTACAACACAAAAGGATTATCAAGCGTAACACTGGTCACCTTTTAGAGGTATTGTTAGAAGCAATCACTGAGTGTATCATGGATTGAATATATCACTGTCTCATTGCCCTTACAGGGCTAAATCACGATGATAAGACCCTATTCACACGATCCAAAATCATTCCCTGGCACACAAGATATTCATCACCTTGGTAATGAGCCCCTGGTCAAGACTGCTGTATAAGTAGTGGCTCCTCCCCCCTCCTCCTACCTTCCATCCACCATGTCTCTGCCTTCCAGTATCCACCATCATGTGAGGTTTTCTCTGAAAAGAATTTCGTCTCCAAACACATAGATTTTTATTCATCCATGCACCTTGAGCATTGCTGAAGCTTGTCTCTTTTCAAAAAAACTGCTTTCTAGAACAGTTATAAGTGCATAAGTTGAATTTGACTTTCTCATGTCTTTGACACCTGATTCTGGGACAGGGTCCCGAGTTCATGCTTATCCGTCTTCTACTTCCGAGCCTGACACCCTGATGACACAACTTCCAAAAATCTTTAAAACCCACGCCCCTCCCCTAACGCGCTCCTACTCACACTCATTTTTCTCATCACTCCTGCCTCGGAAACTCGATTTATCGTCCACCCATTTCAGTGCCCTTTGCTTTGCAGCTAACTTGCCGCCATCATGTTATCACCTCCGAACATGTCTACAATTACAACCTTAAAGGCTTCCCCGGCTGGGATGCGCATGATCATACCGAAGCCCACAGAGAAAAGCACGCGCCTCAACCAAGTTATAGCAGAAGTCGTTTTTTTCATCCAAACTAGTTTGTTCGAGGTGGACCAACTGATGCTCGACACCGGCCTTGACATCGAGGACTCGCCGAGGTTGATCCGAGTGCTAGATACCTATCGGGTTCGATACTTCTACTGCGGCAGCATTTTGGTGATCATGGGAGAATGCCCATTGAATTCTGTCATTGATACTCTCGTGTTGAACATTCTCGACCAGCGTTCAACGATCCTACCGCGTGAATTGTGTCGTTATCTGTCAAACCACCAACTGAGTATTCACTGCAACGGAGTCATCAAAGGAAAAGGAATCAAGCGGCAGCTGCGAAACAAAATACCTGATAACATAATCACCTTCCGTCATCCTGGTAATCATACGATCTATAATCCAATCGTGCTGGAAGTCGGATTTTCAGAATCGCGAGAAGATCTTCACCGAGATATGCTCCAATACTTCGAGCATTATCAGCCTGCGCAACTGGCTATTCTGGTCAAGATCGAAGAAGATCTGAATTCTCGCACCTCACACACAGATCCAGGTTTTCGAGACCGCGCTGCTAGACTTCTCTTGCGCTTCGGCAACGGCCTGGGGAAACCAAACAATGCCACATACTTGGAGAAGAGCGCCCACGATGCGTCTGTGACGCCCGAGCCGTTTACTGAATATGAGGTTTTAGAACACATCCAAGTTGAAGATTGGATCGGTACCATTTCAGCTGACATTGAGGTTTGGGACTTGATGCACTCTAAGCCACGACTACGCGGTAGCCGTACTGTAAGTTGTCCTACGTACTCGCAGTAGACGTGGTGATAACTAATCCTGAATATTGTTTAACAGCGCCTATTTCCCACCCCTGACCAAGATTCCGTGCCTTATATCTATGCTGGTGACATGATCCCATTGGCACTGCATGATAGCTTCCCAAATCTTGACGTATCTCAAAGACTCGGTATCGATACGGATCTACTCTGTGAGTGGATGGCAGGGCTTATTCCGCAATTTGCTTGTCGGCGTGCCATCGAATTTTTCAGCCCGGAGAGCGAAGACGAGAATGTGGACTATATTCCGGATGACGAAGAAGAGGAGGAATAGTGATGAATCCATACCTTAGTTACGTTACCAGAAGTCCATTATTTAATCTACCAAGCTGCTTCAGCTTCAGCTCCAGCTCTACGCTTGTACGAACTTTAGAAAGGGCTGATCTCGGCTTAGCATAGAATCAAGATGTCAAATGATGTCATGAGCGAACATGAGAGTACTCGTAGATTTGTCCCAAGATGGTGGATGCTTAGCAGATGTTTTAGAGAATACCTCGTCTGTTCAAGCTGATTATATCTGGATGTAATGGAAACGGCATGTCAGTGACAGCTTTTCAGTGAATGGTCGTAGTGCCGCTAGCATTACTCCGTAAAGAGTTTGGTAAGGGTTGCTGCAGGGCTGTAAGTTGATCTATCAACTCCACAGCCACCTGTATCTCTACCACTCTAAGTGAATGTGTCGTTTACGGCCTTCTGTGTGTGTGACAGAATAATATACTACCGGTGTTGCTTTGTCAACTTCCCTTCCACATCCCCTCGGTATAAATCTGCCTACTTTTGGATCTCATTTCCAATCATTTTCTCCTCCCTCTCCTCTTCATCTTCTTCTCTAGATTATCGCCCATACAAATTGTTACTCACCCTGGGGTGGGATCTTCTTGTCGAAGTTTACCTCTTTTTCTTCTTCTGTGTGAAGCGCCCATACCTACAGCTTCCTACAGCCTCTCACTCTCCCCTATTTCGGTTGAACTTCGTGCCATCTCCGTGTCGGCATCACCTTTGCTCCAGCCACCGTCTGTCAAAATGGCGGAGCATTTATCGAGTAAGTGCCAGATTCTTCTATCAAACTCGGCTTCACTTCTGACTCACATCCCCAAGCCGTGATCCGAGCAAAGTCGGCCGAGATGTCTCGTCCATCGCCATTGAAAAATGACTCGATCAATATCATCACTCACGACATGAAGGCTCTGGTGAAGAAGATCCAAGATCTGCGACACCTCGGTATTGAAGACAGCCAGATTGCTCTCCCCAGAATCTGCGTTATAGGCGATCAGAGTGCGGGCAAGAGCTCTCTTATCGAGGGTATGAGCGAGATTAAAGTCCCACGCGCGGCAGGAACCTGTACTCGGTGCCCGATGGAGATTAATCTCACTGAAAGCGATCCCGACCAACCTTGGACGTGCCGTGTATACCTGTCGAGGAAATACTTTTATGACACGAGTCAAAGAGTTGATAAAGTGTCTAAGAAGTCACATCCTTTCGGCCCTTGGCATGTTCAGGATCAGGAGGACGAGCTGTTCATTACCTTGAGCGATAGAGATGATGTCGAAGAGGCGATCCGATGGGCCCAACTGGCTATTCTGAACCCAGGAAGACCGACAGCTGAGTACATTCCTGGGCAGAATTTTGAAACAGATGAGAATTATTGTCAGGCCAAGTTCTCACCCAATGTAGTGCGACTCGATATTTCCGCTCCTGGCTTCCCAAGCTTGTCATTTTACGATCTACCTGGTGTTATAAGCCAGGCCGAGCACGAAAGGGACAGATATCTGGTTGCTATGGTCGAGAATCTTGTTAAAGAATACATTACTCAAGCAAACTGCATCGTGCTGTTGACCTTGCCGATGACAAATGATGCGACCAACTCCAGTGCTGCTCGCCTCATGAGGGAGGTAAAGGGTGCAAAGGCGAGAACTTTGGGAGTGCTTACAAAGCCCGATCGAATCCAATCCGGGGAGTCATACGTTCAATGGCTGGAGATTTTGGAAGGAGACAAATTCAAGCTTGGACACGGCTACTATGTGATCCGCAACAATCCAGACCCCACGATCCAGCATGCTCAAGCGCGTGGTGAAGAGGATGCGTTCTTTGCTTCAGAGCCGTGGGCAACAGAACTTGCCGCATATCAAGAGAAGTTTGGAACCAGAAAGTTGCAGACAGCACTCTCAAGCCTTCTACTGGACCAAATCCAAGGTTGTCTTCCTAAGGTCATCGAACAGATTAAAGCCAAATCTCAACGTATCGATGCTGAGCTCCAAACCTTGCCGGATCCTCCTTCGGCGAGCAGTCCATTCATTCTGTGTCAGATGCTGAACAATTTCAGGGAGCGCGTGCAGGCGCATATGGACGGCGGCTCGGTTGACTATCCGCTGCTGAAGATGTGGTATCATCTAGCAATCGACTTCAAAAGGGTGCTGAGAGAAACCCGGCCAAGTATCAAGATATCCTCTCAAGCCGAGGAGCGTGAGAAAGCGATGTACAGTCAGAAGGCTGATGACTCAGATAGCGAAGTCACTATAGTCCAACCCCCTCCCCCAACTCCAGCAAAGCGCAAGGCCTTGAACCACGGCGATACACCGGATGCCAAGAGGAGATTTACACCGGACTTAGACAGTTTTAGGCCATTTGATAAGGTCCGTCGCGAGATCAAGAATTTCACCTGGGAAGAAATTCGGGAATGCAACGAAGCTGCCACGCGAGGGTGTCTTCCAGACCAAATCGATCCAAAAGCAATCGAAATACTGAATCAGCGGAGCGTGAAACACTGGAAAGCGCCATTGACCATTTTCTTGGATGAAAGCCATACCCTAGTGAAAAAGATACTGCTGGAGCAAGTTGATGAGGTCTTTGTGCAGTATCAGCGGACTAACCTCTATCGCGAAATACGCCGAATTGTGGAGCAATACTTACAGAAGCTTCACCAGCAGCACATCAACTGGGCAGAAGAAGTATATGAGATGGAACATAACAATCCTTTTACGATGAACGGATCAGCGCTAGAGCAGGCCATGAAACATGGGTTTGGTGTTCTCGTAGGCGCTCGAAACAGATGTCGCTACGCTTTGTACCAAGACCGTATTGGCAGATACCCACAGGGGGATATTCGCCGTGAGAAAGAACTCGATAGCATGATGGAGAAGCCACAGGAGTTGGAGGCAGCACTGGGTCCGGATCAGTACCTCCCGGAAATGAGAATCATGGCGGTAGGTTGAGATTCATAGGGATCTACGGTTACGTGGCTAACTGCCCTCTCCGTCAGTATGCGCGAGGTTACTATGATGTTGCGAGCTCTCGTTTCGTCGACTTGATCTGCCAGAGCACCCATACAAAGCTCTTCTCCAAGTGCCGCGGCCAATTGATCGAAGAAGTTCAACGCGAGCTACATATCAACGATCATGACAGTGAGTGTTGTTTATGGTTTCGAACAGGGCAACTGCTAACGTTCCCTACCTAGTGTTTGAGAGATGCTGCGATCTCATGGCAGAGGAGCCAGAGCGCCAACATCGCCGACTGGTTCTCCAACGCGAGAAGGAGAAGATTGTCAAGGCGCAGACATGGCTGTCGGCTGCCAAGAAGGACGAGCCCGAAGACGTGTACGACAGTATGCTGGTCAAGTCCCAACCTCAGGACGATTGGGCACCTTTCGCTTCGAGTATGGATACGTCTGTGTGAGAGTCTATATGCAGACGAGTGATCGGGACAATTGAGTAGAGCCAGAGACAAGGAACTTGGGGTGGGTTGAAGGGTGGAAGGCGGGGTACGCGGATATAGAAAGAGAGAGCGATAGATCAAAACCCCATCCGCATGCCCTAAGCCCTAAGCCCTGCCTGCCAATGATAAGGATTGATAGCGTTGGTATCGGATTGTACACTATACTAGTTTACAGAAAGAAGATCTGAAGTAACCAAAATATTCAAGATTGGGATGCTACTCCGTGTTTCTGTAATTCTCAACTCTTACGATGTGATCTCGTGCAGAGGCAGCGTTTCTTCTCAGCCTGAGGCAGCAATAGCCCGACAAACCGCCCGGCGTGAAATTATTGAGTCATCCATGATTGAATCGAAGGAGGGGCGGGCGTGGGGGAGCTGCCCCTCCCTACCCAATCACCGTCGCCCGCCTTGTCTCCCGCCCAAAATTCTCTCTCGCCGACTTCCAACCCACCAAACCCGCTGCTCCGTGTGTCATCTCCTTTCCCCTCCTTCTCTCTAAACGTCTTTCATTTGTCATAGAGGAGTCTAAGTCCCTGTTGCGGTACTTTAAGCCTCACTGATTCATCATGGCCGACAACACTGCCGTCCAACAGGCTGAGGCCTCGTTGGCCAACCTTATCCTCGACGAGGTCACCGGAGAGAAGGTCTCCAAGTCCGAACTCAAGAGACGCCAGAAGCAGCGCGAGAAGGAGGCCAAGAAGAAGGAGCGTGAGGCTGCTGCTCCTCCCAAGCCTGTCAAGAAGACATCTGCTGAAGACGATGAGGCCAACCTGACCCCCAACGTAAGTCGTACCCCGCCATCACCTGAGTCATTCCATCGCGCAATACTTGCTAACCATATTCGATAACTTGAACAATTATAGCAATATTTCGAGATCCGCAGCAAGAGAATCAACAAGCTTCGCGAGACCAAGCAGCCCGACCCCTACCCCCACAAGTTCCAGGTCACCGATGACCTCCGGAAGTACCTCAAGGAGTACGAGGGTCTCGCCAAGGGCGAGCAGAAGCCCGATGTCACCGTCCGCATCGCTGGTCGTATCTTCACCAAGCGCGCGTCCGGTTCCAAGCTGATCTTCTACGATATCCGTGCCGAGGGTGTCAAGGTGCAGGTTGTCTGCCAGGCTCAGAACATTGCCGGCGACGCTTCCTTCGAGGCCCAGCACGAGCACCTTCGCCGTGGTGACATTGTTGGTATTGTCGGTTTCCCCGGTCGCAGTAACCCCAAGAACCGTGAGGATGGTGAGCTGTCCATCTTCGCCTCAGAGGTTGTTCTCCTCGCCCCCTGCTTGCACGCCATCCCCTCCGAGCACTTCGGTCTGCAGGACAAGGAGCAGCGTTACCGCCAGCGCTACCTGGATCTCATCATGAACGACCGCTCCCGCAACGTCTTCCTCACTCGCGCCAAGATCGTCTCCTACGTTCGCAACTACTTTGACAGCCGCGACTTCGTCGAGGTCGAGACCCCCATGATGAACGCCATTGCCGGTGGTGCCACCGCCAAGCCTTTCATCACTCACCACAACGACCTGGACATGAACCTGTTCATGCGTGTTGCCCCCGAACTGTACCTGAAGATGCTGATCGTTGGTGGTCTGGAGCGTGTCTACGAACTGGGTCGTCAGTTCCGTAACGAGGGTATTGATTTGACCCACAACCCCGAATTCACCACTTGCGAGTTCTACTGGGCCTATGCCGATGTCCACGATGTCATGAACTTGACCGAGGAGCTTGTCTCTGGCTTGGTCAAGCACGTCACTGGAGGCTACGAGACCACTTTCCACACCCAGTCTGGTGAGGTCTACAACGTGAACTGGAAGGCTCCCTGGCGCCGTGTGGAGATGATCCCCGCTCTGGAGGAAGCCACCGGCGAGAAGTTCCCTGCTGGTGACCAGCTTCACACCGCTGAGACCAACGAGTTCCTCAAGCGCATCCTCAAGAAGACCGGTGTTGAGTGCTCTCCCCCCATGACCAACGCCCGTATGCTCGACAAGCTGGTTGGCGAGTTCATTGAGGAGACCTGTGTCAACCCCACCTTCATCACTGGCCACCCCCAGATGATGTCTCCTCTAGCCAAGTACCACCGCGAGAACGTCGGTCTGTGCGAGCGTTTCGAGGCTTTCGTCTGCAAGAAGGAGATTGTTAACGCCTACACCGAGTTGAACGACCCCTTCGACCAGCGTCTCCGTTTCGAGGAGCAGGCTCGCCAGAAGGACCAGGGTGATGACGAGGCCCAGCTCATTGACGAGAACTTCTGTACCAGCTTGGAGTACGGTCTGCCTCCCACCGGTGGTTGGGGTATGGGTATCGACCGTCTGGTCATGTTCTTGACGGACAACTACAGCATCAAGGAGGTTCTGGCCTTCCCCTTCATGAAGGATGACAAGACTGCCGCTGAGACCAAGAACGCCGCCGAGGTTGTTGGCATTGAGCCCCAGCCTGAGGAGGGTATCCGTAAGTCATTTCGATCTACAGTCAGAGAGATCCTCGAACTAATCAAAGCCAGCCCACAAATAAACGCACTTTGACGAATAATTTTGGACGATAGTCAAGCTGATGATGACGTGTTGCATGGGTTTCTGGGATGTCGATGAAGACTTCATTGAATTATAAATCAGGACAGATTATAATGGGTCTTCAGTCTCCTACAAAATTAGATGAATATGAAATGCATGTTTTCGGTTTCCCAGGCTAGAAATCACAAGTAGTATTAACTTGCTGTTAATCTTCGTCGTCATGCCAGTCCATCCCTGCTTTTTGTGAAAATATTACAGTGCTGATGCATCGAGCTGCACGTCTAATCAAGGAATCTGCATAAACCTTCCCGTATCTCGAAGCTGTGTCGAGCTTCTTTACCTTTGTCTATCTTGTCTCCCCTCCAATGAAGGCTGCCATGTACCAGATACATCCTGTGCGGACAAATCAATGAATGTCTAATGTCTGAAATTATGGCTCTGAGCATTAGTGCTTAGGGAAATTGCCTTATCGGAGAAGGTATGAGTTACAGGCCACAAAATTGGAGGACTTTGCCAGAAAATCTCATTTCAATGGCCTCAGAAATATAGGTTCCATGACTTTATATGTGTGCGAGCACCACGATATGGCATCGGGTAAATAATAAAATTCTCAGGTAATCTTTGCATTGATACAAACCGAAGCTTCGCGCCGGATGTTTCCCTTCTCCGCCAAGGGAGCGGGAAACGACGGCTATTTCCGTTTACCCTCCTGGTCTCCGCTCCGGTCCCCCCCCCCTCGTTGCGTTTCTCTCTCTTCCACGCGCAAATCGTTCGGTACCCATCTGGGCTGATTCCTAGGCTCCCGCATTCTACGATTGCGGCCTTGCTGCCAAATCCTTGGGTCGGAATTTTGACTTGTTTCTGCGATGTTATTGGTTGAGCTGGAACTCCACCCATCATGGAAGTCAGGAGGCCGTCCGCCCGCTACGGCGACACTCCGACGCGGACCTACCAACGGACCTACAAGGCCTGTCTCTCGTGTCGGCAACGCAAGGCCAAATGCAACCTCGGAACCGACCAGGACGGCTTTCCGATAGGGCCTCCCTGCGCGAAATGTCGAAGGGAACAGAGGGAGTGCATCTTCAGTGAGAAGCGGGCGTGGGAAAGAAGCAATAAACGCGGTAGGTGTTCCGCGGTGCTGGTGCTGGTGCATCTATTACCGTCTGTGCTTGTGCTTGGTTTCTTTGTATCAAGCAATGCTTCAGAACCTGATGTTGACTCCTTTCAATAGGTCTTTCGGAAGATGCACCCATGCCGTCGCCGAGTACACGTCGCAGGTTGTCGGACCATACCAGACAGGACCGGGAGCTACCCGACGACGTTTTAAAAGTCGGCGCTGACAGCCCCTTTGGTAACGGCAGCATGCCTGAGAATGAAAGCGGGGGATCGCATACGAATCACACTTCTGAAACACGGACTGGGCGCCGCGATCTTACTCATGATGTGCTCCAAGTGTTTGATGACCGTACCATGGACAATAGCACTACTGGTAGAAGCAACAGCTCACTTCAGTCTCAACCCTTTGATATGCAACGGACTCGGCGTCGAAGCGTGCCAGAGGATGTTTTACAAGTTTTTGACGAAAGAGTAGGTAGCGAAGGCACTGAACCACAACACGATACTAGGAGATCGCACCACTCTTCTGTTCCTGATTTATACGCATCCCGAACACGGAAATTGCCGGATAGCATGCCGCGAGGGGTGGACCAGCGTCCAGGTGGTGATAATAATAACCATGCAGATGGTGACAGAAGCTTCCACCACTCTTACGACACTGAGACACGCTCGAGCCAGCACCCAGCAACGTCGAATCTGGCGAATTCAATGATGCGGACCGTGGTCTCGAGTGGGAATGACGCTTTGAATATCCTTTTTGAGGCCGCCGTAGCCCACAGCCAGGAGAACATGGCCAATGAGTTTCAGTCGCAATCACAAACTATACAGGATAATGCCTCGCATGGCAGAGCCGTGGACAACAGTACCATGAACCCGCCGCAGTTCAAGTACCCTACAGAAGCCTTGGCCAAGGCGAAGCGCCCGGTACAGCTTTCACCTGCATCGGAAGATGTGCTCAAGGTCTGGGAGACCTGCCGATTCGTCAGAATGGGGTGGTTCACTTCAAGAGAAGCGGTAACCTTGATTGACCTGTACGTATATCTACTTCGACCTTGTTATAAACATATCTTGACGCTTGCAGGTTTTTCAAGAACATGGTTCCTCTATCCCCAATCTTGACCAATTTCTATGCCGATCATAGTAACCACAAGCATCTGATCACTTGTGATCCGGCTTTGTGTTGCGCTATATTGATGCTATCGTCTCGGTATCATGTGTTGCCCGGTGCTGGAGGCGAGTCCCGGAACTTCTTTATTCACCACCGTCTCTGGCAGCATTGCCAACATCTCGTGATGCGACTGGTATTCGGGCAGGAAAGATCGTCGCATGCGAAAAATAGGAGCATCGGGACCATTGAAGCACTGCTCTTGATGTCGGAATGGCATCCCCGATCATTGCACTTTCCCCCTGAAAGTGACGGGTGGGATTCAGACTTGGTTCTGGTCCCTGAGCCCCAGAATCAAGATGATTCGTCGTCAAACCGATGGCTGGAAGACATGGTCGAGCCTGCCAGAAGATCGGATCAGATGTCCTGGATGTTACTGGGATCCGCGCTGTCGCTAGCACACGAGTTGGGGATCTTCGAACTCGATGATAAGAAGTGCGACTATGCGTCATTATATGAGGGTTTCATCTCAAATGATCAAATCAAACTGCGCAGGCTTCGAGTGCAGCGCCTTCTGTACGTCTACATCAATCAGCTGGCTTGGCGGATTGGATGTGTTTCACTCATGCCGCAGAGCTTGAATCATACAATACTCGGTCGGCAGACGACTAGGGATGTGAGCCATTCAGAAGATGAATGGTTGGCGTTGATGGACTCTTGGATGGATCTCACAAAATTGGCCAAGAATGTGACGGATATGTTCTTCCCTTCGATAACGTTCGCGAGGCAGCAGCTGCACAGTGGGCGTTATATCGACTTGCTGGACCACTTCTGCCCTCTTCTGCAGAAATGGAAGGAGCAGCATCTTCGGCATGACGGTATGTGTTCCTTGGGTACTGCGAAAACAGTCTTTGCCATGATATGCTGATTGATCTATGGCGCAGTGCTTAGCAAACATTTCTACGACATTCTCTTCATTGAATACAACTTCGTGCGGGTCTACACGCACTCAGTGGGGATGCAGGCAGTTGTGGAGCGCATAGTTGCGGACAACGACTCGAACGTGGAAGAAGTCCGCGCTATGCATATCGATCCGATTGACTACAACTATATTCAGGAAGTGATTGATGGATGCTGTCAGATCCTGCAGAAGGTCATCGAACTTGGTGACTCAGGAGCTCTGCGGTTCTCTCCGGTCCGAATCTTCTTGAGAATCACCAGTTCCTCTATCTTCCTGATGAAAGCCCTAAGCCTAGGCACTCGTCCAGCAAGACTGCGCGAGTCACTAGATATACTGGAGCGCTGCGTACAGGTGCTGAAGTCGAATGCTCTTGACGATATTCACCTAAGCACCCGATACGCCGAATTGCTGGAGATGCACGTGTCGCGCCTGCGTCGAAATCTGCTTGCATCTTCCAAATCTGCTAAGAACAGTCATGGAACCACGACTCGCAGCTCAATGATTCCTCAACAGAGTACAGAAAGCGACAATCCTGCCCCCATGGCCGAGACCCCCGTGTCGCAGAGCCTGGCGGACGTGAGCCTGTTTCCCCAGCTCAACGATATCGCCGGGGATGATTGGCTTTCCCTACCGTTTGATCCGTCGATGGCACCCTTTGGAATCAATAGTTGTGGGCAATTTCCCGCTTATGGAGGAGGAGCGTTGAACTTCATCTGGAACTTGCCATCGTAGTTGATGCCATCTATCTTGAGGCTGGACCCACTTACTGTAGTACTATGTACTGAAAAAATCAAACTTTATCATGCATTATCTTGCTTAGCGAGTTGACTTTGTTGATTCAAATATGCCGCAGATAGGTGGTGCCTCCATGGTTGTGAAGTGTGAGCGGAAAGCTCCCAACGATATACATAGGCTAAGCGTTTACTTGACGTGGAGCTTTCTAAGGCTAAACATGGTAAATGTCGTGCACATCTCTAGCCTGTTGTAAGGTAGACAACACAAAGGAAGAATGTATAGCACACTCGCTAGCAACCACCGACATTGATCTCTTATCATCAGCATGGCGTCAGAGAGACACAAAGTCCGGATGAGTCGGCCAGACAAAGCGCTCGGGCCTTTGACTCTAAGAAAAGCACTCAAGGACAAAAGGAGAGGAAGAAAACTTTGATGGAATCCCTGTCAGTTGGAATGCATACTTTCCTCCTCGTCTTCCCGACTCGCCACTCACAGACTGGGTTCGGACTGGGTTGGACAATGTTTTGGAAGGGAGATTCCGGGCTGGTTATCGGCACGTGACCTGGGCCTGGGGGGAACAAGTCACGTTTTCCCGGCGAAAAAAGCCAGAAACTTATTGTTGCGATCCGCCTTCGCTCTCCGTTCCCCGACCCCAGAGTTTGTCCATTAAAGACTGCTTCTGCCAGCCTGTCGTGCACCACCTCGACTCGATCTCCCGACCCGATCTCTCTCCCTGCAACTCGCATCACATTTCCGTCGAGTTCGATTTTTACGGTACTGCGAAACCACCGTCCTCCCAACCTCTTACTCGACCGTGCAGCTCCTGCCACAGCTACTTGACTTTCTCCGGGCACGCTCGCCATTTGACCTCTCTCTCCACCTCTTCTTCGCTTTAATTCATATATCGCAATGGATCACTCCAGAGATCCCTGCCCCTGGGTTGCCCTGAGCGACTTCGGCGGTGCTTTCTGTATGGGTGTACGTCATCAATGAACTCCCAAGCTGAATCACACTCAGCTGCATTTGCATTTCCGCCATCGATCCCACAAACTAAACTGTTTCCTTCTGTATAGGCTATCGGTGGTGCCGTCTGGCACGGTGTCAAGGGTTTCAGAAACAGCCCCTACGGAGAGCGTCGGATAGGTGCCATCACAGCCATCAAGGCTCGTGCGCCCGTTCTCGGTGGTAACTTCGGTGTTTGGGGTGGTCTCTTCTCGACCTTCGACTGTGCGATCAAGGGTATCAGAAAGAAGGAGGATCCCTACAACGCCAGTATGTTTTTTTCATCCGTTGTTGTACAGCTGTACACGAATGCGAGCGGCGCGGCATCGCGCGCGTTTTCATGGCATGACGACATGGCTAATTTACTTCGCAGTTATTGCTGGTTTCTTCACTGGTGGTGCTCTGGCTGTCCGTGGTGGTGTCAAGGCTGCCCGTAACTCGGCCATCATGTGTGCTGTCTTCCTGGCTGTTATTGAGGGTGTCGGTATCGGGTTCCAGAGAATGATGGCCGACAACACAAAGCTCGAGGTGAGAATTAATCCCGGTTTTGTTATCCCGGGGCATGGTTTGGCCAGTGGCTTGTTTGGCAAAAGAATCAAGACCCCCGAGCTTTTTCTTGGGAAAGTTTATCAGGAGCTAACCTCTATGATCTCATCGACTTTTAGCTCCCTCCTCCTCCCCCGACCCCCGAGAAGGCCGTCGCTTAATTGATCCACCACCACCTAAAACTCTCCTCCATTTCATGCTAGTTAGGAACGTACGAATCCCCGCGTTGTCAGCAATATGCCCATCTTTCTCATATCCTTATCCGTGGTCTCTCTTCTCTGGTGTTGGGCTGGTTCATATCATTTCAGGATGCATGGTATAGAGGTTCCTTTCGACTCCTTGCTTCGATCCTCCTCCCCTCTCTCCCTCTCTTATGATGTCTTTTCTATAAAGAAGTGTGGGTTTTTGTCGGCGATTTTGGATGACACAGCCTTGCATCCTTGTGTATTTTTTCTCTGTTGTGTGTTTTTCTTTTCTGAGAGGGGCAGATCTCAAAAGAAGAGGTTCTCTCCGGATCAGTCGGGGGGAACTGTTTTATCTCTTTTTATTTTTCTTGTACATTAACATGCAGATAACAGGTATAATGTGATACTTCGTACACAGTGAAGTTTTACCTCTGGTAGTCATTGACTATTGCTTATCGGGAAGTTGATTTGTGCAGCCCTGAGCAGATTGTGACGGAGTGAGTGAGTGAGTGAGTGAGTGACGGCAGACGACCCATCCCAATCAGGCAAAGAGCGTCTGCAGTGCCAGCCGATAAGCCGCGCTCAAGACAATCCATCAACCCCCGGCCGACCTTTATCCCTCCCCCTCTCAGCGCCTCTTTCAATCGAACTCAGAAACTCATAACTCCCAAAGGCTGCTGAGCACACCACCAGCCTGAGTCTTTATTCTCTGCAGATCCTACACCCGGTATACGAAACCAACCAGCCGCCAGCACCACCGCCACCCACAACAATGACCTCCAACTCCCACCCCTCCGACCACAACCACAATCCCTCCTCCCCCCTCCCCCCCCTCTTCAAACCCACCCTCATCCTCCACGGCGGCGCCGGCGCCATCCACCGCGCCACCCTCCCACCCGACCTCTACGCGCAATACCACGCCTCCCTCCTCGACTACCTGCGCTCCACCCGCGCCCTGTTGGAGGGCGGCGCCTCGGCCCTCGACGCCGCCGTCCACGCCGTCTCCCTGATGGAGGACGACCCGCTCTTCAACTGCGGCCGCGGCAGCGTCTTCACGGCCGCTGGCACCATCGAGATGGAGGCCTCGCTCATGGTCACCTCGGTGCACCCGGGGCATCCGCTGTCGGAGCGGCGGGTCGTCAAGCGCGGCGTCGGCGTGATGGGGCTGCGGAATGTGAGGCATCCGGTTCGGTTGGCGAGGGAGGTGCTGGAACGGGAGGGGCGGGGCCAGCGGGGTGCTGGTGGTGGGGATGGCGGCAGTATGCACTCGCAGCTGGTGGCGCCTTATGTGGAGGATGTGCTGGCCCGGCAGTGGGGGTTGGAGTTCATGCCCGATGAGTGGTTCTTCACGCAGCGGCGCTGGGAGGAGCATCTGCGGGGGTTGCGGGGTGAGACTGAGGAGATCTCGATGAGTCAGGGGACCGTGGGCTGTGTTTGTTTGGATCGCGGGGGCGGGCTGGCGGTTGCTACGAGTACCGGCGGCTTGACGAATAAGTTGCCGGGGAGGATTGGGGATACGCCGACCCTAGGGGCGGGCTTTTGGGCTGAGGCGTGGGAGGAGGATGGGGTTGAGGGGATGGGGTGTGGTGGTCTGGTGGATGTGGATGGCGAGAAGGGGGAGAAGGCCGGAGGGCTTTGGGATCTGACTCTGGGAGATTGTTTGCCGGGGTTTGTGAAGGATGGGGCTGATAGGATGTTTGAGGCTTTGTGGGGAGAGGAGGAGGAGGAGAAGGAGGAGGAGGATGGGTTGGCTCGACGGGGTTACGATGGTGATGATACTGCACCAAAGTCGCAAAAGTCGGAGAAGGAATGGCTGATTGCGCACCCGCTGGAGCCGACTCCTGCGCAGAAGCGGCGTGCGGTTGCGGTGTCGGGGACGGGCAATGGGGATTCCTTCCTTCGCACGGCGGCGGCGCGGACGGCTTGCGCCACCTCCCGCTTCTCAACCCCCAAACCCTCGTTGGCTGAGGCTGTCAGTGCCGTTGCTGGGCCCGGCGGCGAGTTGCAGCGTTCGGCCGGGGATCGTTGGGGCTCAACGGGCGAAGGTCAGGGGGGTATTATTGGTATAGAGGCTGAGTTGGAGGATCCCGTGGTCATGGATCATGGTGATGATGACGACAGAACCAAGCTCCGGCGGGGAAAAGTGGTGTTCGACTTCAATTGCGGAGGGTTATGGAGGGCTTGGGTGGAGGATTCTGGTGATGGGGAGGAAGTTGAGCGGGTGATGGTGTTTAGAGAGGAATATAAATAGAGAAGAGAGTGAGAGAGAGAGAAGTTACTAACTACCTACTAACGTTATACTACTTAGTATACACAGTAGTTAAGTTGGGTAAAAGATGATTAGTCAACTACTCGACAGCCTCGAACAATGACCAAGCTTGAAATCACCAAGAGATTGTTCTGAGGCAGACAGTAACAATAACCATACTTAAAATAGGTAGTCTTCAAGTGCCTGCAAGAATGTGTTGAAGAGTATCCGTAACAAGTAACAATAGCAAGTAGCAAGACAAGCAAAAGCAAGCAAGCGGAAAGACCACCCAGTACTAGGTAACTAGACCCCACTCACTTACTGTCTCGGCTTGGCGCTTCTTTTCCTCCATCCATCGTCACGTTCCTTTCCTTTCCCTTCCTTCTTTCCCTTCTTCTCTCTCTCTCTCTCTCTCTCTCCTCTTCTCCTCTTCTCCTCCCTCCCTCGTGTGTTGCTCCTCTCCTCTTTCTCATCGCTTCTCCCCCCTCTTTCGGACTGCATCACCTCGCATCTCGTCGCATGCCATCCTCAATTCCTTCTCCATAATTCCAGCCATCTCGCTTGCCTCTCATTCGCTCCATTTGGTTTGTGTCATGCATGCATTGAGCTATACCTTCCCAGTCCACGCCATCTTCCAGTAACCCTCCTAGCGCACGCGTCTCTCCACAACCCTCACCCCTCGCCACACTTTCAATCAATTTTCCCTCCTCAATCTCAGGCAGCCTCGTTCGCCATGGAAGAAAGCGCCTCGTCGCGTCCCACCAACACCCCCGAGGGGTCCGTCGGAGCAGACGATCACAACCCGTCGAGCTCCGCGAAGAACCCGGCCCTCAAAGATCGGCAATGCAAATACTGCCACCAGGCATTCACCTCATCCTCCCTCGGACGCCACCTCGATCAATTCATGTTCAAGAAGAAACCCGACGGCATCCACGATGTCGAGGAGATTCGACGCATTCGAAGTGAGATCACGCGACGCCAGGCCCGCACCTCGTCCGGCAGACGCGACACCCCCGAGCGAACACCGGGCAAACGTCAACAAGACCTATTCAGCTCGGGCGACTCGGGCACGAAGCCACGCGACGGCGCGTATAGGATGATGTTCAACACCCCTACGTGGCATGCGACCGGAGTCATCAACGACATCCCGAATCCGAGCCAGGCGCAGGAGGGCACCTCCGCCCATTCGCGCATTGCGCCTTCGCAGTCTCGAACCGGATCCTTCACCTTCACGGATAGACACAATTCGAGTAATCCGGATACCATGCGGGCGCTGGAATTGGCTTTGCGCGAGGTGCTGGATAACATCAAGGCTGCAACGTATGACCACCTCCCATCTGGCCCTTGGCGCGTTTTGATAAACGATCTGACATTCTTGGTCCCTCCAGCTCTCGAATGCGCCCCCGACTCTCTCCATTTGACTTTGACATCCAATCGCAAACGTTTCCCTCCCTCTGTCTGCAGCTTCTCCCTCCTCCGCCCAGCCTCTTCGCGACCAACCCGTTCCCCTCACCTACATCTTTCCCACTCCAACCTCCGGGAGTCGAGCACCTCGAGATTGTCCGACAAGCTCTCCGCGCCAAAATTGAACAATGGCAGTCCGACCAACTCTCTTCCGTTGAGTCCGGTTCTCACCCTCATTCCGGCCGCCCATCGACCTATGGGCTCGACTCCAGTATGATCAGCCGCAGCGCCCAACAACACGAAGACCTCAGCCTCCGTCATCTTGAACTCGCCTTCAAGCACTGGGCCTCTTTGTCCCAGGAAATGCGCAAAGATGCTTGGCAACTCGAGATCACGCGCGCTTTCGCTCGCGAAACGGACAAGCGCAAATCCTTGGACGATCAGCTCGCCCGTGTCCAACAGGAAGCCAACCAACTCCGCGCCCAGGTCGAACGACTCGGTTCCTGCCAATGGCCGCGAGAGTTTGCACTCTTCCCGCCTGACACCTTGCCTCTTCCGCGGGATGTCGCCAAGGAGTTGGACGCGCACCAGAGCCAGATCTCCCCTACCTCATCGCGATGGGATTACGACAATGTTGTTGCGAAATGGAAGCGAGTTGTGATGCATGATAAGGGAATGGGTCGCGTGGGCGTAGGCTACACAGCCTCCCTTCAGCAGCAGCAACATCAAGATGATCTCCCTCAGATAGCGCCTTCTAGCACAGAAACAAGACAGCAGCGCAGTGCGACGGCCACAGCAGGCGATGACAGGACAGCAAGCAGAATGCTACACCCTCCGACGGGCGCCTCGGCCTTGAGTCCCGATCCTTCCCCAACGAATCCCGCCCCTATTCCCAGCGCAGCACCCGCATCATCATACCAGCAGCAGCAACAACAACAACAATCACAGCAACACCAGGATTCCGTGACTCGCAGCCCTGAAACGGGCCCTCATGCCAAACGCCCTCGCTTGATGAACGGTCATCATACGGCGACGGCAGCGCCATCCGCTGTCGGACACGACGCCCCAGAGGGCAATGTCCCTAGCTCTGGCGTACCTGTACCATTGTCCTCGCCAACCGTAACTACCGGTGCCGGCAGCACATCAGCCCAGCACTCCACCGGCTCCTCCAGCCTGTGGACCGCTCCGCAACAATCCGGCGGTGGTATCTCCTCTAATCCCACAGGTACAGCCTCCGGGACTTCCGCACCGACGCCGCCGCCCTCCTGCTCAGAGACGGCTTAATGGGTGTCTGAGGCAACTAGCTTGCCTTTGGCACTCTTATCATCCCACCGAGTGGGACGCCTCGAAACTTACCTCTTCCTAAGAAGACAAATGTACTCTCGTCATTCAGAAAATGAAGGTACAACCGGGTATATTCTCATCACCGACTCAAGGTCACTATTTACAACCATCTATCTATCTATCTATCTATCTATCTACCTCATTATTGAAAATGTGTCCGATCTTAACGTCGGGGAGAAGCAACAGTGGACCCACACTCCCCCACAAGTATAGGTTATGACAGGATGAAGGTGGGGTGGGGAGGGAAACGAAGCCATCCTATGCAAATGAGTGGTGTGTCATCTTGAGGATTGTTTCTGTTGTGTGTTGATTCTCCTGTACATACGTTTTTATATACATGATCCTTGAGATTGGAATTCCATTCACAGTCTAAACTATACTAGTACTTTTCAGCGTTCAAGTTCCAAGTAAACCCTCGACTTAACTCCCGAGGTTCTCCTATATTTATTCCCCCCCTGTTCCCAACAGCATGTCTGCGCATGTCAGTTTGCCTCTTAGACAGCCCACCCACTCACCGATCCCCCGTCTTCTCCTGCGGAGCGTTCGCATCCTTCGCCTTCCGCTTACTAAACCACTTCCTGATATCACCGATGCCATGCAGATACAGCCATGAAAAGAAGAAGACCGCCATGAAGTTGAACATCACGTAGGCCCAGAAAATCCCCTGCATTGGGCTATCAGCTTCATGTCGACCTGAGACCAAAGGGAAACAGCCCAGCAAGATTGACCAGCGGCCGGGGGACAAGATAGACTTACGTAATCTCGCCATTTATGCGAGTAGAAGACGTTGAAACTTGCGGCCTGGGATGGCACGGCGAAAGGATATACGTTAGTGCTCATGCCGCCTTCAGAGGGAGAGGCATAGAGAGGAAGAGAGAGAGACATACAAAGACATCGCCATCAGCGTATTGACAGAAGGCACAGAGCCCGTTGGCCGCGTCTTGGACGTATCCGCCAGCTTGCGAGGCGTAGGCACCGGCGTAGTCCTGACAGGTGGAGCCGGGGGGCGGACTGAAGAGCGACTCTTCGCGGGAGACGCAGCGGACGGGGACGTTGTGGGTGACCACGCCCAGGAGTCCCTCGAGGAGGTAGTGGAAGGGCGTGAGCCAGTACATCCAGGAGCGCCAGAAGTGGATGAGCGCGTTGTAGGGGACGACGACGCCGCAGAAGGAGACGACGAAGGTGAAGAACGTGGGCACGAGGAGGGAGGCGAAGAGCTCGTTGGGCGCGAAGGCGGCGATGAACTGCCCGAAGCCGATGTAGAAGGCCTCGAAGAGCATGAGCATCATCCAGACGTAGCCGGAGCTGAACGAGTCGCGCGGGAACCAGACGCCCCAGTACCTGTGGTGGTGTCTATTAGTTTGCGTGGACGGATGGAGATGGTGAAGAGAGAGGGTTTGCTTGCCAGCAGTTGAAGTAGAGCGAGCCTGCGACGATTGAATACGGCAATTCGGGGAGAATGGCGCTGGTCACGAAGGCTGTCCAGGAATAGATCTTGGAACCGGCCTCCCGAGACTGGTAGAGATCGCGGAAATGGAGGTATCGAGGCTGGAGCTGCTGGATCAGAGGCGGGCAGATGGTGAGGGTCATGAAGATGGAGAATAAACGGGATTGCATGTCGATTTGGCTGTTGCCTAGGTGCCAGAAGGTGAAGGTATTGAACAATCCGGTGAAAATGTGCAGGATGAATTTACCCTGCGAGCTTGTTAAGACTGATGGCTTATAGCAGTTCGACCACCACCTACCAGAACGTATTGCGGCGCCCGCCAGTAGGCAATGAAGGATCGTTTGGTGACCGCCAAAATTTGCACCCAGACGGGCATCGCAAACTCGCGGTCATCATCTGTTCGTTCTCCTCCTTCCTTGTCCCGACGTTCTCGGGTTATCTTCTCGATGGTCTCTGAGAGTTGTCTGTGTTCTTCTGAATTGGCCCAGACATCGCCCCAGTCTTGTCCTTTGTACTCAGGGTTTCCAGCACCAATGGCGTCGAGCATGTACTACTTCAGTCAGTGAAACAGGTCGATGTGATATGAAAGGCTGCAAATACCTCGGCAGGGTTCTCGTGCGAGGCACACTTCCTGGCGCCATTGCTTTCGAAATAGTCAATGAGCGTCCTGGAATCTGAGCCCAGCTCAGCGTTGTAAACGACCCTTCCTCCAGCTTGTAGCAAAAGCAAATCGTCGAACTCTTCGAACAAAACAGCAGACGGCTGATGGATCGTGCATAGAATCGCTTGACCAGCATCGGCAAGTCGTCGGAGAAAGCGTACAATATTGTAAGCGGCCAGTGAGTCCAGCCCAGAGGTCGGCTCATCAAGGAAGAGTAACAGTTGTGGCTTGCTTGCTAACTCAACCGCAATAGTCAATCGCTTACGTTGCTCTGGGTTCAGCCCAGCGCCACCGGCCCCGACTGTTGCTCCTGCTATGCCTCTCATTTCCAGCAGATCAATGATCTTCTCGCAATAATCATATTTTTCCTGGATCGAAACGTCGCTTGGTTGACGAAGACGGGCCGAGAATCGGAGTGATTCTCTCACAGTAGCTGTAGGCTCATGGATGTCCATTTGCTCAGCAAAGCCAGTGGCTCTTTGGAAACTCTTTGGAAGCGGCCTGGAGAACTCAGCAACAGCGGAAGGACTGCTAAGATGGACACACTTACTTGCCATCAACAAGGAATGTACCAGTGACAACACCAAAGTTGACACGCTGCGCTAGGGTATTCAAAAGGGTTGTTTTCCTGAAACGATGGTAAGTCAGAATTTCGACGGAGATAGTTGATTCATAGACTAACCCTGCTCCTGACGCACCCATGAGAGCTGTGAGACGACCTGGCTTAACGTATCCCTGTACGTCTTGGAGGAGCTTCTTCTGGTCGCCTTTATACGGGATTGTATAATTCACATTTTGCCACGTGAAGATAGAAGTACTTTTCGCGATACCCTGAACCTGTTTCTGTGATTCGTCCGAGTTCTTTTCTTGGAGGCTATTGCTGCTCCCAGATTCGATATCACCCGGAAGCTCCTTGTATTTCACCGCATCCTCGACAGCTTTGGGTGCCTCGCCCCGCTTGAAGATGGTGACCGTGCTGCCTCCCTTGTTGGGTTTCTGGAGTTCCATGCCTAGCATGGTCAGAACGACGAAGAGTATGAACCAGCCGATGATAATCCCAAAGTTACGCCAAAGATGAGATCGACTGTATGTGAAGGCTTCTTCTATATATCTAGATCCCTGAACGACCAGCTGATTCGGGGTGCTTCCTTGTATGGCGCACACTTGATGGCCTGTCTGTGCAGTCGGACCATCTGGGAAAATAGCTGGTGGAACGCATTGTAGGTTGAGATTGTAAAACTCGTTCGACATGATTGCCTCAAAGGCGTATTGTACTGGATTGACCCAAATCAACCATTTGAACCAAGGATGCATCTTCCATGGAGGGATGAGATAACCTGAATTGGTCAGTTGTTATATGACAAGGGATGCGAAGGGCGGGACTTCAATTACCGGTATATACGATCAGAATCTGAATCACGACACCGGTAAGACGTGTGGCTAGAGATATTAGTCCAGGCTCTAGAGTCCCTTAAGATCTTACTCACAAACGTCAAGGGAGCCAGTCAAGGCGCCGATGGTTCGGAACAAGGAATACATCGTCATGGTAAGCGTGAATATAAACAGGAAGTTGATAAAGAACTGGGATGCTGTCCTCTGAAGGTTCGACATGCTGCGCAGGATGGTCAGCTACTATTGCGCTAAATAGGCTAAAGAAGGCGTACAAATATACCACCAACTCGAAAAGAGTTACTTGGATGAAAATAATAGGCACATCAACAACGACCTGAGCCAGAGCAAATGCTGAAGGACGATAAAAGGAACTTTGGGAATTAGTATCGGTTCCTACGTTTTTGATGCAGTACTCACAAAGTCTTGTGCTTCAGCATAATAGGCCGACTCGAGAAGAACGCCGTAAGTTCAGCCATGGCGAGAAGTGCATTGAATAAAAGGACAAAGAACAATACACCCCCTCGTGTGAAAACACCGGCACTGCGTACTGATTAGAGAGTCCAGAATGGCTGGCATAGGTGCGGACAAACCTGGTCTGGGGAAGGTCATAAAACAGACTTCCAATGATCAATGCTTGGAAAGTAAGCATGGCCCATTTGCCGATCAGTGTCTGCTTATCACCATACATGATGAGAAACTGTCGCTGGGTCAATATGATAATTTGTTTATAAAAGGATACTGTGTAATTCTTCTTGAGCTTTTCCCTGGCAACCTCCTGTTCCTCTCTATGGACCTCTACCTCCTGCTCAAAATCCTCGATATCTTTTTGAGCAGCTTTAGAGATGTCACTGTGTCGATATGCTCTTTGGAAATCCTCCCCTGACCGAGGAATGCGATCCTCCCACCCTTGCTTGACACGCCTTGCAAAGGGATCGCTGACCGATGTCAGAAAATCCGGGGTTGTCCATCGAGGAGGGCACTCGAATCCCAAGCTCTCGAAGTAAGCTTTTGCATTTTCTGTGCGTCCGTAGTATGCGCATTTTCCGTCCTCGATCAACATCACCTTGTCGAACAAGTTGTAAAGGTTTTCCGACGCCTGATACAGTGCCACAAGGGTGGATGCATGGGACATGTCTGTTGAGCTCCTTAGGCTCTGGACATACTCCAGGGCCGTGCTTGCGTCCAGGCCTTTCGTCGAATTGTCCCAGCATTGTGTGCTAGCCTTAGTGACCAACGCTTCGCCGATGGAAACACGCTTTTTTTCTCCCCCGGAAATACCACGGATTAGTTCATTTCCAACCTTTGTGCCGAGCGCATGTTCAATCCAGAACAACTTGGCAATTGTGGACAGGAAGGTTTCCTGATACTGCTTCCTGGTTTCTCCCGGAAGTCGCGACTCCTGGCCCGGTGTCCTGCTTTTCAGCGCGAACATGAGTGTATCTCGGACTGTAAGCGTGGCATAATGAAGATCATCTTCGGGATTATAGAGCACTACGGACGTCAGTCCTGGATCAACAATGCCAGAAACCAAGAACAAGGATTGAATACCTTCTGAGCGATATTTATCGGCCATTGTCTCAGAATCAGTGCCTCCATACAGTACATCGCCTTCGACACTCTTGTAGCCGGACCTCTGATTTCCTATCACTTTCAAAAAGGTTGAGCAGCCAGATCCGGGGCGACCCAGCACGAGAAGCATTTCTCCAGGCCGCACGCAACCCTTGTAGGAAAAACAAAAGTCAGAATCATTCTTATAGGAATGAGGTGCAACGCTATCACTCACTGTGAAGTCGTCAAGAATAGTACGCAACGCATTCCCTGAACCATGATGCTTGCGACGAGTGAAAAAGTTCTTGATCAATCGAGGTACGGCAAGAAAGATGTCTGCATTCGTAGGTTGAATGGCAGCGCCTAGTCCCACGCCTTTAACCGTGAGATTCTTCCATACTACGCCGAGATGCCTCGTCTTTTCCTCTTCTGAGTTGGCTTTCCTCTCGTGGCCAAACATCCGAGACACCAGTTTCGCAATCTGAGCGGTATCATCTGCACCACCCCCGGATTCAGATCCTGACCTAGGGGTTTGTCTCTTGGACAGCACGCGCGCAATATCATCATCAGTCAATCTTCTGTCGAGAGTGAGCCTCTTTTGACTCCCAGCGACGTGTCCGCTGGCAAGGGTGGATTGGTCTTCATGATGGCTGGACCCGGAGTGCGAGATTGACTCGGACAGAGACAAAGAAGTCTGCGAGGGGTTATCCTCGTGCTGGACGTTTAGATTGCGTCTGGAGCCGATATTCTGCTCTCTGTCCATGATTTATGATAAGCAAGAGCCTGGTCATTGACCTGATGGCAATTAAAGATCGAGCTGCGCATTCAGAAGGATATATGGGGAGCACCAGGGGTAGAGTCTGGACCGACGCATTGGAACATACATCATCAGATTATATTCACCCCTAACGTCTGATAACGGACATTACCGGATGTACAAGAAGCAGGAAAGAGTAGTGGGGTCTCCGAGAGCCTATTGATCAGCAAACCCAAACTCAAAGCTTCCCGATGTGACAATGCGGGCGTGAGGTGGGTGAGTCGGAGTCCGACATGCCGATGCGACGGAAATAGGCGAGTGCTGTTCCGATTCGAGGAGTGGTGAGCATTTCCAAGGTTGAAGGCGAGAAACCCTGAGCTGCCAGGGTGTGTGGTGGCGGATGATGCGATGCGGTTCAATTGACGTCGAGCATCATGAAGTCATCATCTGCGGCCATCGGGCGAGAACCATGGAATTGGGTTTGGTGCATCCTTTGAACGCCAAGGGGAGCTGAATCATGCGACATCACGGGTCCTTCCCAACTTGAATACTCCGTCATACCTATTATAGGTGATTGTGCTATGTCGAGGTGTCGAGGTTGTCGGGGTTAGTGTATGTCGTGCTTGGTGTTGTTGCAGCTGCCGACTGGTCATTGTACATGGTTCTCGATACGTTGTAGACGAATAGCATCATAGAATCAATGTGAAAGGGTAATAACATGACATAAGACAAATTGAGATCTAGACTGAATGATGAAGTAGATCTGGAGATAAGGCGGAGGCGGAGGTGGAGGTTGATGTGGATGTGAAAGTGGATGTGGAAGTGGAAGTGGTAGTAGTGGAAGGCTTCCCCTTCCCTTTCTTCCCCTCTTCAACTTCCTCACAAACATTGTCATTTTTCCCAACCCCGCATCTACAGATCGAACAATGAGGGGGAAGTTCAGCAATCCCAGTCACGACGATTAACCGGATCAATAGGAGGGATCTTCTCTGCAGCGGGATATTTATCCCGTCTCCTGGTAGATGCAGATCTCCGGACTTGAATGGTTCCACCACTTTCATGACTGCAGACTGCAGCAGCAATGCCTGCGATTGATTTCTGTTTTGGCTAAATAATGACAAGCCTTAGCGTTAAAAGGACGCCCTCAGCATGGGCAGACTTGAAAGAATCATGAGCATCTCAGAAGTTTATAGACTTTGAGCATCATCATCAACAACATCATGCGCGTACCCTTCCTCACTGCGCTGCTCGCCATTCACCCGGTTGCAGCTATAGACGCGAGCAATGGAACTCCAACCACCAGCTCAGCGCCTCTAGTCACCAGCCTTAACCTCACAGTCGAAGGTCAGCTTCTTCCCTAAGGGGGCTCTCCGTAGGGACCTCAGCTCATATACCATAGACCTGTGGAACATCTACATCGGTCCCGTGGAGACCGCAGCGGTCAATACCACCGTGGAGCCCACTCCAGTCCCAAGCTCCCAACTGATCCCACCGCCCCAATTATACTATCCCTCCTACCTGACTGGCGCCCAAGTTCCCGCCCAGGGGAAGAATGATAGCTGGTCCTTCCCCAAGGGATTCTGGTGGGGCGTCACCAGTGCCTCGTACCAGGTCGAGGGGGCTGTCAAAGCCGACGGCCGTGGCCCCAGCATATGGGATGCCTTCACGCATCGAGCAATGAGTGTAGCTGATAACCAAACTGGGGATATCGCGATTAACCAGTACTACACCTACAAAGAGGGTACACACCGTCCCTCATGATACCTTCCAGTCCTCTCGGGAGAACCTAGATCTAACCACTACGACCAGACATCCAACGCATCGCCGCCATGGGCGTCAAAGCCTATTCCTTCTCCATCTCCTGGTCCCGGATCTTCCCCTTCGGCAATGGCCCGATCAACGAAGCTGGTCTCCAGCACTACGACGACGTGATCGACACCTGCTTGGAATACGGGGTGCAACCGCAGGTTACCCTCTACCACTGGGACCTGCCACTCTTCCTGCAGCTCTCATACGGCGGATGGACCTCCGAGAAAATCGTCGACGACTACCTCGCATACGCTCGCGTACTCCTAATCCGATGGGGCAGCAAAGTAGCGCAGTGGTACACGTTCAACGAGCCCATCTCCTTCTGCGGCGAGTACCCCGTGCCGGACGGCTACTTCACCACAGCAACAACCATCCCCGCCCACCAACAAAAGTTCTGGTGCGGACACTACATGCTCCTGGCTGCCGGCAAGACCTACCACCTCGCACGGTCCCTCAACATCACCGCCCCGATCAGCGTCAAGAACAACGGCGGGTACAAACTGCCCCGAACGAACTCCAGCGCGGACGCCGAAGCCGTCGAACGAGCCTGGGCCTTTAACGAAGGATGGTTCGCCGACCCCCTATTCCTAGGCGACTACCCAGCCCGCCTCAAAAACTTCACATCCAGCTTCCTGCCCGAGTTCACCGCGGCCGAGAAGAGCCTCATCCGGGGCGCGAGCGACTTCTTCGCGCACGACGCCTACACCGCGGCCTACTATATGGCGCCCGACGCCGGGATAGAGGGATGCCTCGCCGACCCGAGTAACAGCCTCTACCCGCAGTGCTACAACTCGACCTACACCTTACCAGCAAGCGAGGGCGGGTGGCTGATCGGTCCGGCCTCCGACCCCAACACCCGGTGGCTGCACAAGGCCACGGAGTGGCTCCCCGCGTTCCTGCACTACATCCAGCGCACGTGGCAGCCGGCCAACGGCATCGTCATCACCGAGTTCGGCTGGACCGAGCCCTTCGAGGCCTACAAGTCCAAGCGCGAGGATATTCTGACCGACCCGGTCCGGTCCGCGTACTACCGTGACTACGTGGAGGCCATGCTGATCGCTGTGGCGGAGGGGGTCAATCTGGTAGGGTGTCTGGCGTGGTCCATTGCCGATAACCTCGAGTGGACGGCCGGGTTCACGGTCAAGTTCGGCTTGCAGGTGAGTACCCAACTTCTGTCCTCAGTTTCCGAGGGTGGGGTAAGCTAACTGGCGTGACAGTATGTCAACCTAACCACGCAGGAACGGTTCTACAAGGCCAGCTTTTTCGAGCTGGCGAACCTCTTCAAGACTTATATCAAGGAGTGAAGGGACGGGCTCTGAGATCGGACAAGGGATACCACACATTTCCCCGCGTTAGACTATAGGGACACTGAGCTCAAGAGTATGGAGATAGTGTCAACAAATAGCCAGATCAGTGGAATCTATTACTTCTAAAACACCTGAATCTCAACCCCTACATGTACAAGTCTAGTTGCCTTGCTATAAACCTACTCAGAACTATACGCCACCATCTAACCAAACAGAGAATATATCCAACAACATCCATACAACCACCCCTCCAACCCCGATATATACATGAAACCTTCCACCTGGTACCTACCTCAAGCATCACCTCTCACTGCCCATCAACTCCGCCCAATCCCCACCCCCACATCCACCCAATCTGTCCCTCGGCTCCGACCCGACCACCTCCTTCGGCCCCTCCCCACCTCCGTAATGCTGGTATCCATGTCCATGTCCACGCGCATGCCCAGACCCGTACTCATACTCATACCCAGGCCCATACTCATACCCACACCCATACCCAGCCCCACCAGCAGCAGACGCAAGAGTCGCCTTCGACGACGACCCCTCCTTCCCCCCCGCACCACCGCCCTGTACTTGCAAATCCCGCCTCCATTTCCCCACCACAACCCCCAGCGCCACCACCGCCCCAAGCAACGGGACCCCGACCCCGAGACCGACCCCGAGCGCCAACCGACTCGGCCCCGTTAACGCCCCGGTCTCGTTATCAGTTGAGCCTGTGGCCATGGCACCCGTTCCCGTACCAGACCCTGTAGCTGTAGCTGTAGCACTAGCAGGAGCAGTAGCAACCACCCCCGCACCACCAGTCTTCTGCACCAGCGCAGATCCCGTCGTCGAGCCCGCCTCGCGCGTCGACGAGGCCGTCGGCCTGGAGATATTGAAATAGCACGAGACGAACCCACCCGCCTCGTCGGGGTCAATCCACAGGAAGAAGACGTTGGAGTACTCGAGGTCGAAGCCGTAGAGCTGGACGGGCCAGGTGAAGTTTGTGACGGAGTCGGTGGGGTGGATTTTGGCTGCGTTCGCCCACAAGAGGGGGGTCCCGGGGTTAGTTATCTGGATGTGGGGAAGCTTAGGGGTGTGGGGGGGAGGCTGTGTGTAGGTAGGGTCGGGTAATGCAGACGAACGGGGAGATTTAGGAAAAGAGGGCAGCCCGGGGGGGGAGGGAGAGCATGGAAAAAGACCTCAGCTGAGGTGCAGTACTAAGCTACCTGAGATATAGGGCTTGCTGGGGTTCACGCGTTCTGGGTCTTGCTTTGCGCTCGCCCCTGATGCTGAAGCTGACCAGAGGAGAGGAGAGGGGGGGGGGGGGGGTTACCCACAATAGATATTTCCCTGACTGGCGGCGCTCTGCTGGACCAGACTCTGCTGCCAGATGGAGACATTGAACACCCCCAGGGTCGTTTTCCAGGAGATGACCTGGTCGTCTCCTAAGGTCCAGACGGGGTTGATGCCGTTGCCGGAGGAGGGGTTGATGAAGTAGTTGTTTGCGTCGGAGGTTGCGGCGCGCTGGATTAAAAGGTATAGCAGGAGGAGTACAAAGCGCAGGGCGGGCATCTTCTTCAGCCAAAAATGTATATGGTCTTAGGGAATGGATGATCAAGAGGATGGCAGCGATCTGGGTAGTGATCTACCGGATACAGCTACTATTATACCAGACCCTTGTACCCTTGAAAGGCTCATGGTATGGTGCCAACAGCCTTGCTGCGATGTCCCTAGGGGTGTTATTCTTAGGCTTAGCCGCCGGGGATCGGGTTCCTGGCAACGGCCATCCCGATCCGTGCAATGAGAGACATGCCCTAATCGCTGAGGCTGAAACTTTGGAATCGGCCCGCCAAGGGTAAGAGTCTATGCAATGGCCTGTTGGCATGGTTTGGCGCGGTCATTTCACGAACTTTGTTTATAGGTGGGATTTGGGAGGAAGTCCCGGGTTGACGATGCATTCCATATGATGCACAACAAAGATTAACTTGCACATTTGGGCGGCCCGACTGGGAACTTGACCATTCGAAGCAGCGGCTGATCTCAGAGGTTGGCTGTCTGCGACAATCTCTTGCAAAGTCCTAAACTCAAGTCTGTGTTGAATGATTACGAAGCTCGGGTTTTGTAGACCAATGTCTTCTAGCAGTGGCCCAATCAGACGAGGGAGTATTGCTAGCCTTGAATCACCAGCAGAGATTCGAAGTTTGCTTGAAAGCCGTGGAGAGAACTAGGTCCCACCCCTCCAACGCTTTCTGGTGTACTTCGAAGGAAAGACTGCATTGACAAGGCGTGGGTAGAATGAGAAATGCCTGAAATCGGAGGATCAGTCCCATTTTGCGACGCCCAGATTCAAGCTGTTCTGTATTGGCAGGCAAGCCGATTGACACCCCATGTATTACTTCCACATTATGTATTTATAGCGAGGTCGTGCCACGCTGAGCCACTATATCGAGATCTGCCGCCAGAACTGCTTAGCACGATTTGCTGTCTGTAGCTGTCTGACGAATGAATGCATCAATCAATCAGCCTGCACCTGTTGCCACGGCAGCACAAACTAGTCCGCAGAAACATCCACAATCTTCTGCATCCCATCCTCCACTAACATCGCAACCGACCCTCCAAGCACCGTGAAATTCCTCGGGTCAGCATCCAACGGCACTCCTACATCATCCCACGTCGCATGGACCGTCCTCTCGCCGCTCAGGAGCCGGTTGACGTTAAGCATGGTACTATACATCACCCCGAAACTATAAGCCCCGTGCACACTGTCATCCTGATCATGTATATCGGAGGTCTTGGAGAATGACCCAGCGGGCTGATACCCCCCCGTCAGCGACGGATACGCGCCGAAGCACCGCAGATACCCATGCCCGCACATCCGGCCCAACGACACATCGAATTGAGCCCCGATATCAATCTGCTCCGCCAGCTGCCCAGGGCTAACGGAGAGCGCCGCCAGGATCTTCTGGGCGCCGAAGTAGCTCACAGCATAGACCAGAGAGCAGACCGCATCGCCCACGCTGCAGACCAGGCGCGCATGGTCGGGTCGATCGATAGGAGGCGGATCGCGCCAGTAAGGTAGGAAGTGATGGGGCGGTAACACTGTGAAATCCTGATGCGACAGGAAAACCGGCAGCTCGGTCTTGCAACTCATACCGCAGTGGCCGAGCCAGAGGACATCCCAGTCGTCGCCATAGGGAGACCCGGTGGAGTTGCCATCCGAGCCCTGCAGAGCTCGGACGGCGAGCGCATAGCTCTGGAGCTGCGTTTTGAGGGTCACGTCCCAGTCGACATCGTCCTCCATGATGATAGCGCTTCCGAGTCTGCCTTGGACGATTCTGCGCGAGGGTCAGCAGGTATTGCAGGACAGCAAGCGGGATGTTGCATACTGCTGCATTGCATTGACATGCGCACGCCGGGCCGCATATTCCGTGGGCTTGTGGTCTGGATTCCAATGCTGGAGGAGCTCATCAGCCACCAACACAGAATCAAGTTTCACACATTTTCAGGCTTACATGAGGTATTGATTTGGGATTGACTTCGTCCGGGGTGACCCCATCAATCCATTCCACACGGAAGCCGCTGACCGATGAACCCAAGATAATATTGTCCCTCTTATCGGGTCTGGACGGGAGGTTCACAACAAAAATCTTCTGAGTCTGCGTCTTGTTAGTACAAAGTTATCCCTTTCAGCAGAATTTCTGTGCGCACTCCTAAAGTCTCGTTGCTGATGGGATGGAGGGGGATCGACTCATCCTCGGGCCGATTCCGCGCTGTCACTTGCGCATAGTGGATCGGCGAGAAGCTCAGAATGACGACGATCGCCCCAAGTAAAAGTAGAATGGTTCGAGGGAGTCGTTTCTGAAGGATGGACAGAACCATACTCGCTCAATCAAGTAGAAAAGACAGTAAGATCGAACATCAAACCAGTTGGAATGGATTTGTAGGCGCACTCAATCGCCCCTTGAGGCGCTCAATTCTCAATTGTTGATCTTAAATGCGGGGAGGGGATGGGGATGTCCCCAGCGGGGCAGCGGGCTTATCTGGCTTGGCTCGGGGTGGCTATTGCCTGGTAGAGCAGAAAGGTGAGGAGAAAGACAGAAAGAGAGGAAGAAAGGGGGGAGAAAGGGAGAAAAAGAAGAAGTCTGAGAGCCATCCCTGGTAAGATTTGCTCAGGGAGTTCCAAGTTACATTGGAGAGGACGGATCTAAGTTAGTGGGAGAATTAAATGAGCCTTGAATTAGCCGCTGGGCGGCGGGAATCTGGCCCAGTGGAAGGAGCGGATCTGCCGCCGGGACCCTCCGAACTTAGCCACTGCGTCCGCTATTCACTCTTCTACCGGGTAGTGTACAGTACATCGAGCGTGGATTACAAGTGTTTACCTCCAGCTCTCCCTGCTTTGTTGTCGGATCGTCATGCTAACAGGTGCACCGATGATGTGAATACGGGCAGGTAAATATACATAGTGGCTTAATTGAGGCTGGGTGGTGTCATGGGAAGATAAGCCAGTGCTTGACGGCGAGATACTCGGGCTGCTCAGTGGAGCAAGAAGCCGCACCAAGTTCGATCTCAAGCAGAAAAGGAAAGTTGCTGGATCTCCACGGCAGTCCAGTTCGATAGTTATCTAGAAAGCTTATGTGAGGGGTCACTCTCTACCTAGTAATTAACTACATTTATATCCCTGCCACGGCGGTCAGCACTAGCCCTGTTCCCGCACTGCCCCATCATCACCTCATCCCCTCAGGGCATTCATTTTCAACCCAGATTTCTCACTTCAACATCGAAAACACAATCGTCATCACCTTCTACGTTCTAGATTGAATACCAACAATGGGCCAACAAGCATCCGTCCCCCGCCCCGGCACGGACCTGCAGGTGATCGGGGCGGGGCTCTCCCGCACGGGAACCGCATCCTTCAGCGCAGCCCTAGAGATCCTCCTGGACGCCCCCGTCTACCACGGGGGCACGCAAACCACCATGGGGCCCCCCCTTGAGATCCAATCGTGGAACGCCATCCTGCGCACCTGGCTCGCGGGCGATAGGCCGCAAACCCTGCAGCGGCTGCGGGCCCGCACCGCCGGCTACGGCGCGATCACCGACGCCCCGGCCAGCCAATTGGTCCCCGAACTGCTCGAGCTCTATCCCCGTGCCAAAGTGATCGTGACCGTGCGCGATCGCGACAGCTGGGTGCAGAGCATGCAGCAGATCAGCTCCCTGGCCAAGCTGTGGTTTCTAGGGGCGGTTCTGCTCCCCTTGCCGGGGATGCGGTACTTCGTGACGTATATCGACCTGCTGCAGCGCCAGTGGGATCGGATCTACGGGAATAGCCGCGATAACGCCTGGATCTACGACCGGCATCTGGAGTGGCTGAAGGAGGTGGTGCCCGCGGATCAGTTGGTGTTGTTCAGTGTCAAGGAGGGGTGGGAGCCACTGTGTCGGGCGCTGGGCAAGGAGGTTCCCAAGGGTATTCCTTTCCCCAGAATTAATGATTCCAAAGCGATCGATCGCGTGGCGGCTTATCATATTAAGCGGGGGTTGGCGCGATGGGCTGTGGTCTTCGCTGTGATGGGGTTGGTGGGGGCGTGGTGGGTTTCTGGGAGGTGATGGGGTTGGAAGACTTGGAGTGACGATGGGAGCAGGACCGTTTCAATGGTGAAGCGATGACCAGAGCGAGAGGGGGCAGAGTGGCAAGGTATTGGGAATGTAAAGCATGTGTATCTTGTATGAAGCATTTTGTTGTGGTAATTGAGATAGTCCTAGTGCTTCATCTCGAAGGATTGCTGGTAGGATTGTCAACTTAGAACACGCACTTTTATACTCCTCCCACACTCCGGGCCGCTTAGTGAGCAAAAAGCGGCGTCAAGTTGGATGTAAAGCGGAAAGGGAAAGTCGTTCGAGTTCAGTAGCCTGCCCACACATACTACTCATTTGACACCAACTACCAATTCCAATGCAGAAGACACAGTCATCAATTTTATTATCTTAACACAGAACAGATTCAACCTAATCATGAATACACACTAAGCCTACCAAGAAATAAGAACACAGATCATGGTAAAATATATTGGTATATGGGGTATCCATGATGCACTCGGGCTGTAAACATCAAACAACCAAGGCAGAATGCCGGCAAATGTGATCGCAAGCAAAACCCTCTCCCTGTGGCGGGCTAAGAGATAGATAACATGGTATCACGCGATAAATAAACCTCTATCTCAGACCGGGTCTGACATTATGTGCACAACGCCAAATGTACTCCACACATGCCACCTCTCGGGCATGTCGACTTTCGAGCCAACGGAAAAAAGAAAATTCACATGGATGGATTCAGGATGCAAGGTACCGTCAGCCTCTAGCCAAAGGCCATCACATCAAATCCTGTGTGGACAGAGTGCTGTCAAAAGTGTTTCGTGGAACAGCGGAGCCGTGAGCTGAACCAGACCAGCGGTTCCCAAAATCATGCGAGAAGAGCTCAGCCGCCAGGGTTGGTCTTCAGTGGGCGGATCGCCCCTCCCCATGGGAGAGCCTATCCGGGGATGGTTGCACAGCGCCCCCGAAGCTTTGCCGCCGATCCGACTTGTGAAGCTCCGCCTCAAGCGAAGTGATGACCGGCGGTGCAGATTTCAACGGGGAGGGACCGGCGACCCGCGGGGAAAGCGACCGATCGTGGTCGCTGAGGTTCGAAGTGTTGATGCTCAGCCCATGCACATTGCTGCTGGCGCCGCTGGCACGGACGCGGAAGGAGCGGCGGCCGGGGTTCAGGTGGTCGGCCGGTGTGATGTTGACATTCTCATCGTCGTCCAGGTCGTCCGGCGAGTATCGCATGCCTGTCTCAGGGTGGCGGATCCGCTGATATTCGCCGCGCTCGCCCGTGGGATCCGAGTCGTCGGCCTCAGAGTCAAGGTTCGGACTGCGCGTCCAAGATCCCTTCCGAGCTTCCGCACGCATCTTCGCAATCTTCATGTAGTTATATGTACCAATGCTGGCGATGGTCACAAACAAGCCAGTGATGTTGATGAAGGTGAGCTGGTCGTGGAAAATCACCCCCGCTGCACTGATGGTGACCACTTCCTTGAAAATACCGCAGATGCTCAAGGTTACCACCGAGGAGCGCTTGAGGAGCGCGAATTCGGACGAAATCATACAGAAAGCGAGAAGGCCGGGGAAGATCAACAGGCCCACCCCGAACAGGCTACCGCGAGCCTCGGCCAACGCATGGAATCCCGCAGCGATCTCGGAGGGTCCCTCCACAGCCAGCGCAATAATAATAAGAGACACAAACATGACGGGGGTAAGGAAAAATAGAGTAGAGAAGGGATTGGCCGTCGCTGGGTGGCGGAGGAGGAGGATCTGGGTCAGACCCCATCGGAAACCCGAGAAGAACGCGGATGCAATGACCAGGACGAACCCGACTACATTGAAAGCGGTCTCGCCAGCGACCATCATGACAACACCTACAGTCATTGTGGCGATAATGATTATCAATCTAACTGAGGGAGTCTCGAGGCGGAAGAGGAAGGCAAACAGAAGAACAAAGGCGAGGGCGGACGATTTGCACATAGTAAGAAAAGTGAGGGAGATGAACTTCAAGGACATATTTCCAAGACCAATGTCGAGGGAGGTTGCTGCACCGCAGGGAACCAGACGAGTAAAGTAGAAGAATTTGGTGAGGATCGGCCCTTTCTCCGAGTTATCATGACCTCGGACGGGCGAACCGGACGGCGTGGAGGTGTGAGGGTGCTGCGGGCGCAACGATGGTATCAAGTAAAGCAGAAGGGAAGAGAGTGTGAACTGAACAGCCATATGCAGACTGGTGGTGAAGAGAGGGAACGGAAATACGACGTTATTGTCCGAAAACATCCATTTGTTGTACTGTAGAGAGGGCACGCGACCCAGTTAGCAGCTGTCCAGCACCCGCCCAGCTCCGTCCCTAGGATCAAAACTTACAATTGAAATCGACAGCGAGAAAAAGTACCACATGAGGATTAAGCCACCGTTGACTAGAAGCTTTTGGAGGATGTCCCGATCGCCCATTCCCAGTGGCAGCCAGTCCTGTTTCGAGGCCTTGACATCGGCTATGCGGGCATCCAACTGCCTGCGCTGCTGTCTTCTGCGCCGTCGCTGACGTCTCTGCCTCGCAGTCAGGCCGGTCTCCTCGTCATCGTGGATGTCTTCGTCCGAGCTCGTGTAATCCATTTCGCTGCTTTCCGCAATGGAGGACAGGTCCGACTCGTCTGCGTCCTCAGCCGGTGAGGACTTCTTCTCCTCTCTTTTCGAAGCGACTCCGTCCCCGGTCACCCTTGCAATGTCGTCCCTTGGGTCAAAAGTCGCCGAATGGGAACCTGCAGCCAACACTGAGCTCCGCCGTCGATGATGATTGCCGGCCGGGGAAACACCCATACTGGGACGGTGCTGATCGTCGGGGAGGTAGGTAGGAGGGAGGGAGGCGAAGTGATATATGGGTGAATCGCGGACTCAGAGGCGTTCGCTACAACGAGGATGGCCCCATCAGTGAGAATGTGAGTTGTGTCTCAGAGGCCCACCGCGCGCGCACACGATCGAGGGAAATTCGAGGGAAGAAAAGAATCGGGGGGGGGGGGGGGGGAGAGGGGTTCAAGGACGGGTGGGCGGCCAAAGGAGTGTGGGAAGAAGATCGGTGAAGGAGCAAAAATGACTGGTCTCGGAGATTGGAGAGGAAAAGGGAATTGATGAAATGACACAAAGGAAAGTAAAAAAAAGAAAAGGGACTAATCCAAGGAAAGAGGTAGAAAAAGGAACTGTCAAAGTAAGTAAATTGGGGGGAAGGGGAATAGTTCGTATGGATGGATGATGCAAGGGCGACCGCTGCAGGAGGGAAGAAGAAGAACAGCAAAAAAAAGAGAGGGAGAGAGAGAGATTGAGGAATGACAGCACAGGGAGGCAGTCTGAGGGTAATCAGGCGCTAGGGGAAAAGTAGATTAGTGAGGAATTATGCCAATAGTTCAAACAAACTGGGAGTAGGAGTAAGATGGAAGAGGGATTGATTTCAAACAAACCGAGTCGGATGAAATAATAGTAATAATAAAAATAACAATAAATGGAGGTACGTTACGGAGTACTTGAGGGGGGGGGGGGGAGAACAAGATTGTTATGGTTTGGAAGGAATTCAGGGTCGTGCTACTAAGTTACTACCTTGACTAGAAGTATGAGTACAACAGGTCTACTCTGATAAAGACAGGAGAGGCGATGCGATTGACTGATCGAAGGGGTTGATTGGGGACTGATTGAGGGAGTGACTTGATTGTCCTCCCTTCCCTTCCTTCCTTTCCTTCCATCCCCTGAGCTCAATAGTAAGTAGTAGACTAGGTAAGTAGGTAACTTAGCCACCAGAACGTCATTTCATCCCCAGACCATCCAGCAACCAACCCAACCCAAAAAGAATACGAGCACGACCAAAGTTAATAATCATGATGACAACAATCCACCACCCCTTCAACCACTAGGCTGGTTCCACAACACCTGACTTGTCTCAAATTACAGGCCACTTTCAGGGAATTGGACATCACACAACCGAAAGGAAGGAGAAGCGAAGCAAGAAGAAGAAACCGAAGAAGCTGAAGAAATAGAAGAAGACGAAGCAGAACAAGCAGAACAAACAGAAGGACTTCACCTCTCTGGATTGAAGACGGAGTGCCTGACCCTTAAACATCCGTGCCGAATAGGATCATGGATGACTCTGCCTTTGCCAACCGACAAACCGACTGACTGACTGGAGGATAACCTAAAGGACGGGCTGCTGCTCAGGGTTCAATCTCTTCGCTTCAAATGATTCACTTATTATTTCCTTTCCTTCTTCCCTTTTTCCCTACATTAGTGTCTGTGGATCACAAGAATTGTCTCCTCCCTCCCTCCACTTTTGCTGTGCCACTTGGCCCCCCCCCCCCCTGTCTGCCTTAGACTAGTTGCTGGGCATGAGCCATCAGGGCAAGTCGCAGGTCATTCGATTCTTTCCCAAGGCTGGAAGAGCGGGGAACAACCCGACAAGCCACTCACAACTACGGATACTGGGTACTGGACATCAGTGATTGCTCCGACGCTCCGAGATTAAATTTTGCATCTTTGGGCTTTACCCTTCCGGACGATCCGGGGGAAGGAGGGGAGCGACAGAAAAGCCCAGGGGCATTTATTTAGTTGACCCAAATGCTGGTCAATTGGTGGTGATGGTCGTGGTTGGTACCTTGAGATTTCAAGGTTCGTGAGGGGGGAATCAGTAGCTTGGGAAAGTCTCACGTAGAGGGTCTCTTCATGACTATAATCACTGTCGGACATCATGCATCAAGAGTAAGAGTCAGCTAATCATGACTTTATAATTAACCATCGTACTCTGTAGTGTATGCATCCATCAATCAGGCAGCAATCGCCTATCTGGCAGGCTATTCCACCCGGCATCCGTGCCTGGGGCGCAGTTTTACTGTTACTCCGAGAGATGCACATCCACATCTCACTCTCACACACACCGACTTGACTTGACTGACTGCTTGGCATCTGAACCCAGCAATTATTGAGAAACCGGCCAGCGTCGGCGGGACCAACTTTGACCACGCGCCTTTCATGGATGGTCATTGGGTGGTCGGACGATGGCTGACTGTATGGAAAATGAGGAGGGATTCGGACTGACCCGACAATCAGAATTGCTCTCTTCAGACTGTACCGTCGGAGAGGGAAAAGAGTTCAGGCACAGATTGACTGAGTCTTGAGAAACTATACCCACTGCATCTAAGTTATCTATCCACCCATGACTACCGGTACTACTGGATAGCTATGATGTGATACGAGAATCACTGATCTTCTGGAACCATACACCCACAGTGATCAGATATGATGAACAGATGAACGAATCCCATCCTCGGGCTGAGATCATAGTTCCCCCTCAGTCCCCTCAAACACAACAAATGAACCGAGGCTAGATCGTTCTTCTCGAATTTCTTATCTTTCTTTCTTGCTCTCTCTCTCTCTCTCTCTCTCTCTCTTTCTTTCACTACACTTGCAGTACAGCACTGTCACAGTACAACTCGAGTCTCGAGTCACTCTCTCGCCACACCCCATAGGGCTAAAGGCTAAAAGATGACCACATCGTCATAATGACAAGAAGACAAAGCGGGAAACTATGTCGACACTAACGAACCATAAACAGTAGCTTATTGCCCCCCCTTCCCCTCTCCCCTCTCCCTGGTCAATGATTAATGAGGAGAATCAACCAACGGGTACGGAGAGAATCCTCGTTTCTGCCCATCACCCAAACCACAGGTAAGCCAGTTACTGCAAAATGGAGTGAGTCACCTGCCATGCCCATCCATTATGCATATCCTCGAGTAAGTTTAGCATCCATCCAGTGAAACACTACAGAGTACCGTACTGTACAGAGATAGATAGCCTCGTCCATGTGGCCTAGCCCGCGTCGAGGGGGGCCATAGGGACATCAGAGTCAGTAGGTAGCTAGCTAGCTAGCTCGCTCGTCCTACCAATAAGTTACTCCTATTGACGACTTAAAAGGAAGTATCACTAGGTAATCGATCACCTTCTGCGCAGGGTCCGACAAGTGATAGTCAGTCAATCATCTCCGTCCCGCAAATCATCATCATCCCCCTTCCCCCTCCCTCTCCGCACGGCACCCCAAAACGCTCAGGCATCTCAACAACCCCTACCGACCTGACTACCTACATAGATACGTACTCATATCCTCTATCCTCTACCCTCAAACTCTCACTTTTCTATCCCCCAGTACTCTGTACGGTAGATGTACAGTACTCCGTAGGTCCACCAGCTATCGCATTGCATGAATAGTCCCATGCACAATCCACAACCCAAAAGCCAAAAGCCAAAAGCCCCACCCGTTGAAAAAAAAAAAAAAAGAAAGAAAGAAAGCCATCCTACAACAAAGTATTCGACACGTCCGATCCAACCCGTACATCAATACCTAGTCGAGCCAAGGCGATTAGGAACTTGGAATAACCCGACACACCCTACCGCATTTCCGGACACCCCAGGAACCCGGGGACCTAAAGTACTGGTAGTTCGGTTCAACGATTGATTCGCGAGGCACAGGCACAACAGTCCTACAAGAAGGCGTGATCGGAGGCTGGTGTTCGTGTTACTGATACTACATACTACGATGGGAGGGAGGGGGGTGGTGGTAGCGTGCTCTCCTGCAGATCATCGGAGCCGCTCACATGGTCAGTTGCGCTTGAAGGGTTCGTGACAGGGCGCACACATACACTGGACGATCCGGAGGATTGTAACCACGCGACGATGGGCGGAAGTCGCTTGTGCTGTACGTGGGACATACGGCGCTTGAGATACTGAGGGTGGATGAACGGAGAAAAGTACCCCGGGGTGGGAGAATATCTCATTGTCTACAACACATGCCACGCTCAGGTAAAAAGGGACAGATGTTAGGCTACTTATTATGCTACGGGACATCTAGAAAGACATAGCATTGTTGCCCTCCTATCAGAGTATCCGGTACTATATCTTCAGATACACATACATTAGCTGGGGGGCAGACCGTCATTCCCACTCGCCCTCCCCAAAGTGTATAGCCGGCAGATCTGCAAGACGTGAATGCAGTCAATCCTACCCACCACACGCCAATGCATCCAGAGAATTCTTTATACCCAGCTCACCAAGATGTTATCAGTCCGTCATCTCCAGCCCACGTGGTTTTTCTTGCGACTCTTCTAAAGCCCGAGACCCACACTTCCCATGTATAGTTCAACTTCAAGGGGTCGATCACTCTCTTCCCCAATGCTCTTCTCATCCCGCTGATCCATGCGGATGGGGCATCTAATCCACTTAAAACTCGCTTTGATGACAGTGCCATATAAAACAAAACTAGCCGTCGAAGAGGTAATCAACTCCGCGATAGAACGGGAACGGTTCAACCGCCCTTTCTCTGTCCAGCAGCGCCAGGCCCTGCAGTCGATGTGTTAGATGAATGCTGAGATCTCTGGCGGCCAAGACGGGGGAGGTGACCCATACCGATGGTGGCGCTGGCATTGCGCAATTCGATCTTCTTGCGTTCCATTTCGAGCTGTACGATTCATGTCAGACCACCACTGTTTGCGCAAGATCCACGAATGGCTAGATGACTCACCACCTTGCGTACTCGGGCAAGGGCAGCCGTGTCACCAGCCACCAGAGGCCGACAGTCGTCCACGCGGTATGGAGCCGCAATGGAAACTGCGTCCGCCACAATGATCTTGGCCCCATCCCATCTAGCCGGCATGGTCCGACTGAAGGCGTCGAAGATGTCCTGCGCCTCGCGAGTCACACCCTTGCCACGACGAGCCTCGCCTTCGTGCGCTTTAGCAATAGCATTGGCCTCCCGGTTTTTCAAGGAACGTATGTCAAGAGCGTGGAGGGGTGGTACTGCGTCGGCGAAGGACGGTCCGTCGGAGGCGGTGGCAGACGGGGCGAGGGAGAGGATCTGGACGGATTGTATACGCGAAATCGGGATGATGCGGTAGTCGCCGGTCTGGGACTGCTTTCCATCGGCGGTGTCAATGGCGACTAGATTCGTGATAGGGTCAGCAGTAAAGAGGGTACCCTCAATCGTCGACGCGACCGGGGCTGTGCTGATGCGGACACTAGGAGATGATGATGGTATCAGCATACGGACGAATAGCACTTAACCAGCAGCAGGCATCGGAAGCCGCTCATGGGCAACCAAATGCACATCAACACCAGGCTATACAAGCCCGAGAAGAACAGGGAGCTTTACCGTGCGCCAATGGCGCCGCTCAATGCCACTTCCAAAGGGACCATGGCGCCTGTCGCTCCCTGGCTTGTGGCTCCTGCGGTCGGTCCTTGCGCAGATGCTCTCGCTCCCACACTTGGACGTTTGTTGTCTGCCATAAGCCTGCCTCTGCTAAAGATGGAGGGTTCGAATGAGACTGTCCCACCAGCGACAGCACCAAGTCCAGCAAGGGTCCACTATCGGGTACTATGTCGACCGAGGCGAGATTGAGGTAGAACCTAATCGAGAGGAGAGGAACGGAGACACCTGTTAGAAGGACAAACTAGGTCAGCCCGGCAATCAAACTATTGTTAGGCAATGCTGGGAAATGCTGAAACCACGGTCGTTACTAACAATGACGGTGGAACTTGGGCGCGAAACAGGCTGAAGTGGGACGGTGCGGGAACCGCAGTTGAAACAAAGTCGGACAAAAGAACGACAAGACAAGGAAATGCTAAGACGGCAATGTCCATACAAGATGATACCCACCCTACTTCAACCGATTGGAGTGAGAGGAAGAGAGAGTTGAGCGCCTAGAACGCCGCACATGTAGGGGATTGAAATAAGATACTGAGGAAGGTTCCAGGAAGATGGAAGATGCAGAAAGAGGTCGGGGAGCGGCGACGTTTGGCCGACCCAATCGGGATTAGCTCAGGGCGGAGCGAGACTTCCGTTGCAGCACCAATGGATGTATGAGTCCTCACGCCATCATGACTACACTATTTACGAGTGTTTAGTAGAAGCCTACAATGTGCTTGCTTGCATGATTCAAAGCAAAAGCTACTTGTTTCACAGTCACACCACAACTGTAAAAGAAAAGAAAAGGGATCATTTCATTCCATACGTTTTTAAACGTAACAGCAAGCATCTAGATACATAGTACTATGAAGCAGAATTAGGTATACTTCCTGTTCCGCTTCTTGTTTTCATCATGTCATTCCTTCACCCAGGAAGCGCATAACGCGGACTCCCTGAGCTCAGCCCAACTGTCCCCTGCTAGACCCGTGCGAGGCTTCACGTCCAGCGTATTACATCGCGTGTTTGATTTAAACAATGTAGGTCGACGCAGAGACGTTGCCACCACGGCCGGTCCAGTTGACGTGGATGTCCTTACCCTCGGGGTAGGTCTCGCTGGCGTGCTCGGGCTTGATGCGGAAAGTGTGGGCACCGAAGTAATCACGCTGAGCCTGCAGCAGGTTGGCGGGGAGGTCCCGGGTGCGGTAGCCGTCGAAGAAGCTGAGGGCAGTGCTGAAAGCAGGAGTGGGGATACCCCAGAGAGCACCCTTGCTAACAACGTTTCTCCAGCCCTGCTGGGCGTTGTGGATGGCCTTGTTGAAGAAATCGTCGAAGAGCAGGTTCTCAAGGTCGGGGTTGTTGCGGTAAGCGTTGGTGATGTCCTTAAGGAAGACGGAACGGATGATGCAGCCACCACGCCACATGAGGGCAATGGAGGGCTTGTTCAACTTCCAGCCGTACTCACGAGCAGCCTATTTAGGTTCATGTCAGAAGCTGCATATCGGACTGGATGCGGGAAGGGTCTTACCTCCTGGATGAGCATGAAGCCCTGGGCGTAGGAGATGATCTTGGAGGCATACAGGGCCTGCTCGAGGTCCTTGATGAAAGCCTGCTTGTCACCATCGAACTCGGGGGTAGGGCCCTGGAGGAGGCCGCTGGCACGGATACGCTCGTCCTTGATAGCAGACAAGCAACGAGAGAAGACGGCCTCACCGATCAGGGTGACGGGCATGCCAAGGTCAAGAGCGTTGACGGCAGTCCATTTGCCGGTACCCTTCTGACCAGCCTTGTCGAGGATCTTCTCGACGAGGGGAGTTCCATCCTCATCGTTGTAGTAGAGAATGTCACGGGTGATCTCAATCAGGAAGGAGTCCAAGACGCCCTTGTTCCACTCGGCGAAAACATCGGCAATCTCCTTGCCCTTAAGACCAAGACCGCGCTTGAGGATATCGTAAGCCTAGCGATAGATAGCATGATTAGCATCTGTACGTGACATTCCGATCCTTGATTCCTGCAGGCTGAATGACTTACCTCGCAAATGAGCTGCATGTCACCGTACTCAATACCGTTGTGGACCATCTTGACAAAGTGGCCAGCGCCCTCGTCACCGACCCAGTCGCAGCAGGCCTCACCGTCGCTCTTGGCGGCGATGCTCTGGAAGACATCCTTGATGTAGGGCCAAGCCTCCTCGTTACCACCGGGCATCAGGGAGGGACCGTAACGGGCACCCTCCTCACCACCGGAGACACCGCTGCCGACGAAGCGGATGCCCTTCTCGGCCAGGTACTTGGTGCGGCGGTTGCTGTCGGGGAAGTGGGAGTTACCACCATCGATGATGATATCACCCTCCTCAAGGTGGGGCAGAAGAGACTCAATGAACTGGTCAACGGGCTTTCCGGCCATAACCAGGAGCATGATACGACGGGGACGCTTGAGCTTGGCGCAGAACTCCTCGACGGAGTGGGCACCAACGATAGGCTTGCCTGTTTGTACAGCATGATGAGTTGATTTTGCTTGGAATATGATGCCGATATGAAACTTACCCTTAGCCTCGTTCTCCAAGAAGCGGTCGACCTTGGAGGTGGTACGGTTGTAGGCGCAGACGGTGAAGCCGTGGTCAGCAGCGTTAAGGATCAGGTTCTGACCCATAACGGCCAGACCGATGAGACCGAAATCAGCACTAGGCAAAGAACGCGCCGGAGCGCCGACATTGATGCCGGCGAGGCGGGCGCTGAAGTCAGTCGCCAGGTTCTATGTCAATAGGTGGGTAGATAGAAAAGAAAATGACGAACGAGGGGATTGATCCCGATGTTTGAGAACGTCGGGATCAATGCGACCCTCTGGACCTGCGGCCTCCTCATCGTGATAATTCACAGACGAAGGGCAATTCGAGTTCATGACAATGACCCGAAAGTCATCTCGAGGCTAATGTGCGCTCCAAGATGGTAGCCGCATGGTGAAAGAGGATCGACCAATGCATGCATGCAGGAATGCAATGCATGGATGATGGTGATGATGACGATGATGATGATGATGATGAAGCATCAAAGAGAGGGGAGTGGTAGAGTTACTTACACAGCTTGGTCGGCCATGATGAAATTGTGGGGGGTGGGAGGGGAGGAGGAAATTAGGTATGGTTTTTTTTTTGGAGAAGAGAAGCAAAAGAGATGAGGTAGTTAGAAGAGAGTGGGAGCGACGGAGGATATATGAGGAGAGAAGGAAGAGGGACCAAGAAGGGGAAGATGGGAACGGGGCAAGCGAGGGACCGTAAGAAGGAAAGCATTGGAAGATGTCAGAGCAGGATTCACGCAATGTGGACGGGGCTTACGGAGCAGCTCTTCCGTCATGGGTGGGACGGGAGGTTGAGTTGGGTTGAGCGGGGCAATAATCGATCATGGATACTAGTAGACTAGAAGGGGAGGAAGCAAAGAGGGGAGGAGAGAACACCACTAAGGTAGGCAGAGGGAGCAGAGTCCTCCGGTGAGACCGGCCAGCTTCTTTTGGTAACTACCGGTAACTACCTACTAGGTATATGAATTGATCATGATAAAAGAGTAACAGAAATTAGACTACATTGCAATTGCTTCATTATTGAATTCGGACTCTATTCAAATGGCTCTACGTATCCAATCATTTAATCAGTGTGGGATGGCAGTATTCATAGATACCATAGTTTCCATGGTGGTAGCTGTTGTGATAATGATGATGCTCTCTCTCTCCCTGCTCTGATGGCGGGGCAATGGAGGGGCACAGCAACCGGCAGCGGCACTGCAGAAAATCCGCTAGAATCCGGCCTACATCGGCCCTGAAAAAGGAATTTGTCCCAGAGTAGCGCTTTCGGTGAAGCTCGTTCGGGAACGGATAAATTGGGACCGCCTTCCAAGTCCTTTCCCACTCTTTCTGCCCCCCACCCTCATCGGTTCACCCATATGCTCAAGGAAGAAGTATGTGTGTGTACTCATCCATGATCCATACGAGACCCGACAACCACTTAACCACTTAACCACTTAATCTCCCTTCATCATCTTCATTCTCCCAGGAGGTGAGAGCGGGATAATTGGTCATCGTCATCAATGGTAGTTAACTAACCTACTCCGTAGCTTGCCGCCAAATAGACCGGATTATCAGAGCGGATAACCCATCCCTCCCTCTAGGCGTAAAGCCGATCAGAACAATTCCCGCCGGAGAAATCTACTCCATTTCCGGGGACTCTGATCATCCCGCATCTGCTAATTAGTCGAAAGCTCAACGAAGCCGATGGGGGTTCTTTTCTCCGTGCTAGTCAATTCAGTATGGTCTGCACTTGGAGTCTTACTCAAAGATAGTAACTTTAACTTAAGTATGAGTAGTACCTTAGTAGTCTGTGGTCGGCAACTGCATTTCCCAGTCAGGTTTAGGGTGGGGGTCAAGTTGCATCACATGGGTTCAATCACTTGAATCAATAATAATCGGTTGGGGGTTCAGGACCACCACCACCACGCAGTGTGTGGCTAGCCTGCGCTGAGTAAGAAGATCGGGGCCAGCCAAATCATTGACTCGCCCGCGGGGGTTCCTGAACTTCGATATCATGCAGCTCGCAGGACGGAGTATGCATGTAGTAGCATTCACCTCACTACCAGGCAATAAGCAGGTTGTTACTTAAAGGCACTAAGGCGGTAGCAGGTTGTCCCTCGTATAGCTCATCCTCGTATAGACCGGACTGACTTGGTTTCCAAAGAGGAAACTCCCCGCTGATACGTTACGTCGCTACGTATTCGAGTCATTCGTTGTCAAGCCTACATACCAGTGTTGAAGAGCGCTTTCTCTCTCGATGGAGGAGGCTAGGCTAGCTTGGACCAGAACAATCAGATTCAAGGATTCAGCAACGATGCGTTCGCTATCTGCATGCATCGGTAGCAGGTCACGTGTAGCCGCAGCCTCTGCGGCAGCAGGGTGCAATGGTCTGTTTGCACTTTACGGCAGGCTTTTGCATGCGCCAGCGCACTTTTTCTCTTGCCGGCTGTGTCTGTTACTTCAGGCATCTAGAACCATCTGCCAGCCCATCCACTCACACTACCCTCACTGACAACCAGATTTCCATACCATTCTCCTCTTCCTGATCACTGTCTCGCGATCCCAATCAAAACTGCAACTCCCAAGCAAGCGCTATTAGCGTCTATCATCAACTATATACCCAATCTTCCAGGCTGTGTGGTCTGGCTTGAGATACGGCATACGGCCCTTCGCCTTCCAGTCACACATCTTCCGCACCAGGATTCGGGACCTTTTTCAGGCGTGACGTCTGACGTATTGACTGCGACGTCAGTCAGGCCCTGAAGGTACGTGTCTGTTGCTAGTTGCTGAACAGCGCATCACACTATCCACCGTTTCTCCCTTGTACCGAACTCTCCGTTCATCATGTCCTTTCCGCCACCTCCAGGTCTTAGGCAAGCACCTTCGTCGCTCCCTGCGCGTCCACCACCACCAGCGAGCACTGCTTCGCCTGCCACCTACCAACAACCCGCATATCCGGCTGCGCCCTCGTATGCGCCGCCCGGTGCAAGCAGCGGGTATGGTAGTCACGGGCCGTCGCGACCGGGCTACGGCGCCGCCACTGCCTTCGCACCGCGCTCAGTAGCCTCAACTCAACCCTACCGTACCAGCAGTCCTGTGGTGTCCGCTCCACCTACCTCAACCAGCGGCTATGCAACACCAACCACGACCGGCTACGGTAATTACTACCCACCACCACCACAACAACAACCACAAGCATCGTACCAGAGCGCCCCGACCTACTACGGCGCCCCGGCCCAGTACAATGACGGCACCTCGTATGGCCCGTCTGTGCCACGGATTCAGAACCCCTTCCAGCCCGCCGCCGGAAGGGGCTACGGTGGCCGCAATGACTCCGGCATGGATCCGGAGACGGAAGCGCAGATTGCGCAATGGCAGAGCGCCTACGCGAATAAAGAGGAACTCCCGGCCCCCGGCAAGGTCCCTGGACGCCGAGATGCCAACCAGGGAATCGGGGCTGGGCCTGCATCCGGCGCGAACACGCCATCCGGCGCCGCCACCGGTGCCAACACGCCGGCGCCGATCGTGGGGGTGCCCGAGCCCGCGCCAAAGACAGTTGTCCGCTCCGGTGGTGGACAGAACTGGACCGACTCGACACTTTTGGAGTGGGATCCGGCGCACTTCCGCCTGTTCGTGGGAAACTTGGCGGGCGAGGTTACGGACGATTCCCTGCTGAAGGCGTTCGCCAAGTACACGTCGGTGCAGAAGGCGCGGGTGATCCGCGACAAGCGCACGCAGAAGAGCAAGGGCTACGGGTTTGTCAGCTTCAGCGACGGCGACGACTATTTCAAGGCGGCGCGAGAAATGCAAGGCAAGTACATCGGCTCGCATCCGGTTCTGCTCCGGCGGGCCACCACCGAGGTCCGGCCCGTGTCCAACAATAAGAATGGGAAGAAGCACGGGGGTGGAGGCGGCTCGGGTGGGGGCAGTGCTGGTGGGGGCAAGGTCAAGCATGATGGGGTCAAGAAGCATGGAAAGACCAAGGGCGGACTGAAGATTCTCGGATGATCGATGGGCTTGAGTGTACTTTGTACGCAGGCTCTCGATCAAGTAGGCAATCCGATGACGACTCATGCTACGACTGGGGTACATGATAGAAACCCGAAGCATCCTGTAATTTTCGGGTAGTTCAATTTGTACGCAATATACCCTTATCCTCATCCTCCATACGTCAACACACATGCTCAAAACATACTCGGTAATATATAAACAATCCCCCAAACCAGAACACCAAGGGTCGAAACCAGTCCACCCTTCCTAAGCTCTCGAAAGAAACCCAAGCAAAATCCATGGAAAAACCAATAACAATCCCTCTCACTCACTTAATAGACAGACACTTCCCACCTCAAGCCCCTCAAGCCATCCAGCTCATCCCTCCCCCGTCGTAGAGTCAACCATAATCCCATCATCCCATCATCCATTGCATCATATCATAAGTCATAACCACATTCAAACAACATAAACAACCAAGCCCCCAATCCAGCAGGTGCATAAATATACCACAGAAGATTCATGAACGACTCGACTCAACTCGACTCCAAAAACACCTTTTCCAGCGAGCGCGCGATAACATCAACCGAGAGAAAACCCCACCAACCGAAGTTGGTGAGAGGGGGGGGGGGGGGGAAAGAATCACCCACCCCCGCCTTCCTCCCCGCTCTCCTCATCGATGGGCCGTTTCGGGTGCGTAACGCGGTTCCTCATCGTGTGGATGCCGTAGCCCGCGATGGCGAGGATGATGAACAGGACGATGATGATCACCGCGATGGCGATGTTTTCTTGCATTGTTGCCCGTTGTTGGTGGAGTTGTGGTTGGGTTTGGTGGGGGTTGTGTTGGATGGTGAGCTCTGGGGAGCTGAGGTTCCAAGTTGTTGTGGATGGGGGTGGTTAATTGGGGTTGCGGTTGCAATGTCTCATGGGATCGGTGGACGTAGATCCGATGTGTGTGTAGGTAGGTGTTTCTCGATCTGTGCGCACGATCTGTGGGGGGACGGATCTAGATTTGGGTTCCTCAGGAATGTATGTATGTGGATGGGGTGTCAAATTATCCGGGAGATATATTGATGGTATGTATGTATGGGTTTGGGATTCCAAGGGAGGAGAGGAAGATGGAGAAAGTAGAATGGGGGAGGGCTGGCATGCCTGTGGGACAACTTATAAGTTAAGGTTGTCCACACACAGCAGCCAGCCAGCCAGCCTTGAGTGACCATTGAGTGATCATGGATGGAGTCAATCAGTGCCTGGGCAAGTAAGTGTTCCCCAGCCATGCTGTTTTTACTGCCTGGCCTTGTTTATTGCGGGTGGCTGGGGAAATGCGGTGATGCGGTGATACTAAGTTGCTGCGTTGCCGGCGCTAAGGCTCGAGTTGGTCAAGCCTTGAGGTCGGTGGTTGATGCTATTTCGGGCAATCAGCTTTGGCAGCCTGGAGTGGAAAGTTAGCTCCAAGTTGATTGTTTATTCTGGATAGGCTATAAATCTTCGTCCGGTTGTTGATCGGGGATGTTGGGCTATAATGTACGGAGTACTGTACATCTAGGTACTGTATACAATACCCAGGTTGTCTGCAGTGGAAACACACACAATGAGGTATGAGCCCGCACAGTTTGTAGGGCTGTTGTCCACTCGGACAAACTGATAACTACTTCCATAGTACCTCATTTGAGGTCGAACAACGCATTCAAATCTAGTCCTCCGAATGAGATTGACATCCTTCATCATCATCGCTCTCCTCATCCGTCTTCGTCTTCACTGTCTTCCCCTTCTTCTTCCCCGCCCCATTCATCATCTCCATCAGCGTCTTCTGTCCCTTCTTCGCGCCCGATCCCTTGGCTGCCTTCTTCTCGTCCGCCTCCAGCTTCCGCATATACTGCTCCATGTGCTTCTCCCGCATCTCCTTTCCCTCGTCCGCCAATCTCGCTTCCAGAGCTCGGAACTCCTCTCCCTCCGGATCCATGCCGATCAGAGACTCGAGAAGCGCAATCTCCTTCGCCCAGACACTGGGATCGGCCACCAGCTTCCCCGCAGCACCGGCTGGTTTCTTCGGGGCCTTCTTCTTGCCCTTCGCCTGCCCAGCCTCCCCATCCTCCCCGCCCTCATCCTTCGTTGCGGTTTTGGCTTCTGGCCGGTCGATCGGCGTCTCCAGGATCATGGGCACCCCCTCAAATCGCTTCTCATTCATAACATTGTGAAATGCACGTAGGCCCAGGAATCCCGTCCCAATGTTCGCGTGCAGATCCCGTTTACTACCGCGGGGCGCTTTCGAGTCGTTAAGGTGGAGGGCCCGGAGATGTTGGATGCCGATCAAGTCCTCGAATTCCTGCATGAAGGCCGCGAAGCCGGTGGGGCTGACAAGGTCGTAGCCCGCCGCGAAACTGTGACAAGTGTCGACGCAGATGCCAATTCGCGGGTGCAAGTCAGCAGGGATCTGGGCGAGCAGATCCTTGAACTCGGAAAGGGAGCCACCGATCGTGCTGCCGTGGCCACACATGGTTTCGAGGACCGGGATCACGGTCGTGGTGGCGCGGAGGGCGGAGGTGAGAGCGGAGGCTAGTCGGGTGATAGCACTGGCGTGTGGGGTAGAGTTGGCAGAGCCGGGACTGTTCGCACATCATCAGTATTCGTGCTGTAGAGGTCATGTGTGCAGGGGGTACGCAGAGCTGGCTGGCTTACTGGAAGTTGTATAGTTGGATGCCCAGAGCTTCGCACCGACGGAGATCGTCGAGGAAGGAGTCGTAGGCTTGCTTGGCTTTGGCTTTGTCTTCTTGGGCCAGGTTCACAAGATAAGAGCCGTGCGGAAGGATGTGTCTGGGTTTGAGGTAAGTTGGGGGCAGATGACAAATTGGCGTAGGGGAGCTCACTTTGCTGCATCATACTTGTGCTCTTTACACATGGCACGAAATTGATCTCGATGGTCATCCTGAAGGGGTGGATTGTCCCATTTCCTTTGCGACTTGAGGAAGAGAGCAAATGCGTTTCCTCTGACGTTTCGTTAGTCGATGGCCACCAGAAGGAGACTCTATGGGACTCACCCTATGTGCATGCTGTTGTTCACCGAGTTGAAAACGCCTGTACCGATTATTAGTACCAGGATTACAATTCATAAGATAAACTGGAAGCCAAGTCGACGCACCTTTGGCTGCGCTGACATGCGCGCCAACAAGCATGCGCAATCCCTGGGTCCGAGCTCTCAAGGGCACCATCTCGGCTTCTTTGGTTTTCTGCTGCCTGGAGACCTTGACCGTTTTCGATACCTTCTCCTCAGCCTCTTCCTCCTTCACTGAATTGACGTTATCTTCTGTTGGTGCCTTCACAGTGACCGTTGTTTCAATCTCTTCCTCCACTTCCTTCTTAACTGCGACGGCGGCGGCGGAGGCGGCTGCCTTGCCTTGACGAGCTTTGTTGTTTCTCGAAGTCCCTGGACTCGCAGTCTTGACCTCACTGCCAATTTCCAAGTTTAACGGAATCGTAGACAGTGAAACAGCAGAAGCTCCAGCTGATTTAACGCGCTTCGACCGACGAAGTGGGGAGGTTGGTTCGCGATCTTCGCCGATAAGCTTGCGTTTTTGGTCTTCCGGAGAGCGCGGTGGCGAGACGGCGACAGCGCTGGATGCTGCTTTGCGAGTACCGCGAAGAGGCATCGTACCTTTGTCTGTCAACAGCGAGTGGGACTCAACAATTATTGGATGATATTCGAAAATCAAGTAGTCCGATGATTAGACGGTGGGTCGGCCAAAACGGTCAAAAATTGGCGGTTTGGCGATCTGGAGACGCGGAGCGGAGCGGACTTTGCAGGGTCGAGGCCTTGCGTTACTCCCTTGGAGGCAGCCTGTGGTTCTGTCAACGGAATACCACCATGATGTCAAGGGAAAAGTCTTGACCACCTCCACATAGCTACAGATGATTGATACTTCTACATCATCTCAGAACCTTGCAAGGCAGTTACCTACCGATACGTACACAGTAGATGGAGGGCAACCAGCTGGTGGCAGCTTCAATTTTACCTTTCTAGGACTAGCGTACATGTGACCGGTTGTCAGGGCAACCAAATACAGACTAGCGGCTGTTTATCGATAAACTCGATTTGCGTCAACTTCTTCCTGCTTTTGGCTCCCTTGCAGCCTGAACCGTGTCGACCATCGCCCTCCATCGCCCTCCATCCACCAGCAAATCGCCGACAACAACTATAATCACGACCCAGATACCGCGGAAACAACCCTTTCAGTACACATTCGAAGTGGGCGATCCTTATCTCGCTCTCCATCGCCGCCATGGCGGCCTCAAACGACTTGATCGACTTCGATATCATCGAAAACCAGAAGGAGAACATTCAATCGCTACCAGGGGGACGATCTGCTCGAGAGCTAGCCCGAATCTTCAGTCCCCGAGAAACGACGGACAAGCTCGCCGTCCCATCGCCAAATGAGACCAAAAGCGTCAACGATGCTATCAGACAAGAATATGAGGCGGAGCTGCAAGCCATTGACGAATCTGATGACCCCCTCGATGTTTACGACCGATATGTGAAATGGACACTCAACGCCTACCCCTCCGCCCAGGCCACACCGGAATCCGGGCTTCTTCCTCTCCTCGAACGCGCCGTGAAACACTTTCTCTCCTCCGCACACTACAAAAACGACCCCCGCTACCTGCGGCTATGGCTGCAATACATCAGACTTTTCTCCGACTCGCCACGGGAGACATTTGCTTTCTTGGCCCGTCATCGTATTGGTGAGAGCCTCGCGTTGTTCTACGAGGAGTTTGCGGCCTGGCTGGAGGGTGCGGGGAGATGGACACAGGCAGACGAGGTGTATCACCTCGGTATCGAGCGCGAGGCTCGGCCAGCAGAACGCCTGGCTCGCAAATACCGCGAGTTCCAGTATCGTTACGAACAACGGACGCAGGACAGTGGTCCCTCGTCCCCGGCCTTGCCCGCCGTCCGCCCAGCCTTGGCGGCCAAGGTTAACCCTTTCGCGTCGGCTGCCCCCGCCTCGCCCGATGCCCAGGCCGAGCGCCCGGCCCCCGCCCGCAGCGCCGCCCCGAAGACGAAATCCGGCAAGCCGAAGATGGCGATCTTCTCCGACGCCGACGCAGCAAGCCAGCCGGCGGTCAGCGGACCGGCGCAAGGCTGGGACAGCATCGGATCACTGCAGGACCGACGCAAGGAAAATAAGGTGGAAGCGAAGCCCTGGGCGGGAGAAACCTTGAAGGCCGGAAAGAAGCCCGTGCCGAAGGAGAAGATGACGATCTTCCGGGATGAGGTATGTGCATTTCCCGATTCTCTCTGACTTCCAGATATTTACGATCGCAGGACTAATTGGTGGCATGAACCCGGGTTGGTTTACGATTAATGTATTCAGTCAAAATCCAAAATTCAAGTCAAACAAGATATTCCAGATGTCGTGCCAGAGCACCGCGTAAGGGAAGCGATCAATCCACGTACCGGACGCCGGGAACGCGTTTTCGTCAACCTCGATGCTGTATACCCGGACTATAAGAATCCGAACCATGAAGTTAGCTTTGAGGAACTCAGAGCGATGAGGCGGGGGTGGTTGAAGAAGGACTGGCGGGTGCCCAAGGTGCCTCTCAGAGAGATTCCCGGCAATTCGAATGCCGAAATGCCCTCCGAGAATCCCCTCGAACATGGCATAGAGAACGTACTACCGGATCAATTCAGGCAGAAACTGACCGTGAAGGACAGAGACACTCATGCGCAGGAGCACGCTGAGGCAAATGCTGTCCAGGAAAACAAGACCAAGGCACGAAAAATGAAAATGCGCGAGGTCAAGCAAGAAACTCAGACAAGTAAGCGTGTTTCCTCGAGCCTGCTGATGATTTGACGCTCAGAGACCCTAACAACCCATAGTCAAAATGAAGTTTGATTCTCCTACTGGAGGCAGCAAAGTTCGTCGGAAAAGCACTGCTGAGCCCACCATGACAATGCACACACGGGCTGCAACAGACGAGATTTATAGTATATTCAACCAACCACTGAAGGCGGAGACAGATCAAGCGGCCGAGAGTGATTTCGATGATGATGACTACACAAGCGCCGGGGAGAGCACTGTGACGGGGCATATCTCCGCTGCATCTAGCGATTTCGGCGACGATGAGACGACGACCTTCCACAAGTCATTTGACGATGATGGGTTCGAGGATAACACACGGGCGGAAAGTGTTATCGATGGTGAATGGACGCAGTTCTCTGCTTGCGACGTCCCCGACGCCCACACGTCTCATTCACTCGTTGACGAACACCCCTCCTATGACAATAGAGAGAACGAGATTTTTGATGAGAATGCTGGTATCGAGCAGCCTGAGAGGCAACGATTTGTCCCAGAGATGCCCGAAGATTATGTTGCTCCCTACGGCACCTATCGGGATCCTGCGATGGTAGCTCAGAACCGCTTGCCTTTCATGACGCCGATCGTTGAGCAGACAGAATACTCTATTTCAATGACAGCAGCGAGGGCCCAGATGTATAACGCAAAGACACCCTCCAAACCGCAGATGGGGAACCTCTTGTCAAGTCCGCTACTTGGTACCACCACCCCCCACCACGAGGACCACTTCGCCGATATTCCCGAGGATGTGACCATCTGTCCAAATGTGGATGAAGTGCGATCTAGCATGAGACTCACGCCTCTGAGTGAGAGCAGTCGACAGGAGCCGGTTATCAAGCAGCTGCAATGCAGTCCCACGAACAAAGACATTCGTAACACCATTCTTCATTCCTTGCAGCCGCCTTTGGCCTCCTACTCAGGCTATCACAACCACCCACAAATGATGACCCACTACGGCTCCGAAGTCCAGAGATTCTTTAAAGCGACTAGCAAGCGTGGGAAGAGCGGGGACGAAGCGGCGTTTGACTTGCCCATCCTCGAACTACCAGGTGCTGACCGAAGTTATATCATTCGACGAGAACTTGGTGCCGGAGCTTATGCCCCCGTCTACTTCGCCGAGAGCATCGAAGGCCTACCGTCTGACTCAGAGAGCGAATCGACAGGCAATTCGAGCAGAGATTCCCGCAGCAGAACCGTTTCAAGCTACAACGCCCCGCGCCATGGATTCGAAGCCATCAAATTGGAGGTTGGCCCACCGAGTGAATGGGAATTCTACATGATTCGCGTGGCACATGACCGCTTGACCCGGAACCCCGAGCTCTCTCGCGCCACCGACAGTATAATCCGGGCTCATGAGCTTCATGTCTACCGGAACGAGAGTATCTTGGTGGAAGACTACCGTGGTCAGGGCACGATTTTGGACCTGGTCAATCTCATCCGCAGCGAACCAATTTCGCCAACCACCAACAGTGAGGGTGGAATGGACGAGGTGCTGGCCATGTTTTTCACCGTCGAGCTATTCCGCACCGTTGAAGCTCTGCATGCAAGTGGGATCATCCACGGCGACATCAAAGCCGACAACTGTCTTGTTCGCCTCGACGACAAGCCTGCCCTGCCTCCCTCCCTGATCGACCTGGACAACGACTACGCCGACCCGCGCGAGGTGCACTATTCCCCGCGGGGCCACCACGGCTGGTGCAACAAGGGCCTCTCGCTGATCGACTTCGGCCGCGGCATCGACATGCACGCCTTCTCCCCGGCCGTCCAATTCCTCGCCGACTGGGAGATCAAGAGCCACGAGTGCAACGAGATCCGCGAATCGCGGCCCTGGACCCACCAGATCGACCTCTACGGCCTGGCCGGCACCATCCACGTCATGCTGTTCGGCAAGTACATCGAGTCGATGCCCGTCCGCCGCAGCGAGGGTTTTTCGGCGGGTGGTACTGACTCGGACCGGCCCGATTCGGCCACCACCCGCACCTACCGCATCCGCGAATCCCTGAAGAGATACTGGGAGCGCGACATCTGGACCGACGTCTTCGACCTCCTGCTCAACCCCGGCGCCGAGCGCTGGGCCCAGGTCGAGCGCGCCAACCGGAACCCCACCGCTGCCGCCGGCTTCGCGGAAGACGGGACCAGTCCTGGCCCTGCACCGATCCTCCCCGTGACCCACTCAATGAAACTGGTGCGGGAGCGCATGGAGGCCTGGCTGCTGGGCAACGCCGAGAAGAAGGGCCTCGGCTTGCAGCTCCGCAAGCTGGAGGCGATCTTCGCCGAGCGCAAGAAGAGATTGGAGAAGGTCTAGTGTCTACCTTCCTGCGGTTCTGCTCTATTCTTTCTTTGGTTGTGGATGTCGCATGATCTGAACAGTTTATACCCCCCCCTTTTTCAATGCTTTTGGGATTTGCAGCGTTGGCGTTCTGAGGTGGGATTGTGTTTTCTCGGTTCGATTGCCTTTTTCTATTCTGGTACTACTAAGGTTTTGTTCCTTGTCTGTGGGATAGTGCTACACTTCTCGATAATTCTTACAAATGTTACCATCCTCAGCAGTATTCTACGTATTCGAGCCCCCAGATATATTTGAGTAAATGAATTGAGAAAAGTAGAATAGTTAGGCGTATCCTTCGCAGGAAAAACAGCCATAACTCAATCTGAAATGCAGATAATCTCTAGAGATAGATAGAAAAGAAAAAGGTGGACATTCAAAAGAACCAGACAGACAATCTTCAGCTTGACACTCGAAAAGAGAAACAAGACGAAGAAGGAGACTGGGACTTTCGCTGTCGCACACACGAGATAGAAAAGAAATAGAGACGGGAAAAAAAACGCTAGAACAACAGATAATGGAGGCCATCTTCGCTTGCTTTGCTTTCCATGTACTGTACTATGTAAAGACACAAATCATCCCAAGCAGGAAGAGTCGAATTTGATGCAGCATTGATCGTTTCATCTATCGCAACACAAAATAATCATTTCAGTCAATAGCGCGTCTCTCCGTTCCAATCGTCGTCGTGCATTTCCTGTGAATACACGCGGTTTCGTTGTCATGGCAAAAAAAAAGTAGATAGGTCAGATCGCACAGCAAGTCGATGGTCGGTGAGTGAATCGGCGGGGTTGGTGGTGATGAGATAATACTGGAAAATGATATGGAAAAAAAAGTAGGAAATGGTCAAAGAATGAACCGCAAGGGAGCTGTTAGCTGATCGTAGCTGGTAAGCTGCCCTACTTGGCAGTTGGAATTGGTAATGAGTAGATTTTTCAGGGAATGAAGGTGGTTAGGTAGGTTGAGATTGCGGGGACAAGAAGGAAAAGAACGAGTGTGTTTGACCGTCAACAGCGTTGAAGAGAGACCTGCATGGTGGCATGAAGCTGGATGCCAATGAAGCTGTCGGAGCTCTCGGTGGATGTGCAATGCTGTAATATTCAAAGAGGTAAGTCCAAATAGGAAAACAACGATCGATTTCTGTCGGTTGGATTCGTTTTAGCCAATTAGGCTGGTACACCATAGTCCTCGGTCCTGAGCATGACAGATTGGTGGATGCCGCTGGAACAACGCACATGGATGCACTTGAGTTGATATTGTTTTTCGGTTTTCATATTTTGCCAGTGTTGAAGAACTTTCAACATGCAGAACTCTAGGAGTTCAAGGTTAGGTCATAAGATTCGTCAATGCCGTTTCTGTCATTATTCTTTGATCCAAAGCGATCAAGTTCGCAACAAGTCGTCGAGGTCATTAGTGAGGCAACGGACGCCAGCATCACCGCCTTGAATAGGGCATATTGAGGATTTGCCTGCGAATTCGTTCCGCATCCGATATACCTTCTTCCGTCGGGTCAAATGGGAGTGGGTTGGTGATCTCTGGTTCCTTAAGTGGGGTGCCAGAAACGCTCGGTCTGAACTGCGGGAGCAATCCACTTGCGAACGGGTCGGAGAGGGACGGTGCATGTCGGACGAACCGAGGCGAGGGTTCGGGCCGTTTGGCGGCCTCAACCTTGAAAGGTGAGCCCAAGCGCTTGATACTGTCTCCAACCAAATTAAGAAGTGGATTGGCAGGCTTCTCCACGAGGCTATCCTCATTGCGAGATGTTGACGACGGGGGAGAAAATAGCTGATCAATGCCCCTAGGGTTCACCGCACTCATTGTCGCTCCACGGTTACGGATCCGGATCCGACGTTGGTCCATGTCGTTCAGCTTTCCTTGGCGGACAAGCTCCTCTAACTGGTTCCGTGTATCTTGTTCTACAGGAGTTTCTGCGGCAGGCGCATTGCTGGCGATAGTGGCGTCGTGCTCAGCAGCGGGGAACACAGGTGGGGAGCGTAGCCGGGAACCCGTGACGTGGATCGTATCCCTTCGATTCCTGGGCGTATGGCGCTGGAATCGTTTTCTTGAGCTATGGGGACCCCATGTATTGTATGTAAATGGGGACCCGAGCCGAGGTATGCTCTCCTGCTTATTTACGTTCGCATGGGTTCGCGCAAGTGGTTCTATGAAAGCTAGCTGCGCAACCCCTGATATGGGGGTGTTGAACCACTCATAATTCTCCTCCGGCAAAGAGGAATTTTCCGCCGTGAGTTGAGCGAGTGGTCCATGGACTGAGCTGGCCACAAGTGACACGCCCAGGTCGCGTGTTGCATACGCTGTTGAACTGTTGCTGTAGCCGTCAGCCTGAGAGGCTTCTTGTGAGGCCCGTGTGAACAAATCGTAGAATGGTGTCGGGCTCTTGGACTGCATCATCCGCTGATAATGTGGCGCGATACAGAACTTCTTTCGGCACAGGAGCTTGAGCCTTCGCCGGGTTGACGCCTCCGACTTGGGCCAGAGTGGTCTTGCGGCATCGGTTTTAGGGGTCGGAGTTTTGTCTCCGCCAGAACGTGACTGAAGTACGGCGAACGGAAATTGCTTGTCCAGTCTAAAGCGTCGTTTCTCCCAGGCCCGCTTTGCGTCGCGTGCAACTCGATGAGTGACACCTAGGGGCGGAATACTGCCGGGGGTCATTTTGAAGGGAGTGATTGTAGGATCCTGAAGATACAACTGATAAGTATTCCAGAGATGATTATCCATATCGATTGTCCAGCGCTCCTTTGCTGGGAAAGCCCGGGGTTTGTTCTTGAGAGCAGCACGCATCGATGGCGTCTCGGTAACATGCTTGGGGGGTAGTTCGAGATGGAAAAATGGATCGTACGAATCGCTTTCCATGCTCGTACAGCTTCCACCCGCCGAGCGTCGCGACCCGAATGTTTCGATAGATGAGACGGAAGAATCCGATGCTTGCGAGCAGGCGGATCCAGGTCGCTGAATGCTTTCTCCAAGAGTACGAGCATCTTCGGAAGACCAGCGCTCGGCGGATTGATTGTCAAGATCCGGGCGGATCTGAGCTGGAGGGGTCTTAAGGGCTACTCTGTCCCGAGGGGGCGCTAGAAAGCGGTCATCCCGCGACGGAATTGTCGGGCCTCCATTGACTACAAAAGCATCATGGGGCGTGGGAAATTCGATAGAGGGGAGGGGGATATCGGAGGGGTTTGGATAAGCCGTGCTGAGGTCATACTCGGCTTGCGCAAAGACGTTGGTTCCGGAGCGAACACGAGATCGGCGAAGGCGACAGCTGGAATGACGAGGCGGCGGCGGCGGCGGGACATCTAGGTGCGCTGGGATGCGCTCGGGTGTCCTCGGCTCCCCTATGCTGGTGGACGGGAAAGTGAAATTCTTGGGCAGCGTGCGCGAAAGGCCCAGCTGTCGAGACTCCATGGTAGACAGATGACAGTCTCGTACAGTGGTAGTTGGTGACAGGCTTGATCGCGACGACGTGATCCGAAGAATCAATACGTACTCTTAACAATGACACTTTCTCTGACACTATAACATGTCGCTCGTCTGCGGAAATGTTATGCGCAGGAAACGAGATATCCTCAGCAGGAGTCAAAGCGCTAACCGGGAGATTATAGATGGCGCGCAGTGTACGCGATCCCAATTGATCGCGCGGGAACTCAATCGTGGTCGATAATACTGCGTGAGCCGGACAGCCAGGTTCTGACGGTATCCAAAATGAAGGATAGAGCAAAGAAAATCGTTCTAGCTAGTAGTTGGACGTCTTGAGTCAAGCTTCAGGGAGATGGACTAAGCGCGCTTTTGAGGGGGGGGGGGGGGGTTCGGGGTCGGCGGAGGGTCGTAAATCGTAACAGTAGATGAGTAAAGAAAAGGAAAACAAGGTGCGTCAAGGTGTGAGTGGTCGGTTAAGAGTAGTGAGAACAGCGATGTGAGGCGCGAAGGTGTGGAATGTAACGATGCGCTGGAATTGAGACAGAATCACATTGAATTGTAGCCGCGCTCCATTGCCCGATCGTCGATTTACTTGAAGTATGGGGAAGAGGCGGACATTGACCACACGAACCCGAAACCAACAAAACACGGAAGGAAAAAAAGAGGAGAGAAAAGAAAAGAAAAGAAAAGAAAAGAAAAGGAGGAAAGGGATAGTCAAGGACGAGCGACAGGCTCTATCGGAGAATAAAGGAAAAAAGAAGAGGGAACACGTAGCTGTATAGAGGAAAAAGGGAAGAAGGGAAGAAGGGTGGGGAGAGAAGGAAGTGAGTTGGGAGAGGAAGAGAGAGAGGGTGGAGGGTGGAGGGTGGAGGGTGGAGGGAGGGAGGGAGAGAGAGAAGGTACGGAGTAACTAACTGGTAAGTTAACTTGAGTTAAGGTAAGTTAAGGAATAAGGGAGAGACAGCCGAGGACAGAAGCGGTAGCCGCCCGTACAGTACCCTTGGGTTGGTCGGGTTTGGCGGACTGCTACCTTACCACTGTAAGTTAAGCTAACAGTGGAGTTCCTCCCACCACGTCAAGTCCTTCCAGTCCCTCCCCTCCCTCTTTTAGCCTCCGGGAGAAGAAGCTCGATCCTCTCCATGCCCCGTTCCATGGATGCCACACGGACAGACATGCAATGATGCTATGACCATCACATCTCATGTCATGTCATCAATCCAGTGATTTCCTGCCTGTTTTTCTTTTTTTCTTCTTCTTCTTTTTATTTCACGATATGTACCCATACCAGAAGAAGAAGAAGGAAAATTAGACAAGAAATAAAAGTAATAAGAAAAAAAAGAATGGCAATCAAAACCAAAGAAGGACAAGAAAAGTCGCTCGTCACATTGGCTCTGGAATGCGGAGAATTGATATGCTGGACATGCTCGTGTGAGCCACTCAGCGACAGGAATACTATACTATGCTGACCCCCTTTTCCCCCTTTCTTCCTCTTCCCTCTTGTGTCATGATTGTTATTCTGTCTTGTTCTTCTCTCTGGTAATTTTGAGTCTGCACCACTTTTCCTGATTTGCCCTTTCTTCACAATTTGCGGGGCAGTGTCATTCCGACTTCTGACTTGGTGACTGAATTGTCAGTGTACTCGAGGATGAGGCCGTCATCACCTGCGTCAGAGGAGGAAAATGATGCTGGATATAGATTGATAGTGAGCGAGGAAGATCCGCCTCACCGCGTTGCCCAACCATCCCTCGGAACGGGCAGAGAAAAAAAAAATACAAAAGAGATGTGCGCCTGCAGTGCCTGGTCGAACAAATGACAATTCCGCTCGGATGGGGCAAATCGTTGTTGGTCGCCCCCCACTAGAAGTGTCCAGGACTGTACCTTAACAGACTAGTCGTCTAGTGGTGACTCTAGTCGAGGTACCTTTGCACGGGCTGGGCTGACATCGATCGGGCCATGCCCAATAAATTAATTTCCCCATTACTCTATTCGCAACATTGCTCGTCCTCGACCCTGCAAGGGTGTCTCGCGGTGTGATGCCGCGAGCAGGCTTGGGTTTCCCACTGTCGGGTGCAGGGTGCAGTGTGGCCCGTACGTGGCTGCTACTGGTGAGTCGTAGCAGCAGTGGTAATCTCGCTGTACTACCAAGTAGTATCTGGCTCCTCCATATTTTCTACCCCTTCTGCCTTCTAGGTGATGTGATGACAAGCTTCATGGTCCAGAAGACAGACTCACGAGGGGTATCAGCGGGTCCTCCATTGGATCGACAAACCGTGCTTGGATCCCGCCAGAGACCGGAATAGCAGTCTCAACTTCATCCTAGTCTACTCCCTAGTGTGGTAGAAAAAGTCGGGTGGCTGGGAAGGTATTTTGTTGGCCTTGGGGTGGTAGGCAATTGCTGCTGCTCGAAAGAGATTATTGGCCTCGAGGCCTGAGGAAGGATAGAGGACTCGAGACTCGAGAACTGTGTCTGTGTCTGTGTGTTGACGGGGAGAGGGGAGAGAGCGAGGGAGAGCGAGTTGGCGAACACTCTCCCCGAAGGCGAGAACTCCAGTCTCCTGCAGAAGCATTCCCCACCGTCAGGCCAAACGAACCCCCGATGCACTGGGCGTGCATTAGCGACCCCAACCAGGAGCCAGTAGCATGGCGGCGGTCGAAATTGTGATCAAGCACTAGTTTGAGTGGTATGGTTCAAAAGGATGAGTCGGTGGCAGTGAGCGAGGAGACACCGGTAGTAGATTCTTCCAGTCTTCTCTTCCTTGTACTGTACCGTCTGTACCACAAGACGAACCCTTACCTGAAACCACCATGTGATCTATAAAACTTTCCAAGCAATGTATGTGTAATTTACCTGTATTGCACATAGGTAGTGCCATTCTGTGCGCCGGAAACACATGGAACAGAAACTATCAATCAGTAATTATTGATATCAACTATCATCTTGGTGCTTCAAACACATAAGTATGAAGGTTCAACGTAAAGGAAAGAGACTTGTAACTATGTTGCCCATCGACTCCTCAAACCTATATACTGATGAGCGCCGTATAACTCAGGACTTATTGAAATTCTACACTCCAAGTCCCGTAAATGTGTCGGTTCCCACGAGGAAATCAACAATTCCGGATGACGCCTGAAGATCTCCCTCCCGAGACTCGGCTTTGTCTGGATCAATCCACCCTTCTGTGACGCCTCCCCCGAAATCAACGATGCAAAGGTTGTTATCGGTGTCGACTTGTATATTGTCTGGCTTTGGGTCACCCCAAATGATCCCTGCGGCATGCAGCCTTCGCATTATATTTTGGAGTTGATCTGCCCGAATATGCCGGGAAATAGCATCTATGTCGATATCTGCCAAAGTGCTGTAATGCTCGATGTATTTGAGCAGAATTCCCGAGATGCTGGTACTGGTATAATCCTCCCTGGCCTTACACCAGTTCATATATGATCGAAATACGTACAACATCTAAAAGACCCCTAGATCTGATCTGAACTAATGCAAGTATCTCACACTCGGTTTGCTTACTGCAGTAAGTTGACTTAAAGAATCGATTTGCACCAGATCCAACCGAGATCTTTTTGGGCCGTTGAGAAAGATCCTCCTCTGTCTCGTTGCTAACAATATGACTCTTCAAGCTTCGACCGAGGGAATTCCGCGTTCTACAACAGCGGGGGATAGATCAGCCTCCGGGGAGAATTGTCCTATAAGCCGCTGATTTACCGACGACTGAATATGGAACTTCTCATTTAGAGTCTGTAGGGTAAGACCCAAGGTTTGTATGTCGAACCAATCCTGCAGAGTTCGCACTCGAGGTTTTCGCTCCTCCGAAGATAAGAGCTTCATGACAGAGTTGCATTTGGATGCGATCCAGAAGCAGATCTCTTCCATCGATTCCCCCTCGACGCTCTCTTCTTCATCACCCTGCTCCACCGCAGCATCCTGCGAGTCCAATTTGTGCAAAAGAGCCAAGTCCTGTATTGTGGTCTTCAAATCATCTTGAAAATATTTGGCGGAGACTGTGATGTGAAATCGCATACCGTATCATAGTATCGTCAACTCAGTATTGGTGCCCGCGCCGCGGAAGAATACGAGCATTATCATATGCTGGTAGCCCCTTCATATCTACCTGTAGCTGAGCGATCTAAGTTATGGCAATTGATTCAAAAGGTAACTATACATCGAAGCCAATATCAATCTGACAGTAAATCTCCAAGCGACGATGGACGAACGTGACATGGCTACCCTACCAAGATATTTAAGTTAGATTCCATGTGCGAACAACCACGATGCGCTCAAGTGGCGATGCCTGTGGAGTTCTTGTCAACTTTCAATACTTGGGGGAAAGTGGGCTTGCTGCAAATGCAATTAATATGGAGATAGATTCCCTTGTACAGCAGAGGAAGTTGCAACCATGAAGTATGTAGGCAATGCAGAGCAGCAAGATCAAAGATCAAGGTAAGTTAGTTGGTGTATGTACTGTACCTTACAAAGGTGATATGAGCTGTAATGATATGATATTGATCTTGTTGGCAGATTATATGGCCCGACCTGGTATTCTCGTTGTATGTATTGTGACTGTAAGCCAGTATTACACGCCCACCCGGAATTAAGGCATCTGACTAACCGTAGAGGAGCTAGTTCAAGCACAGGACCTATACCCGATTGAGCTTATCTGCATATTCCGACGCGTGCCGAGGTGGGGTAAACGCGACCTTACCGCGTGATCGACGCGTATCCGCGCGTCTGTGTAACAGAACGTATATGACTTGCTTTCCACCACTCGCAACGTGCCGGTCTCAGTACGGAGATTACCATCTTACGCAGTACCGGCAGGGTTCGGTCCCTGACTAAGAGATTAACTACTGGGTAAGTTAGTTAGCATTCACACCTCTTCAACATCCCGAGTACTTGATTCTCAAGCTCCAACTTGTTTAGACACCAAAATAGAAACTGGGTAAAAAAGCAGGTGGCTGGGGCTGGGGCACCTCGGTTCAGGAACAAGGAAGAGAGTCCACCAGAGAGTCTACGGAAGACTATTCTTAGACACCGCTACTATGAAATCCACCACGCTAAGTGGCATAGAAATCGATGTGAAGGTATGAAGTTATGAACGGACTACATACTAAATAGGTGGAAGTGGGGACGTCCCCAACCCGATCGACTCATAGAATCAAAGCAGACTTTCAGGAACCAAGAGCAGTGCGAATCTGGGTCGGGTTCAGATCTAACCCGAACACTGCTCCCCATGGATCGAACAACAGTTACCAGAAGTTGTCGTTGTCGGGATCTGGTTGAGCTTGGCTCTTCTTTAGATCTATTGACTGACTCTCCTTCCCGTAAATCATCATAGAACGCATAGAACGCCGCATACTACCCATTCTAGGTACTAGGCAGACAGAAGAGAGTATACAAACACAAGCACGAAAACTCCATCTAAATCCCTGGCGATGACCGGATACTCCTGCCTCCACCGTTGATCCATTAAGCTTATCAGCCCTCGTCTCTTCTGCATGCACTGAGTAGTCGAGTATGTGCTATTTTACTGTAGACAACGCTCGATACTAGATACCTACGCCCAGTACTCTGTACCCTAACCTTAAGCAGTCAACCCTTGACAGGTGATCCCAAGGATCGTGTATGTGCATATCACACACATGTCAACAAGTCCTACACTAAATGTTGATTCTCCAAAACCAACACATCGCAATGCCATCCCCGTCAACCCCTGGCAATCGACCATTATACCCTATCTCCGTGACTACGACAACCTGTACCGGAGTGTAATCTACCCACCTCCTGTGTGCTTAGTTTATCACCCTAAGTCCAGTCCAGCCCAGGACAGGACATGTACAGTACTGTACATGCGAGTGCATACATCGAACCAAATACCACCCACCACAACCTAGATCATCCCCATCCGACATCCAGAGGAAAACAACCCACGGGCCAACTGCTTCGCTATCCTAATCATGCACGCATCCCACAGAAGCCTCAGTACTCAAAAACTAAACCTCTCCAGCAAGCCCCCACCTTCCCTCATCAAGTATATGTTTCAGCAAAATCGAATCGCCTATGCTATGGATGTAATCCCCAGTGTGCCCGCATTCTCGGGTCCGACGGAGTCAAAGTATGTAGCATCTGCACGCCAGTCCCGTGGAGGGAGTCCTGTACGCTGATCTCATCACATTTATCCCGGGACACGCGCAATATGAGTGATTATTTCTCCCTTTTGCTCTTGTTTACCCACGTCATAAGTTATACCGCCCCCGAAGTTACAAGCGGATTCTTGTTGCGTCGGGGGGGGAAAGGGTGGAGGCGAAGGGGAAGTTCGCCGCATTGATTTACTGGATCCTGCTTGATGGTCCGCTAACTATCCCTTGCTTCAGGTGGGTTTCACTTCTCCTCTTGAGTATGTATGAACTTGCGTCATAATGGTGTTATATGTGAACGGTTTGTGCCGGCCTGCTACTGCAGTCCTGCAGAGCAACCCAAAGAGAAGAGACATGCTTGTTGTCTTTGATGTACAGTACAGTACCAAATGATATCGTTTCTGTTCTAATCAACCTCAAACACAACAAACATTCCCTAAGCTCTACTCCAACCTCGACAAATCCACCTCCGGCTCCCGAGACCTGAACAACAACCGGACGGTCGGGTCGCAGATCGACTCCGTCCCATGCATGAAGTTCGGCGGTCGCTCAGTCCGATCCTCGAACTTCCAGTCGTAGCGCATCAGCAGATGCACGAGCAGGATCTTGATCTCGTTCGCCGCGAAGAACCGTCCGGGACACGCGTGCATCCCGTGACCGAAGGCGTAGTGCTCCGCGCTCGTCGTCACGAACTGGAACCGGTGCTCGTTGCCGGGGGATTTTCGCCGCTTGTAGAAGCGCAGGCCGTCGTAGACATCCGGGGAGGTGTAGATGGACGCGTCCTCGAAGATGTGGGCGGAGACGAGCATGCTTGCGCCCTTGGGGATGCGCGTGCCGTCGGAAAGGGAGACCTCTTTCGTGGCGAGGCGGTTGAGAAAGGCTGGTGGATGTTATGGTTAGCATGATGGGTATAATTGGTAGGGGTGGTGGTGTTTGGCTATTTACCAATTCCGGCGGCGTTCATCCGCTGACTTTCCTTCAGCACGCTGTCCATTTTCTTCATCTTCGTGAGGCTGGTCTTCTTCAGAGAGCCGCCGTCTTCGGTAATGACCGTCTGGATCTCGTCGCGGAGTATCTGGATGTATTCGGGGTAGGCCGTCAGGTCGTACATCACGTTGGTCAGGAGGTTGGACGTCGTGTGGATGGCGGCCATAGTGAGGCCCATTTGCGCCTGCGCCACGTTCAACGGACGTCCGTCTGCAAGCTCATGAAACCAGTCCAGTGTATCCTCGTGGCTTCGAGGCGGGTTCTCTGCGGGGAGCCGCCCCTCTCGAATGAGTCTTCGCCTTTCGATCTCTTTGTTGACGATCGCGGACCCAATCTTCACATGTTTGCGCACCCCCTGGACGGTGGGTATGAACCAGTGCACTAACGGTTGAAGAATCGATGGCCAAGCTCGAAGATCGCGCGCACCCACGAAGGCGTCGATGGTGAAGTTGACGGAGACATTCAGCCACTGTTCGTCACGACAGATTTTCTCACCCAGAAACACGAGGGTAGATAACCGTGCAACGATGTATGGTATGTCCATAGCGAAGCGGACCGGAGTCCATGCTGTGTGCCACCATGGTCAGTGTTGAGCAGTCCGTCTGAGAGGGGGAGCACATACCATCACTTTTGGGAAGCTTTTCTCGTAGCACGGCGCTAGTTTCCTTCGATAAAGGAGTCACGAGTTGACCTGAGTATCTTCTAGCGGTGCCGCATGCCGACTTGGAGCGTCACTTACCGAGAGAATGGGTAAGACGCTTGTTGATCACATCTATCTGAATCGGCTCTATCTTCTCGAAGACCTCGAAGCCGGGAATTCTAGATCCAAAAAAGAACTGCTCGGATATGACTTAGATCGGCTCGGCCAATGCTATACCATAAGGGTAGAAACTACCTTCTTGTTCGCTTCGTCGAAGCTGAGATGCGGGTGGTTCTTGACCTCATCCACAAGGCTGGGGTGGAGCACGAGGGTTGGATCGGAGGCTGCGACCAGTTGAAAGACCTTTCTGCCCTATATCGAGTCCCTATTAGCGCATGGTACAAGGCACCTGTGAGAACTCTACCCTATTTGCCCTGGGCAGAACAATGCACGAACCTGGCTGAACCCCTCCGCGAAGAGCTCCTTAGCAGATGTCACGAATCGCTGCTTAGCCTTGCTGTTCGAGAGCTCCCATCTGCTTTTCCCAATCAGAGGAATGTTTTTGTAAGGAAAGCTTTCAGTGGACTCCTGAGAAAATCTCAGCACAAAGGCCAAGAGAAGGGCCACGACTGCGCCTTGCAGCAGATGGTAGCTTTCCAGCTGCTCGATGATGAAAGCCATTGTTGACTGGCTGAGTGACCGACATTTGACAAAACGAGGGGGAGCGACGAGGTTTAAATAAGAGGATACTTCGGGCTGACACCTCTTCCTCGAGCACCGATCTCAAGCTTTCTTGGTAGCCTGGGCGTGCCAATCATGCGTCGTTCACCGATTCCATCGCCAGCAGCCCGTCGATAGGGTGTCAGACTCGGGTGCAAAAGCTTCAAAGCTACCGTGGACCCTGTCTAGGACTGGATCCACTCGATACGCCCAATACGTTGAAGGTCTCTATCCAATCTGGATCTATACCGTTGCAATGGCGAGTCAGCGATTGGTCGCTGGTTGGAGCACGACAGATGGGCTATGGTAGATCGGATAAAAGACTGACAGGCGCTGGTAGATTTGCTGCCTGCAAAGCCTAAATTTGTTCCAAAGTTTCGATAGAACTCGACGATAGGCGCGGGGATTACCTAGCAGGGCAAATTGGATGTGCGGCGGTTGGAGATCCTCGACCCCGACATTGGTTATTTTGGTGTCGGAGTAGAAATTTGACTTTTGGATGTGGACGATGTGGACTGGAATATCATGAATCGAGGCTCGATAATTGGACACAACGAAGAAGGTCCTAGAGTGTGAGGTCTATTAGACGAGGTTTCAACAGTAGGCAAGTAAGTCACTGTAGGTAGGGAGGTAGGTGGTACCTGATCGTTAGGATAAGTAGGAGAAAAGCGGGTCTGGCCATCTTTAGTTATATTGAATTGGTCCCATGCTATTTGTCCGCTCGTGTGCAGAGGTGGTTCAGTGTGGATCCGTCCATGCATCCATCCTGGAGGATGAAGGGAACGTGCGATGTGGTCGATCATCGTACTCGAATACGCCCGCGGCTGCCTCAGCTTCTCACTCGGCTCCTTTCCGTGCCGCCGTCTTTTTCTTCCCAACTATACTGACTACACTGACTACACTGACTACACTGACTACACTGGCGCAGACACGGCACAAGGATCCGAGAATCAAAGCCTAGATTCCAATAAAGCCTAGAGCCTTCGCCTAACCTAGAGTAACTACATGAGAAGTTACTAATTATCCTAGGGACCTGACATTGATTGCGCGATGCCAGCAACAACGCCAAGCTTGAAACTTCCTCACGAACTGACCAGTGGCATGGACTTCATGGAGAAGCAGTGGGTGCTGTCATCTCTTCCCTACTCCAAGCATGAACACACAAGGCCATGATGTATCTCTAACTCTCTCAGACTGGCACTCCCGCGCGAAGGCACTCCTTCCGATGCTCGCAGCTTAAAAGAAAGACCTTATCCGAATGGACTGAACTCGGCATCTGTGGGGGTTCCCATGTTCGTTGGTCGGGATGATCATCTTCTGCCCTCACTTGTTGGTTCCGGCAGGTGGGGGGGGGGGGACATCCATGATCATGGAGCCGACGTACAATGCAACACCACAAACCGAGGCGAACCCCGCGTCGTCCACGCAATCAATATACGTACGAAAGAACAGGCACCAACTTGGCCCCTGAGTATAAAGATGATCCAGGATCAACTCTCACCAGCAACTAAGGGGCAGCATAACTCTTAACAGATCTTCTTTGCCATTTATACTCTCCCGAATCGCACCTTCAGACTGAATCATGGCATCTCTATCGCTCAGACAGTTTCTTGAGCACATTCGAGCCTTCAATGCCAAAGACTACCAGAAACAACACTCGTTTTACCATCCAGATGTCCGTCTTGTAATTCCCGACCCGGAGGTGGGAACCCTCGTGGGGTCCGAAGGCATCATGAATCACTATGCTGTACTTCAAGCCACCGCGGAGGAGACCGTCGTCCCCATACTGGTCATGGTTGACCAAGGGCACATTTTCTTCGTGATGGAGACATATTTTCGCTACTTGCAGGCCACAGACCGCGCTGTCCACGGGTACAAGGCACAAGCCGGAGATGTAATCATGGTCACCGTGTGGGCACTGTACGACATGGACGGTGGAAAAATGAAGCACATTACTTGCAACGGGCTCCACCATGATTTCCTTGGCACGGTGGATGTGAATCAACGGATCAACGAGAGCTGGAGTCGAGCAGACAGTACGGTCAAGCGTTGCTGGGGCTCTGCTTCCCTGCTCTAGAAAGTATTCGTACTCCGACTAAAAATACTGGACATCATACTCATACATCGTTCTTTATCTATCAATACACTTCCTACCATAGTATACACATCATCAACCCACAACCTCTAAACTACAAACGCACCAACCTCACGACCCACAAACCAACCCTTCCCTCAGATAATCTCGAAACACATCCTCCGGCGACCCCTCCGCCGTGCCCAACCTCTGAAACCCTTTACGCATCGACTCTTTCCCATCTTTCTTCTTCCTCTTGTTTGGCGCCATCCACCCCTTTGGACTACTCATCGCCGACGCCGCCGTCGCAAACTGCAGCCGCCGCCTCACCCGCGACGCCAGCCCGAGCTTTTTGGCCGTGGCCTTGCGGGAGACAATCTCTACGCACGGCGACGGCTCCTCTTCTGCTTGTTCTTCATCGTCATCGTCCTCGTCCTCATCCTCAGCGCACAGCGTGTTTTGCCGCTGGTGAGTAAATGAAATGCTCTCCGGTAGGTAGATCCTATGGTGGTGGGTCGTGGAACTGGACGCCGTCCGCGACTGTTGGTGACTTAGGAGGGGTCTTCTGTACGAGCTGCTGCTCTTTCGGGATCGGGGTTGTGTGATTGCTGCTGCCGCTGGGGTGGGACACAGGGGGTGTTGTTGCTGGGCGAGCTGTTTCTTGGACGTTCTGGTCTTGATGGGGCTGAATCGTTTGCGACCCGGGGGCTGAGTTACCTTACGGGTTAGTGTCTTCTTGTCAGGGAACGGTGAGATGTCTTGTCCAAGAAGAGTAGATGTTTGTTAAATAGCGAAGTTGCGCAGTGAGCTGCAACCTGTATCCATGATATAGTAGTTCCGTACCGGGTTTGGTGGTGTCTCCGGGAGACGATGCGTAAAGCAGCCGTCCTCATCCTTAAAGCGGGACTGTTTCGCCTTGCTGGGCGAGGATTTGAAGGGCGAGCTGACCCTCATGGCTGTCGGGCGGCCGGTGATTTCTGGTCTGGTTGTCTGTGGTGGTGGGTGGTGAGCTGTCTTGGAATGTGTAGGAGTCGGTGGGGGCACATGGTGGTGCTATTGCATAAGACCTTGACGACAGGATTCAGAAACAACGGGCAGAGAGGAAGAGAGGGAGGGTGTGTTGGGCTGTGTCGAAGGGGCCTCCTTGCTAAATACTTGCTTGGGGGTGTGTCTGGACCATTCTTTGGATGTTGTTGTGGCATAAAATTGCATTTCGGGAGGAATGTAAATAATGCAAGTCGGTTTTTTGTGTCGGTCTCTGGTCGTGGATCGGGCTATTATGTTGGAGGAAGATGGGATTCAGGTCTAGCGATGAGTACGTGATTGTTTGTTTTCGATATCCACGAATGGATACAATAGCCAATGGTTTGGTTGACAGAGGTCTGCCACACATTGGACCGTAAACTTGTCAAATGAGTTGCTGACATTCCTCGCTGATCCAGAGCATGGTGTCCAAGTCAATAGACCCCGCATTCTCCGGATGAAAGAACCGGCCTACTGTCTCGCTTCAATTATCCACTACTTGCTGGACGAACTAGGTGAGGAAGTGCCTCTCCTATACTAGCTGTCAGGTTGTGCTACTGTTGCCCTCGCAGAAGGCCCGCGCTTGCCGTGGATATATTGATGAGTCAGTAGACGATAATAGCTGTTATTGATTATACGTGCTATAAAACAGTCACTCTAAATCGTCCTTAGCAGATGGTGGTCGTGGCGTTACTCGTAGTATAGAGACCCATCCATAGTAGTACAACAAGCCTTGTTCAGACTGGCTCCGCCGCGAACTGACAAGCTCAATGCTTTTCAACTACGAGACATATAAGCATTCAACCCCTCGGTCTCTGACATCGAGCAAATCAAACTCCTTATCTCGAGTTATTTAGTGGTAGCAAATACTTGAGTATTTCATGGAGTAACAGCCAATCAATAAGTTCCAAGAACGATTACATCAAGATGAACCGATGGTGGGTGGCAACATGACGTGAAGCTGCTTGCTCGACAGACCCAGGTACAGCTCCTCCTACAAATAGTATACTGAACCTAGCAAGCGTGAACTCAACAATATCCCCTACTGAATGATCCAGTGATTTATACAGCAATAAATTGCAACCTCACGCCTAATTTCCTTTGTGATCCCGCACCAGCTACTATATATCACTCCCGACCCGAAACGTCACCAACCTACACCAACAACACCCCCAACCCCAAAACAAACCAACCCCCACAAGAGTAAGAGAAAACACTACAGAATGACCGAAACAAGCCCCATCTACAACCTCATAGCCGCCATGGACGCCGAAGACGACGCCACCGCCTACAACACCACCGCCGCCCCGGACGACGACGACGCCACAACCGACTACGGCGCCCGCGCCGTCCGCAGCGCCGCCATGCCAGCAGACGAGGCCGACGAGCACCGCCTCGCGGACCATGTCTCCGTCCAGGACTCCGCGCCGAGGGAGGATCCAATGGTGTCGCGTCGCCGGCGGCTGGAGACGTCGACGGCCGGGGGCGGGTATCAGTTGCGGGAGGTGGAGGAGCGGGCGGATGGGTCGAGGCGCGTGCATCGCGAGTACGAGGATCCGGCCACGGGGGTGACTTATGTACGGGATTTGGATGGGTGATTGTTTTCTGCTGGGAAAGATGGGGGGGCCGAGGGATTTGGGAGTGGGGGTGGATTTTGGGCAAGGAGTTTACGGGATAGTATGGTATATGTATGTTATGTCAGGTGGGAGAGTAATGTCGAGTATAGCAGTAGCGTCTGGTCAAGCTCACTCAAATGGGAATTCAGGGTCTGTGACGCCACCTCCGTACGTGACAGACCTAACCTTCGATACGGATACAGTCCACTGTAACCAATCCATTCAATTCAAGCTTTTGATATCTCTTCCCTCCTGGCTCACAAAAGATAGAAGGGAGTCAAGAAACATATAATTAACTCCAGCCCATGCTATGCCTAAGCGCCATATTAACGAAAGCCCACACACACACGAAGGGGGAATCCCCTGACAACAAGAAGAAAAGAACCACCCGGCACAAAAAACCCCACGAGACGACAGGCCAGATTAAGCCTCTCCATCCGACGTCTCCTCCTTCGACTTGCTCTTCTTCTTCTTTTTCTTTTCCTTCCGGTCCGAGGCGTCGGCATCCGCCTCCAACTCCGCAGCCTCTGACTCGCGCTTCCGCTTCTTCTTCTCCTTCTTCTCCTTCTTCTCCTTCTTGGCCTTCTCGGCCGCCTCGAGCTCCTCGGGCGCCACGAACGCCTTCTCGCGCTCCTTCATCTTCTCCTCCCGCTTCACCCGCTGTCTCTCCATGATCTCCTCCTTCTGCGCCCGGTCCTTGGCCTCCTTGGAGAGGAAGTACTCGCCGGACTCGATCTGCAGATCCACCTTGCTCTTCTCCGGAGCCGGGGGGAAAGGCGTGTACACCTTCTTCGTCTTGTCCGTGACCTTGAACGGCATGCGACGCTTCGACAGGGTGCGCTTCTTGAAGTTGGGCAGGAACCGGTCCCACGACTCTTCCGCCAACGAGGGATCCTTGGCCAGCTCGCGCTTGATCATGAGCTCCTTGATGTGGTAGATCGGGTGGATGTTGGCCATGCAGTCGTTGATGACCTTGCGCACTTCCTTCAGCCCCTTGTAGGGTCCCATCGCGGCGACCGTGTTACCCTGCACCAGGATGTAGGTGCCGGTGAGGAGCTCGAGCGCCTTGAGGGTGGAGCCGCCGGGTCCGAGGATACGTTGGCGGCGCTTGACGAAGCGCTCCTTGTTACGGACTTGGTTGCGGATCTTGATAACGTCGCATGCGACTTCGTCGTCGAGAATCTTCAGGGCCTGGAGGATAATGTCAATCAGCGAGAAGTTTCTTTTTGGATGTAGCGTCGGCGACAAGGGACATTTCCTACCTGTTGCACTGGGACACTTCTCGACAGAAGCTTGATCAAATCGCGCGCCTTGAGAATGGCAGCAGGATCAAAGGTCTTCCGCGTCGTCTTGACCGTCATGCTACCCTCGACCAAATCGAGGGTACAAGCAATGCCATATTTCTCCAGGGATCTCGTCACGAGGGGCCAGGCCTCCTTGAGATACTGTTCGCGGTACTTGGGGAACAGAGTCGCAAACGAGGATTCCTCGGCGAAACTACCGGCGACATTGTCTTCGGCGTTGAAAGGTTCGACCTGGTCGCAGATTTGCAAGGTTAGCATGTGTTTTTGTCGCCAGTACATCTCGAAAAATCTTTTTCTTTTTTCTTTTTTTGGTATGGAATCATTGCACCAACCTTCCATTTGTCGATATCATCCGTATCCCACGGCTTATCTCTCTTGTATGTGGAGGGCATGTTGAGTCCTATTTGCGACAAACAGGGAGGAAGACTCTGGATGGATCTGCAATTCGATGCAAAGAATGATTGATGATCGAATTGGCGGCCAACTTTTTCTGAGGCGCTTCCGCCCCGCGGGCACTTACCGGTTTAGGTAGTGCTGGTGGCCAGAAACCCCAGGCCAACACAAGGCATCAAAATAGTGGCTCCGGAGCGCCTAGAGCGATCGATCGAGGCTCAATATTTGTGAACATCAATCAGCTCGTCTACCATATTCGACTTTGTTACGTTGCCACACTACGTATGTACGGTATGGGGTGCAGAAATTGTATCAATTTTGACTCTGTGCGCAGACAAGAACTTCCCCTTTTGCACAGTGAGCGCATCTCCATCCCTGATGTATCATATTCCCGTCGAAGCTATTTCATGACATCCATTGGAGCTGCACTGCTCAGTATGCAAGGCTTCTACTGCATCCATTCTATCAATTGTGTGTTTTGACGTTGCAGTTCAGGAGTACCGGAGCCGAGCGAAACTTATTGGAACAAAAGAAACCGATAACGGCCTCATAGACCCGACGCAATGACTCGCGCGAATAATTGGTTCCTTGGCCGCGATTTAAAGTGCATTGAGCCGCCCAATAATGCTCAGGCAGCTTCGCAGCTTCGATCACGCACGGTATATATTGTACGTAGGCACGAAGAAACTTGTGAGATTGAGTCACAAGAATAGTTGACACAATTCGATCGATTGGTGTAAGGTCTTGCTTGGATCTGAGCTCTGGATGCACGAGTATTATCAGGAGTGAATCAGCAGGCTGGAGAGTTCACCTAGCCTTCCTGTTCTTCGTGGAAACTATTGTTGCTAGGCTGTGGTTAAGGGAGGGAGCGAGCCCTGATCAGCCATTCGTAACTTGCCTGAGAACGAGCTTGAACACTCAGTCAGCATCTTGATCGACTAATCGCATCAATGACATTGTGGGTCGCGGGGTATGCAGACGAGAAAATAGACCTGTCAACGTCGTGGGAGATGTTTGGTTAAGTGCACATTTCGACTCCTCAACCAGCGAGGCGATCCCGTGTGTCTGGTTCCAAGTTCCAGACCCGAAGCGCCAAATCGTGGACAGTCCTCGAACCTTCCCTTTTCCCTCGCTGACTTTGCTTCCTCCCTTGCCTGAACTTCTCCCTTATCTCGGTTGCAATCCCATTGTCATTCTTTCGTATTAAGAATCAATATGATTCAAATCAGGTGCGCCGTTTCTGCGGACTCCCATGGCGCACTTCAAGATAGTGCGTCATCGATGTCCTTCTATCTTCGGGGACTTCGTGCAATCTTGCAAGCTGGTGGTTTTGCCAGCACATACTTGTCACAGACCCTTCGCTCAATTATGGCCAGCATGGTCGCAGAAAACCGAGATCATCTCGCATTGGCAGACTTTATGCACACTGCTTTCGTTTTCTTCGAGTCGAGTTGAACAAGAAAGGCCATTCGACTGTGTATTCAACGAAGCCCGTCGTATGAGCGTGTAACTGTATTCGATCAGCACGCTACACCACAGACTCACAAAGGCCTTGTAAGAGCTGTCCCCTGTCATAAGCCAATACCTATGATAGATAGTTGGCTCTTTACCTGCGCCAAAAGAGATCGACGTGGTGCTCGCTCGCGATTATTTCAAGACCCCACGACCAGCCCCCAACTCAAATTAGGAGATAAAAGCACGGGCGGATTCAATTTCGAGTCTTCAATTCAACTGCTTATCTAGAACCAGTATCAATTTGTCTGAGCGAACAGCGAAGGCTCGCCCCTCATGACCAGTCCGTCCATGGAAAGTCGAGTACAACAAGCGGTTTGAGACCAGCTCCGGACCAGAGCAGAATCATTGACAAACGTCACGGCTGAAGCCCCGAATGTCTACCGAGGCTTTCTCCCAATACAAACATACCTAAGTCGTCAGCGCCCAACTGACAGCGCAGTGGAAACGAGCTACTTACAGTGGAAAGTAGGCTTTCAGGCCCGGTCTTCCTGCTTCTTCCTGTGCTCTGGAAATCATTCGCTGAAACTCGTCATAAGGCATTCTCAGACGTTGAGTCATCGGATACAACGCCAATGCTGATAGCAGCTGTTTGGTACATTCGAGGTTGGCTGCACCTATGTCCCGTGCTCTTGGATCTAGTCTGGTATCAGTTCCATGATATACAATTCTCATGCATTGGAAGATTTACCACTGGACCACCCAGAGAGAGGAAGAGGGATCATTTTTGCGTCCACCTGGTCCAGTCCTGCTGCCACCATAAGGTCTCTCAAGCGCGTTCCTACACGAAGGTCCTTTGTATCATTCAACGACTGCATGAACTTGGTGCTCCATTGTCTCAACGCATGATCCTCGGTGAGGGACCCATTGTCTGATTGCACATTGAAGTACATCTCCACCATCTGGACCCAGCCACCCGGCTTCAGAACTCTAGTTTTCTCACATAAGTCAGCTTATGGCGTCAAAAAAGAAATCAACGATTCCATGACCGTTTCGCCACATGCCAGACCTCTTGATATCCCAAATATAAGACAGCCATCTGGCTCGGTCAATGCCTGTCGCTTGCATCCTCGAATGAACGAGATCGAAATGATTCGACGGAAAGGTAAAGGGGCGATTCAGATCGTCGACCTACAACGCCTTCCATCAGCATTTTCTGACGCAAACGCCATGGGAAGGTATCTGGTAAGCAAGCCAAAAAAAAAAAAAAACTCATTAGACGGAAGAAGCGTTCTCATCGACTGGTATGCCGAATGACTTTTCTCCAGACCCAGGGTTAGGAGTCGTACCTGAAACCATAGATTGTCCGGAGCATAATCAGGGCTCATCTGGGGCGATATGTCGACCCCAATGACCTTCACACAGTGGTTAGCGAAACTGAGTGTCGAAGGTGATGTATGTGGCCCGACCTCGCATTGTGGATATTGCTCCGCTACTTCGACCGCCCAAGCTCCTGTACCGTGGCCGCAATCGAGAATCCTTTCGGGGTTGTCGCTCGGCAGGGGTGGGAAGATGAGCCGGTCGTCAAATGCCTTATTGAAGATTTGGTGTTGAAGTTCGAGACGTTCCACTTCATCCTAGGATTTTCGAGGTCAGTGACGCACGGATTTGCGGCGGAGGTTCCTGATTATACATCGTCCACCGGCTGAAAATAGATTTTGTGTTCGATGGAATATCTCTGGAAATCGCGATCATGGACTGTGATGAGCTGAAGAAACTTGGCATCCAGGTCCTCTGTCTGCGAGTCGGGACTCCTTGAAGACAAATAAGGATTAGCTCCTGATGCATCACTCACGAATGTGGTACCAGGTTACGTGCGTCATTTTGATATTTCCAAGCCTGTGGCAGATTTGAGCAGGTCTTATTCTCCGAAGTGGCCCAGGTCAACAAGGGATGACAACGGGTGGGCCCGGTCAACCAGTACGGCTTTGTACACTGGGACCCAAGAAAGAAGAGACATATATAGTGCGTTTCGAATTTGGATGAAAGTGATCGATGTGGCAGCCGAAAATAACGCGTTGGAAATCTCCTTGTACCCGCCGGAAAAGTGCGTATCCTGCCTTTTATGTGTGAACTGAGCGAAGTATTGGGATGCGGGACTCCATTGCCCGTACTAATGTACGGATGGTGGGAAAGCCCGTTCAGCCCGATACCCAGCGTCAGGCTTGGTGCTGATGAGGACCAGAACCAAAATCATTGGCAGAGAAAGCCTGAAAAACGCCATCCAGCCTGTCGGATGCTGAACGAAGACCGTCCGTTCGTTTCTGCAATACACATTGTCAATGCTCAATGATGGCTGAGACCTCGGCGCTTTGCCTCAATGGCATAGCAAAATTGACAGTTTGAGCTGAAACGATTACACGACTATGTAAGATGGAAAGGGGAAGGGAGGGGCCGGGAAAAGCCTTCTTGGAGGGGTCACCAGTACTTCCGATACCACCCTTGGAAGCAGACGGCCAGTCTGGCAACGTTCCTCGTGCCCATTTCTCGGGGCCTGTCCATCGCTCAGTGCCCGGAAGCCAACCGGCACGGTCACACAGTGGCTCGCTTGTATTCTAGTACAAAGTTCAAGCGAAGGATCCAGGCCGTCATGACCCTGTCAAATCACGGATTGAGAATACCACCAATACTACCGAGCCTGATCAGTTTACTCGGGTTCCTGAATCATCCTCCGTTTCCTGCGTTAATACCTTTCTGCCATTTGCCAAACAGCCCCCTCCAGAGCCGATTCATCATATCGGTCCAGGAGAAGCAAGGTGGCAGCTGAACAATCAGAGCGTTGGCGTGGTGTGCTATTTTACCAGCCTGCGTGAGGGCTACACAGAAGAGCTATTCCGTTAAAATCCGATGCAAGCGAGCTACTGAGGCGATCGATCTCTGCGGAGACTTTCAACAAGAGACACCTTCAGTATTTGTGGCTGCATGTCTTGCTTTCCAGGGTCATTGAAAACCCAAGGCTAAAGTAAAAAGAATCGGTAACCGGAGGAAAGTGATAATCAGAAAAACTTCGAAGCCAAGGAGGCAGTCCGGATCGACGGCCTTGGTGTCATGCACGAGGTACCGCAGGGTTGTTTGGGTGCATAACATGCACACAGCCAAGGAGGGGTTCGGCGCAGTAGCGCGGACTTTTGGTCAGCCACTATATCCAGCATGATGGTGGCTTTGCTCCGCGTTTGAATAACAGCAGGGATCAGATGGTCATGAAATCATGAAGGTTCTTACATCCAAGGTGATTGGGAGGAGGGACTGAAGATTTCGATCTGAAGCACAGGCACGGTAAGTGATCACCGGGTCAATCGCTTTTTTCCTTTTACGGGGGCCACTAAAATATGGGTATTCGTAGTGTCTTTACATCATTAACGCAAGTAGGACATGAGGACATTTTTTTTTCTCTCGATCAGAGTTCTTCTGTTTGATTTCAATCCACCGCTTTCACATCTACACCGCTCCTTTCCTGGATTGCTCAATCAATCAATGGAAAATTAGCACTCAGTGTTGGAAACACTCGACAAACGAGACTGAAAGCCCCCTAAGGTGGCCGGGTCGACGTCAAGATTTTGTGAAGTTCCAGGCATGCGACTACCCATGAAGAATAGACCAATAGCGTCATCTGCGCGGGTGGCTTAATTCCAACACATCCACAATGAGAGACACTCGACTGGGGCCTCCAATGAACGTGCACTCTTCAAACTTACCATGAACGGCATAAGGCCGGCTGCAAATAACAGCGACTGGCCACATCGGCGCAGCCTCTTCAGGGTCGACGGCCCGATTGACCACAATGGGATGTCCTACTCATGACGACGGGCCGCGGACAAAGCGATGACGAAGCATTGACTCCGCTACAGCTGGTCACCTGAGACAGGACTCTGCGCAGCGACCTCGGCGTCGGCTTTGGCTTTGACTCAATTGCTGTGGGAAAGGGTGAAGAAAATGGACCGTGCCAAATAGCTCATTAGGGTTACGCTAAACACAGAGGAGGGTTAACTTAAAGTTCTGTCCTCTAAGTTAATCGTCCCCTGCACACGGACAGGGAAGCGAGTTCATGCACGTCAAGAGGGACTGTCAGACGGCGTTGGAATTAGAGCCATCCAAGTCGTCGGTACGACTACGTAGTATGTAAGTAGGTAAGTAGGGAAGTAGTACGGACTAACTAAGTAGAGACGAAGGGACAAGATAACCTACAGTATAGCGATCCCAGAACCATGGTTCAGTCGCGGGAAGCTGGAGGCCTTCCCGTCGCGCCCTTCGGTAGTTTAGTTTAGGGGGAGCTGGACCCGCTAAGTCAACGGGGACTGGGAAGATGCAATGAACCCTCCCTCTCGATTTCGATTTTTCTCCCCCCGACCTTCTCCTCCTTCTTTGTGGTTCTGTGAGAGTCTTGGATAATGATTCGTGTTGTGTTCTCGGCTTGGCACCCCGTTCATGTCGTCTCGTATCGGTCTCAATCTGCCAAAGCCCAACTGACTTATCGTACAGAACTCACGAGTGGCCAGAATGGAAATACCATTTACTGTAACTAATGACAACTACCACAGTATACGTATACGCATACGCCTGTGCGTCTCGGTCGGATGAGGATTATGCTGGCTGCTGGCCAGTGAAGAAAGAAAAAAAAATCATTTCTTTCCCAGCATTTGTTCAGTGATCCATCCCCCTAACCCACAATCCCACTCCCAAGAAAATCAACAATCATCCGTGACCCCGACCCTCCCAAATGTAACTTGTCGGTTCCAACTCCACCACTAATCCGGCATCTCCACCCGAGAGCTGAGCCGGCCGAGCCGTGTTTTCCACCCGATGCTCCCAAGTTCTACTCCCAGAGCACCAGAGAGACCCGACGCTCCATGGGGTCTTGTGGATCTTTATGTTGTTGCATGAGCAGTGAGAAAACGTATCCTTGAACTACTTCTTCTCTGATTTCGCCGATCCGACAGCAAACGTTGTGTCTATGATACCGGGACTGAACCATGGAAAAGGCACGCGCATCGGGAGTTGTAAAAGGATACACGTGTACAAGTACCATAGTCTCACTATGATCAGTTACCACTTCTGGGTAGAAAGATCACGATAATCTTAATTCATCATCTCCTGAGCTGGGTTCAATTCGTTGCATTGCAACTAGGCTAAACTAAAAAAAAAAAAATGGGGGTTGGGTATTTTTTTTCTCTGGAGCTCGTGGGGAATTAGCATCATTGCATGGTCGTTGGGGTCGGGTCGTCTGATTGGTTAATCTATATACACCTTCCGGGATTCGGGGGGGGGGGGGGAAGGGATTGTAAAAAGAGCCGCGAAGGTTTATCGATGATTTAGGAAAAAGTCGGGGTGGAGGAGAAGTGGGGGGCTCAGATAGATGAGGTCCAGTCTAGCGTGGCCGGATCAGTGATGTGCGGATTCGATACGCAGGGATTCGAAGGGGTTGTCGAACCGAGATCTGCGGTTTTTGGCACATCTTCACAGTAGAGTTATGAGTGGTAGCGACGCTGTAGGAGGCGGGTTGGCTTTGCCCGTCAAATTGCGGGTGCGCTGGCGAGGCCTTTGACTGGCGTGTTCGATCACGAGACTGTATGCGAGGTTGGAGGACAAGCCTGTGTGGGAGTTGGACTTTCCGTCCGCAAGTTTTGGCCTCGAGTGCAGACAGCATAAGGCGAGGCGAGGGGTAGAGATGTTTCCCGTAAAATGCTCAGTATTCTTTGCTGATCGCACTCAGAGAATGTGCTAGCTTCAGAAGAACAACGCTTTCCGTAGCGGCATAATAGTTCAAGCTGCAAGCAGTTGTCAGTAATCGCCACATCTCTTTTACTTTGATACTCACCTGTCCATCAAGATCCGCAAATGTCGGCTGAAATGGTCCTCGACGCGTTTGAGCGACTCGTCAATCTTGTCAACTCGCGTGGGATCGTATTCACGACCCATTGTCCTGGACAAGTCGGGATCGGCCAAGGCAAGGTTGCGATTGAGATTGCCGTCGGCCCAGCTAGCGAACGTATTGCAGCCTATCATCAGTCGATGGTGGACCTAGGTAGTCTGTGAGCAAGCGAGAGGGGCAGCCTGGGTAAGCTCGACTGACCTTCAGTAGTTTGGCCTGGGTCAGCATGCACTCTTTGAGACAAGTATCCAAGAAATCCACATGGTCCTGCATCAGTTCATCCACCGTACGGTTGGCCTGCTTGGTACCGTTGACGGTGACTTCCGAACCATCTGCGTCGGTTCCATTCACCCGGTTCATCAGAATCTGCCAATTGGGCTCGATGACCTCCGCCGTGCAGAAGTAGAGCAGCTGTTGGATGAATAGCAGCATCTTCGAGCGCAGGGTCCACGCGCGTCGTTTCCACGTCTCCAATCGTCGGTCAGAGGATTTGTGTCGCCAGGCGTCAGCCTTGCTTTGCTCCAGCCAAGATGCGCCGAGCATAGTTTCAACGTGGCGCAATGACAAGATGTGCCGGAAGACAAGTTGATACCGTAAAACTGTCTTCCGACTGATAACGAGAGACAACGGGAAGGGTACCAGATAGTCGAGCTCGAGCGCATCGAATCCATTGATCTTCGTATCATTTTCTCCACCTTGCGTCGAAGGGGCTTGATATTTTTCGAGTGCCGCCTCCGGATCATCTTGGTTCATGCCGGAGACGCTCACGACCTGCATCAGCCATTTCGTGAGCCCGACCTTATTCATACGGACCTTAACGTCTTCTTTGAAAGGGTCCTGAGCGGCTATACTTCCGGGCTGACGTAGGACTAAGTCGAGAAGCGACTGAAGCTTGCTCTCGTTGACATCCTTGGCGGGCCTGCGCAGCTCAGAATCGCTAAGCTCGAGGAAGTAGGAGAAGAAGTCGGAGCGATCCAGGAAGAAGTAATGCTTGAGAGAACGGAAGCGGGTCGTCAACGAGTTCTTGGTCAAGAGAAGGTTCAATAACGAGGCATTCGCATATGTGTAAGCCGCATTGACATTTTCCAAAAAGCGAGGATCATCTAGCGTCTTGGGCACATCCCTGACCTCTTTACTGACATCAACGCCACCGCATTCTCGTACGACATTAAGGTACTTGCCTGCCAATAGGACTTTGTCTTTGACCGTCTCCAACTGTGGCGGCACCTCATTGTCGCGGATCGTATAACGTTTGTCCCAATACTCGTCGGTGTAGTCTTCTTCGAGCTTTTCGCGCTTGATCCATTTCTGCTCTTTTACCAGAAATTCACCATGTGGGTCTTTAATCCCTCCGTGATGCAGCCATTCGTTGAGCATAGCCATGTAAGGCCGGCTGCCGTCTCGCAGCAACCTTTCCAAAAGAGCCTTCGTGGTTGGATCACCTGAGAATGTTGCAAGTCGCTCAGTCAGAAGACGGAGGACATTGCCGCCTTTGCATATCTTCTTGCTAGACATAGCACCTGGAACGAGGTCTCCGCCTTCCCTCAACTGTTCCAGAATGTTATCGACGTCGTCAAAGTCGTCGATGGTCTCGTCGAGTTCTTGGTCCAAGAGCCCGTTTCGCCGAAGTAGGTCCTGACCGAATGAATATAATTGAGCCAAGCATTGGCTAGTCGGCATGGTCTGCAAGTGAAGAACATGCAACGTGAAGTTGGGATTTCTCAGCAGTTCACCTTCAAGCTGCGCGACCAGCACTAGAAACTCCTTTAACAATTTCCGGATCGTAGCACACATAGCATGGCTCACTTGGCCGTATTCCGCCCGACTTTGTACTTCAACAAATGACTCCAATGCGCTATAATGTGTCGCGATTTTTAGCGTCGAAAGGGTGAGATCCTTCAAGGTCGGGTCTAGACCAGCCGGTAGCTGAAAGACGGGGCCTGTCAACCTATCCTTTTCCACCGATGGGTCGTACGAGCTGTGGTAATGGATGTACTGGCCCTCAAATCCCATGAAAGTGAAAAGAAGATCTTCCAAGATTGCCTTCTCCTGCGCGTCCGGAGATAGCTCGCGAAATGGCGAAGGCTGTAGGGATGGAGGCAATGCGGATGCCAGCGGGGGAACCGAGACACGAGAGGCCAACGGCGCGGTGGAATGGGGCACTAAAGAAGCTTGCGGGTTCCAAGGAGCTGCAAGTGGTTCATAGTTAGCATATGAAGAGAAATCTTAACTTGCGAACGAGCATGTTGAGGGAACATTGACTGACCCTCGGTCGGCTGCTTCTCCCTCCTGCGAGCGTTGGGACTGCCACCATCGACATGGCTAACTCGCTTCGACCGTGAGCGCTCAAGCCCTCTGCCATGTCCAGCTGGCAATTCCTTCGTTGCATGCCTTGTTCGACCGTGAGACTTTTCCTTCGCGATGCCCGGAATCCGCTCTGCCCGCCTGTCGGTGGCCATTTGCTGTTGTTGTTCGCGGGGGATCCTGGGTTTGGGGCTGGATGAGCCAACAAAATGACTGACGGGTTCTGACTGCAATGGAGAGGCGCCGCTGCGTATGGGAGCTCTTTCTGAATCAGCGACGCGATTCGAGGCAACGCGGGGTCGTGGTGCGCTCATGTAGTTGGCGCGACGGTCACTGACGGACATGCTCCCGCAGGGTGAGAACAATCGGGAGGACCATGCAGCATAAGGGAGCTGGTTTGGTTTCGCGGGAGAAATTGTAATAGAGTGAGAGATCTTCTCCTCTTGGCGAAGCTAAGAGACACGAAAAGCGAGAACAAATTGAATTGCACACGGTCGCAATTACACGTCGAGGGGGAAGCTGGGAGTCGGGGAAGTTTGGTACGCAATCCGACAAGCTCCAAACAATCGATAGATGCCTGGTTGTGGCCTGGGGCAGAAACCACCGCCTTCTCCGCCAGGCACTCGCCGGACTTGCGTAGCCCGCAACAGCTTCGCCCCGAGCTTCCCAAGAGCAGCTGGCCAACATCTTCTCCCCCCCCCCATCCCTACACCCTACAACTTATCACGCTTTCCCATTCTATCTCTAATTTTCACCACAATCTATCTCTGTCTTCTCTTTTAACCCCGCATATCTCTTTCATATCTCTCTGCAGCCAACATGTTCATCGCCCGATCGGAATATGGTAAGCTCCGTCAGACCCTCCTCTCTGATGCGGTCATCTAACAGCTTCTCATCGCAGACCGTGGAATCAAGTACGAGCTCTGCCACCTCCCTGTCGGGTCTACTGGATCTACAAGCTCGAAGTCCTAACCTCGTCACTTTCGCAGCACCTTCTCTCCGGAGGGGCGTCTCTTCCAGGTCGAATACTCTCTTGAAGCTATCAAATTGGGCTCCACTGCGATCGGTGTACGTTCAGCCATCCCCTTCTGCGACAGACCCGACTTTCCAACGCCTGCCAACGGCACGAGCGTGTCCCTTCATGCGATTCCCCGTATTAGTCATTGCGATGGAATGGACCCGTCTGACAACAGAACCAGGTAGCGACCTCGGAAGGTGTCATTCTGGGCGTGGAGAAGCGCGTCACCTCCAGCCTCCTCGAGGCTTCCTCCGTTGAGAAGATCGTCGAAGTCGACCAGCACATTGGCTGCGCCATGTCCGGTCTGCAGGCAGATGCCCGATCCCTGATCGAGCACGCCCGCGTCGAATGCCAGAACCACGCCTTCCACTACGCCGAACCCCTCAGAGTCGAGAGCTGTACCCAGGCGATCTGCGATCTGGCGCTGCGGTTCGGAGAGACGGGAGATGACGAGGAGAGCGTGATGAGCCGGCCCTTCGGTGTCGCTCTGTTGCTCGCCGGTATCGATGAGGATGGACCTCAACTGTACGTCCCTCGTTTGCGCTGGAAACATCGGGCTGCTGAAGAGTGTGTCTGGCTTACTAATCTTTCTGTCTTCATTAGATACCACGCTGAGCCGTCGGGTACATTCTATAGATACGATGCCAAGGCGATTGGCTCCGGCAGCGAGGGTGCACAGGCGGAGCTGCAGAACGAATACCACCGCTCGTTGACGTTGGCGGAGGCAGAGACTCTGGTTCTGAAGACGTTGAAGCAGGTCATGGAGGAGAAGCTGGACGCGAAGAACGTCCAGCTCGCCAGCGTGACCAAGGAGAAGGGATTCCGCATCTACAACGACGAGGAGATGGGCCGGGCTGTTGCGCAACTCGGCGGGAACCAATGAGGGAGATGATAATGCTTGGGGATCTTGATGAGCCAATGTGTATGTCGGCAATGGTACCTAGTAGTCTTTGGAGGGATCTCTGTTGGGCCAACCCCATAGAAAAGAACAATGACTTGTCTAATGATCTATATATCACCTTGTTGCGTCGATCCGATTGATAACGAATAGGATCCTGGCGAGACAGCCATCTGGTATTGACACGACATCGTCACCTGGCACCATCATACGCAGACGCCAGGCCTATACTGTATGCTATATGCTATATGCTATATACACCGCACTCCAACCACGCCCATAGCAGCCACCACACCTTACCATCTCCCCCAAACTCACGACTCCGTAAACTCGGCAACCGCCCCCAAAACCACCTCAGCCACCCTCTCCGGCTGGCCAACCTGCGGCACATGGCCCGCACTGCACCGCTCAACCCGACTGCCCGCCGTAGCAGCCAACTGCTCCTGCAACCCCACGGGCAAAGCCTGATCCGCCTCACACACCAGATACACGCTGGGCACATCCCGCCACCCGGCATACTCGACCGTGGCATCCCAGCCCTGCGCCGCCTGGGACCTGAGCACCCCCGTCCACTTCCTCTGCTCCTCCTCCGACAGATCCCCGAACAGCAGCGTCTGGGGATTCGCACAGTACGATGCGCCGCCCTAACCACTCATACACATTAGCACATGTATCCCCAAACCAGACTCCCCCACTCCCTGAACCCAAGATCCCCCTGCCCCCTCTTCCACTTCAATGATGACACCAGGAGCAGGGAGGGAAAAGAGAGACAAACATCCACCCAAGCAAACGGCAACGGCTTATGCTCCAACCCCACAGGAAACACCGCAGCCGCCAGGAACACGATCCCGACGAAGCCGCCCTCGCCGCCGCGGGCCCCGCGATCAAGGCCCTGCATGGCCTCGCAGCCCAGGAACCCGCCGGCCGAGTGCAGGACGAGCACCACGGAGTCGCCGCGCGAGACCAGCCGTGAAATGGCGGCGCGGAGGGAGGCGATGTCGTCTTTCATGGTCGGGTTGCCGGGCGAAGCGGTGCCGGTGCTGGGGAGGGCGACCGTCTCCACGGGGTAGCCGGCGGTGGTGAGGAGGGTGGTGAGGTGGGTGTAGACGGTCGGCCCTTCCCAGAAGCCGGGGATGAGGAGAATTGTAGGGGTAGGCATATTTTTGACTCGTGGGGGTGTTGTTGCGGTGGTGGGTGAATGTATGGACAGTAGTAGACACCCACACCACGTACGTAGGCTACGATGTTTGGTTGATGGAACGGGGAGAAAGAGGGGGTCATCGGATTTTATCATCAGCAGAAATGGGCTGTGAGCTATGGAGAGGAGGCTGTTTGTGGCAGGCTGGCTGATTGATCGATTGCTTGAGCTTATACTTATGCTAAGGCTCTGTGTTGGATCATTCTATACGCTTTGGTCGTTGAGGATGGAGACGTGCGGTCCTAACTGTGAACCAGTGGAATGGGATAGTCTGGCTTTTCTCCAAGGCACTTCTTGATTAATGGACTAGCTAGTAGCAAATCGCCAATGGGATAGGCTTGTCTCAATCCCTCTGGTTAAAGAGTTCAGTGTAAGCTGACACAGTCCCCATTCTCGCGTAAGCACTAGCACCAACAAGAACTCGTAGAACCCAGCTCGCTGGAGGTCGGGGTAAAGCTTAGTATGGAGAATGCCAATCCAGGCACTCCCAGTGGCATTGGATATCACCGATATCACCACTGCTACGAAAGAGCGACGTGGAAGCTGATATCGCGTCTACGAGAAATGGCTCGCGGACTTGTAGGGCTCTCCGTTCATGCTTTACGTGTGCCATCCAGGCTCTCCTATTCCATACGACTTCATCACTCACACAAGCATCAGCAAGGGTTTTCTCGCACTTATAGGGTTGGGTGGACTATACAGCGTGCTCTCACACTAACTCCACAGCCCCTCTTGCCTTCCTTTCTCGCCACCTCTTTATGGCTGGACCTAATCAATCGGTCCCGGAACCAGCTGGCAAGATCTGATTCCTCGGGTGGATTGCCGGACGCACAGCGTGCATACGATGTAGATATATGCATGCACATATAACCTGATTTGCCGCTGATCGCTGGCAACCGGGATCTAGAAACGATCGCGGTGGTTTCTGCGCCACCGATTACCTGGGCTAGATCGTGAACTGGGCTGGCAGGGCGAGGCCTCTTTCGAATCTAGACTGTCTGGGTTCGGTGGCTAGGTCTTCGAATCGTTGTTCTAAGCTTATGAGGCTGGTGCGCTCCGGATATATATATATCTGCTGAATGATGCTGTCGCTGTTGTCATGTAAGAGGACAAGTACAACTCCGAACCTGGAGAGATTGCTGCAGGTGTGGGATTGTTGTGGCCCGAGATTCTGTGTCATGCATTTAATCCCTGGAGCTTGGGTCATCATCAGTATGACTTGACAACGATGAGAGTTAAGAATTGACCTATTGATACGGCCACACCCTTTGTTTGACTCCGATCAGCGATCAGGAGATATCATTGTTGGGGATCTCGCATGCACGGTCAGAACAAGGATGTTCTTTGTTTGTCTGCAAGGAAGGATGTGAGCTGTAGACAAGGAATAGCAAGGTCATCGCTTAGGTGTTCTTCGGTCACAATGAGCGACTTTTGAGGAAGTCTTCAACTGCTACTTGGATCGAATCGGAGTCAGACATGGGGTAGAGTAATCGAGAGCTCATGCCAGGTGCGTGACTACCAAGCACCTTTAAGCTCAGTTATGTTATCTGCGCCGTGAATCAATCACAACAATCAATTCTGTCCGAGTCGCGGAAGTTGGCATAGCAAACCCTGATCGCAGAGTACTCTCCTGCCTGATCGGATCTACCAAGCAGTAGGGCCAGACCTGGCTGAGACAATAAAACCGAGCTGTTGTGCGCAGGGACGGAGACTGGATCGTGCAGAGATGCCTATACGGAGACTTGGCGCAGAACAACAGTTGGCAGTACCTTAGCTTCGGCTCCGTTCTTGTTGGCTCGGCATTAGTGCAGAAAAGCCACAGGCTGGGATGGGGTGAGTGGATTGGCGCCTCCACTGGACTGTCCATTGTTTTTCTTCATGGCTCATGCGCCTAAAAGAGATTGTAGTTTAACGTCGAGTCTGCAGACACCCGGAGGGGTCAAAGACGACACGGCAAATTTAGAGCGGCATGCCATTTCCGTCAATGCCTGCATCCTCTATACTCTTTTTGAGCGGTAAAATTGGGCTCATCTCATGTCATGTCCATTATTGTAACTTAATCTTCCAGGTCCAGTGTCGAGACCATTGTTTTGAGTCAGACAGTACCCTTTTCTTACTTCCCCGTTGCCCGGCCGAGGCTACAATTCGAGGATGCCTCTATCCCACTCCACTATCAGTGATGTCTACCCAAGCACCGTCGTAAGCCTGGGTGATCTATTTCTGTTGCCCAGTCGCTTCGGTCTCGACCAGTTTCTGACCCGCTGTGGATCGGCGAAAGTAAACAATATGACAACGCCAACAAGACCACGGCCGTACTGGGTTTGTCTATGTGGATAACAATCTGAGTCTGGAGGTTCCCAGCAAGTTTGATTGGTAGAGCATCAATATCGGTGTGCGATGAAAACACAGAATAGAGGCGTCCAGATTGACTACCAAGGTCAGGCCACTCTGCGACCTGTTTTGAGTACTCAATGGTTATAGTTCAAAGGTATTGTTGATCATGGCCAGTCTCATGCACATCGAAAGCAGATGGACCCATTCGAGTCAGCCAATTGGTAAGGTTCCCCGCTCACGGCTGCAAAGAAAACAACCTGAGGCCCGACCGATTGAAGTGAATCATTTCTGCTGCATCGGAAAACAGACGGCAATGTTGCACAGAACAGTCTCTGGGGAGGCGGCTGAATCGATCTGGGATGTCATACATACAACAGTTCCTCCGCCCCTGTCGTAGGCACGTGGTCATTGCAAGGCTACCACTGTGTAACGGCTAGACTGGTGGTTGATGGTCACTGAGCTTCAGTAACCGCGTCCTGTGAGGAAGCACTGCCGTATCAGAGTGATGCTCGTCTGGCTGGAACTCTTGGGTTGAAACTAGGAGTGTCGAGACCCTTTCTCGGATCGACCTAGTTCGCTGTAGACCACAGGAGAAACTCTGGACCTGGGATCTGTCGACCAGTAGGTAACCAGCAGTGACTACTGTACTGGACTCATTGACTAGCCGTCTCTGGTCGGAAGTGGGTGGGTTTACACCCAACCACAAAGGGCTTGATGCATGATGTACTGATGGGCGGACAGCTGGACGGAAGCAATGCGCTGCACTGCTTACGCCTCGAGATTTGCGATTTGCGATTTGCGTGAAGATGGAGAGGACCAGACTCGAGGGCGAGGCGGCTGGGTGGAGGATGAGTTGCAGGGTGAGAGACCAGGAACGAACAGGACAGAGAAATTTCAATACAGCTGAGGGAGTGAGTGACTGAGGGAGTGAGTGGTCATCAGAAGCACACGCGGTTACCGCACGGGGAAGGCGAGCAATCACCGTCACTCAGTAACGACTCTTAACGAGACGATTACACGTGGATCCTGCCGAAAAATCGCAGGGCGAGGGGTGCGGATCACTCAGATTTACCATACCAATACGCAAGGGTAATCTTCTCCACCAAACGTCACTCACTCACCTAGTACGTACGGAGTAGTTTGTAACTGTGTATGTACTCGAGTACAGTATTTCTATTTTCTTTTCTCATTATTTTGTCTTTTCTTTCCCATGAAAATTGTTCAGTCTATTTTCGGTTCCCCCTTTCTCCTTCACAGCAGATACTTACCAGAGGATATATAAGAGTCCTTCGATTCTCTCCACTACTGGTAATTATTCCATTGTTGCAGTCTGTTAGATAGAGCACTTTCAAGGTTCCATACTCATAATTCCGAAAACTGCCTTATCGACTCGATCGATTATCAACCCTGCCCCGCCATCTGATTTAAACTGCGGCCCGCCAAAAGTCAGCCGCTGTCGTCACCCACGGTTGAATCTAATCATCCTTCCATCTCATTCATCCATACTTCGTACTGCATCCCGAGTCACAACAGTCAGTCACCCTTATCTGCCTTCGGTCTCTTCAGGTCATTTTCTTCACCATCACCATCACCACACCGCCGTATTACACATGTCTCGCTACGGCGACTACCGTCGCTCCACGGGGGCCCTTGACGATGACCGCTACCCGCATGAGCGGCGGGAGCGTCACCACCGTCACCGTTCGCGCGCCCCCTCGGTGCTTGATCGCCCCCGTCGATTTGACGAAAATGAACGTTTCGAATACCGCCTACAAGAACAAGACCGCTACGGCCCCCCTGCTCGTCGCCCCGACATTGTGTACCAGGACGATCATCTGATCCATTCATCTGGTCCTTTGGTTGCTTACAATCGCCGTCGTGCGGAGAGCCCTCTGCCTCGACCCCGACTTCTCCGGCGACAATCCTCCCTAGACACCTTCGATCGCATCCCTGCGCGCAAGTTAGACGAGTACTATTACAGTGACCGCCCTCCCAGATTATCTCCAAGCCCGCCACCCCGACGGGGATCTTACCATCGAACCCGCGAACCAGACTACTACGAGGGAATCAGCATTGCGGAAGGAGACTATGGAGAGGAAGAGTACCGGGGCTTTCGCGAACGGAGCGTAGGACGTCCCCGTCGCTCAGCAAGTCGTTTTCGTGAGAGACTGGTGGAGGAAATTGATGTGGAAAAACCGTATCCTCGGAAAGGCAAGACTCGCATGCCCCGCAAGATGGTTCATACCACTGCAATCCGCGAGCTTGGCTACCCGTATGAGGAAGAGGTGTGTATACAGTTCTTTCACACTTCGGACCAATAAAAAGGTCTAGAGTCTATTTTACCGATCGATAAGCTGACATCTTTGGTCCCAGGGTAAAATGGTTGTCATTCAGCTGGCTCTGTCCAAAGAACAAATTGATGAGGTCATTGGGAGAAGTCGCGAGATCAAGCGCCTGACCGAGAGTAAGTCACCCTTTTCGCCTCGAGTCCGCAGGCAGCAGGCACTAACTGCATGATTTTAAAGCACGCGTTATCCACACCAGCTCGCCGTCCCCAGTTCGCGCCCGCCGTCGAGACAGAACTGTGGAGCGAGTTCCGATGGAGGCCTATACCCCTAGAACCAGCCATGACACTCTTATCATCGAGGCGTCTCCGTCGCGGCATCGATCTCATTCGCGCCACCACCACTACCATCACCCCCATGGTGAGCTTTTGGAAAAGAAAGTGACCAGGACTGTATCACGCACCCGAGACATTTCGGTGCATGGACGACCCCGTCGTCGATCGTCACCAGTACGCAGATATGAGCGTTACGAGGAGCAACCTAGCAAGACTCACGCTGGGTCCCTGGCAGTTGTGGTGCGGCCCCGCGATAGTGACGAAGATCTGCGGGAATATGCGCTCGAGCGGCGTGGCAGCGGAGAATATGTCCGAGACACGGAGATCATTGGGGATGGGGTTGCGGAGGAGATTCATGAAGTGAAGAGGGAGCGTAGAGGTACGAAACATGTTGTTCTATCACCCATTTGGATGCTAATGCCTTTCTAGGTCCAAGTTCCCGCATGATGCGTGCGATGATGGCGACATTGACGTAGTCTGGTTGAGTTGTGGTGATATACCAATTCTTGCTTTTATGACGCTGACTTACGACTTATCGATTACCCTTTCGGTGTTTCTTATTATAACTGTGATCTTCTTTTCCTATTTTGTTCTTCTTTTTGCTTTCGTATCATGTACTATAACAGCTTGACTGCGTTTCTCTGTGTACTATTTGACTAGCCCAGTTTGACGATCATTTGGCGAAGATACTGATGACTATGCGAGCAACGATGACTATAACCAAACAAACAAATACTTATGACTCATGACTCATGAACTTCCAATAAGTGAATTTGAGTAGTCGGAAATTTGATTCTGCATGATCTGCTCCAGCCACCTAAGTGTGCTACTGCAAGCAATTTCTCCCACCGCCTGCTGCCAACTCATCGCCCTTGGATTGATTGTTCTTCCAACCAAGCAATTGCCAGGCGGGAACTTGAACTATTCCAGAAGCGTAATTGCCGGCACGAAACCAACCGTGGCGGGGCCAGGCGGTGTCAGACCGACGGAAAGTGGCCTCGACGCTTGCGATCATCTCAAAACACTCTGCCTCTGCAAGCCACAGATAGGCTATTTTACCTTTTAACAAAAACCTTTGCATCGCGTCTACTGAATATCTACCAGCAGGACTGTACCGACTTTCATCATGGACAAGTTCTCAGCGTTCGGAAAGAACCTCAGGTGAGATACATGATCGTCCTTCTCCTGAGTGTGGCTTGTGCCAGGAGATGGTAGTGGATTCCGTATCCAGCCTCTTCCCCAGCGGCTGCAGCACGAGCTTGAGCTGCCATTATCGATCGGACATTTACGCTAACATTTCGTTTCAATGGGACATCCAGCGCGAGCTTCTCTCCCTTTGCCCAGCGCACTCAGCAGATGATCCGCGAGCAACTCGGCCAGGCAGAAGACCGGACTCAGCTTCCCGATGAGTACATCGAATTGGAGAAGCGCGTGGATGCGCTGAAGATTGTCCACCAGAAGCTCCTCCAGGTCACGTAAGGGCATCCATATATTCCTCGGTCTTAAGATCTTACGTGCTCACGTACCGACCATCCAGCTCTCAATACTCCAACGAAGCCTACGACTACCCTCCCAACATCCGTGAATCCTTCAACGACCTCGGTCGCACCATCAACGAGAAGGTCTCGCTTCTTTCCCAAGCCTCGTCGCCTGCCGAGGCCCAGGCAGCCCTGGTCGCCCCTCCCTCGGCTAAGCCCCAGCCCAAGACCTTCAACCACGCCATCGCTCGCGCCTCGCTGGCCGGATCCCAGACCCTGGCGCAATCCTCTCACAGCGAGGACCCCCTGGCCACTGCCCTGGAGAAGTACGCGCTCGCCGAGGAAAAGGTGGGCGAGGCCCGTCTGGCCCAGGATGCTCAGATCCAGTCGCGCTTCCTGGCTGGGTGGAACACCACGCTGAACACGAACCTGATGTTCGCGGCTAAGGCGCGCAAGAACGTCGAGAACGCGCGTCTCATGCTGGACTCGATCAAGGCGGCCAAGAAGGCTCAGGTCAAGGGAGACTGGGACAGTCTGAGCGAGGAGGCTCGCGCCGAGATTGAGCAGGCGGAGGACGAGTTCGTCGGACAGACCGAGGAAGCTGTGAGCGTGATGAAGAATGTATGTGCATATGGTAGTGACTTGACTTGGCGGATGATGGCTGACTATGTACCAGGTTCTCGACACCCCCGAGCCCCTCCGCAACCTGGCCGATTTGATCGCAGCGCAGCTCGAGTTCCACAAGCGGGCCTATGAGATACTCAGCGAGTTGGCTCCTGTCGTGGACGGCTTGCAGGTTGAGCAAGAGGTGAGTGCACGAGTTCCGGATGTTATATTCTTGGTGCTTGACTAACGTGCATTTTGACACAGGCTAGCTACCGTAAGAGCCGTGAGGGAGCTTGAAATGCCGCACAAATTGTAAATTTCCTTGTCTCATCGTTTGCTTCTGTTGGAATCGCAGCCCCTGTTAATTCAGCCCCTGTTTGCTTTTATGACAGTGTTCTATATCCCTCGATAGGTGGTTACATCGACCAGATTGACTACACCTCTTGTATTGTGACTGTAGTTTGGACTGTAGTATATGTCGTTTTCGGCCAACGATTTCTGCCCCAGGCCCCAACGGCGGGCCGGTAGGGCGGTGAGCGGTGAGCGGTGAGCTCAGGCGGTGTAGGCCGGCACTTCACCCAGCTGCCAGCTGCCAGCCAGCAAGCAGCAAGCATCACTCTTCGGAGAAGCTCCGCCGATAACTCACCTCTCTGTCGATAACCATCATCATCATCCTGTCAGTCTGTCGGTCTCTGCCTGCCACGACAACCATTCCTCGCCATTCTTCGCCCCCCAAATCTCTCAATCGCTCGCATCTCCATCACCGATTTGGCCTTCCAAATCCCCCTCACCTCCCAAGCGTACAGAAGATCCCCGACCTCGCAACAACGCTCCATGCCCCTCGAACAATCAAAGTAACCACCAGCACTCCACACCTACAGCGCAATACACAATCCCAGGCCAACCACTCGCCAGCAGCCCTCACCCACAATCAATCTATCTCCAAAAACCACCCCGAGACAAAAGGAGAAAAGCACGCAGTTAGGCTGGCCCTACGCTGTACGGAACAATAATTGTACAGTACTTCCTCTCACCACAAAGCGTATCGATCAATCGGGACCTGGTGCTTACACCCTCGCCACAGACCATCTCCTCGACCTCCGCAAGACGACTCATATCCGAAGCGATTATAGTCAAGATGGCGAACGGGTAAGTTACCCCCGACCCTCGCAAATCATCCCCCGGACGGCCACCAAGAGTGCGCTTGGAATTACCAAGCAGCAAGCAGGCTTGGTTGCCCTTCCCTCACATCCAGCAGAACCGGAATCCCAAACCGCCCACTAACCCATGCTGCAAAAAACAACCAGATGGAGCATCATCATCGGCCTCATCGTCGTCGTCATCGCCTCCGTCTTGGCGTGGATCTTCAGCCCCAAGGGCGAGAATCAGACGTATGTTCATCGCACCATCCCCTCGCCCATGACTCCCCTGAAGAGCGAATGCAACATGTCGGCTGGGGGCGACACCAACACAAAAAAAAAAAAAAAAAAAACTAATACTTGAGACAGTGTGTTCAGAAGTACCCTGATCTTATCCTTCGTATGCTGTTATCTGATGTGGGGTATGTCTTTTCACCCATGCCCTCATGAGCCAGGCCAGGCCCCCAAAACTGAATACTGACCGGTGACTTTTCTGTTATGTGTAGCGATCACGTTCCTCGCGCAGTGGCATCCGCTCATCACGCCTAAGAGGTCGGATATTCGGCCTGATCGGGTGCCTGAGTAAATCCCTCTTTGACTTGCGCTCTTGTTTCTGTGTTGAAGGGGTGTGGGTTCAGGATGTGAGGCCTTTGTATGATGTGTGTCGAGGTGGATCGGCAGGGTGGGTGCCTAGAAGTGTTGGTGATATGCTACGTACGGCCCCGTCTTGGCTGGGTTGGCGGGGAGGGTTGGATGGGATTATACCCCCGTGAATTTTGCAAGGGATTTTCTCATGTTTCTCGAACGTTTTGTATAGTTGATTTTGTTTGTTGGCACGGGTGAAGGTTGTTTCGAGTTATGCGGATTCGCGAATTGCATCATGATTGTATCCTACATTTTTCTTCTTTTGGGAGAGGGGGAGTTATATGTATTTGCGTATACGGAGGTGGAGGTAGAGGAGCTAAAAGATAAGCATGGATCTGTGTTGATTCTTCCCGTTAAGCTTAGTTTAACTAACTCCGACCAACCCCAAGATCACCCTCTGGACTGACCACCGCGCCACCAACCCCGTCACCGCCAACGCCACGGCCCGCAGATACCCGCATCCCAGCAGGATATACAGTGCCTCGATGTTACTCAGTAGCACAAGATGCGAATCCGCCGCGCCCAGGGACAGCAGCGAGCCCATTAACTCGACGAACTCGGCGAGATAGCCGGTGGGAACAGACTCTGGCAGTGCGCGCATGACACTGTCCAGGAGGGAGGAGGAAAGTGACGATGATGATGACGATGATGTGGAGGAGGTTTGTGTGGCTGTTGTTATGGCGGCGGTGATTGCTGCGACAGGCGTGAGGATGCTGTCGAGGGCTGTGGGTGAGCCAGTACTGGCACTACTGCCGATTTGATCGATGGCAGAGTGCGAAGCGGTGGTAGTGGTGGTGGTGAAAGCGTTGCCGCTGCCGTCCGGGCCCCAGATGACGAGGAGGATGGGAAATAGCTTCGCGCAGCTGCTGACGAGAAGCGCGGTGCTGATGGCGGTGGGGCTTGCAGGGGAGGGTGGGGGCAACGGCTTGATATTCATTCCCATGGGGATGTTCATGGCCATGTTTTGGGCGGGGGCGGTGGAGGAGCGGCGGAGCGGCGGCGGAGGGGGGGAGTGGGCGGTTGGGGTTTGGGTTTGGGATTCGCTGCCTGTCGTGATGGCGCCAGTGGATGCTGTTGTTGCCGCATCTTGGAGAGACGAAGATGAGCCCTGCGGGATGAGCTTAGGTGGGCTGAGGATCGTTGCAGGGGTGAGTGTGGCAGTCGGTGAGAGATGGGAGGCTGGGAAGGACGGTAGCACCGGGGTGGAAGGATGAGAGGCCTCTGTCTCGGTGTTGTTTGTTGTATTGCTCTTCGCGACGTGACCCCGGGGCGTTGGGGCGAGGATCGAGGCAAGGAGACGGATGGTGAGATGATGAGCAAGCGTCGCAAGCGCGTTCAGACTGAGGAAGAAGAGGTATTGGACGATGACGGGGGCGCGCCAAAGGAAGGTATCGACAATGGAGGGCGATTTCTCAATGCGAGCCCAGGTGAGGTAGACATCGAACAGGAGTAGGAGGATCCCGAGACGGATGATGGAGCGCTGAGGACGTCAGTTATTGAGTGATGAAAGTGTCGACAGTGGGTGGTCTTACATCGAATTGGTTGTCATAGCCTCCCAATCGATTGAAGAGCAGATGGCGATATACCTGGTACATTTAGCTTTGGGTTCAATGTGCAGAGCAAGAGCCGCACCTGTGGTTTGATCAGGACAAGATCAATGAAGAGTACGACAAAGTCATATTCGACATATTTGTCGGCGAAGCGCTGGCAGCGCGGACATTGAGTCAAGCGTACTCCTTTACCCAATGATCGGTCATCAGCACGGCTGTAGGTGCTGTACAGATGGGAGACTGGATATGAGCACTCGATGCAGATGGGCATCGTGTCACTTGTAACTGATCATAAAATCATTGTTGATATCAATGCAACATGCTATGAGGAATGATGGAAGAGAGGAAAAGGAAAGGAGAAAGAGTCGACTCCAATCTCGGCGCGGAGATCAAAGGCGGTGAAGACCTTCTCCGCAGCGGCTGTCCCTGGCCTGTTTACTCCGCATCTCCACTCCAAGCGACACAACAGCTAGTAGTCACTCTATTGCCTCCTAGTTGCTGTATAACCATTCCCTTCTAATGTTAACCGTTGACAATCTACTCAGGTCATCGGAAGCTAAAGCTTACTTCCCACATCCGGGCTCTTGACATACGCCAGGATATCATTCCGACCACTCGCCAACCGTTCTGGGGTTGTCTTGAACAGCCGTGGAACTCCACTTTCCTCATAAGCTGCCCCATCCACAACCATCCGTGCGATGCCCCGCGCAGACAAGAAAATCTGCGGCATGCCATGACCACTATAACCAGCGATTACGAGCTGACCGGGTTTACCTGGCACATGTCCAACATGCGGTAGAGCATCACTGCTATAACCCATCACTACTCGAACATTAGCCGGACGGCCCCAGGACGCAACAAGCCGATCAACAAGAGCTTACCTCCTGACCACACACGGTCCGTATATGCCCCCGTACTCTCCCAGCCGTGGAAACTGCGCTGCATATAGTTGTCAAAGTACCGCGTCGCACCGTCCACCACCCGGCCATCGTCAGTGTTGTGGTACCAACTGGGGATGTCCTGTTTGTAGAAGGTGGACTTCGCACCGCCCACGATGATACTACCGTCGGGACGAGGGATCAAGTAGTCGTAGTCCCAGGCGTTGAAGCGCAGAGTATACGAGCGGTCCATGGCCACAGCAGGCGGGTTCGGAACCACGATCCGACTGCAGAATCCCCGCACGGGGACGATCTTGTCCCTGTACTGCGGTGCGAGAGCAGCGGTGTATGCATTGGTGGCGAAGATGACTGTCTTGGTGCGAATCGAGCCACGGTCAGTGGTGAGGATCCATCGTCCCTCAGCATCCGGGTCATCGGAGATCTGCCGCACCGGGGTGTTTGTCTGCAGATTCACCCCGGCGGCAATGGCGAGCTTCAGAAGGTGCATGATAAGCTTGTACGGCCAGAGGCGCCCGGTGCGTTGGCTGAAGCACCCCTGAGCTCCTTTAACGCCCGATACCTGCCAAGGTCGGCGGATTCTAAGCATGTGCATACATACGGAACATAGGATTGCGATAAACTCACAGCTTCAGCAGCCTCCAGCCCGGTGAATTTCACATCTTCGACAGTCTTCACCCCCTTCGCGACGAGAGAATCATAGCTCGCTTTGACCTTTGCAAGCTGGGCTGGGTCAAAGTGCACATCGCAGACACGGTTAACCTCCATATCGCAATCGATCTTCTCCTTCTCTACCAAAGCTTGCACTGCAGAGACATGTTCCATCTCGAATGCGGCTACTTCGGCCGCCGCCTCGACTCCGTACTCATTGGCCAGGTTGCCGACTCGGCTGTAGACATCGGGCTTGAGATGGCCACCTGTGCAAACCGCGGGGCAGATGGACGCCCCACAAATTAGCGAATGCTCATGATGCAAAACTACTTCATGGGCGAAGGTTCGTACCATTGCGTCCGGTAGCCCCCGAGCAAGCCTGCCGTGCTTCAAGAATGACGATGGACGGCTGCCTCTTTCCGCCGGCAGTCGCACGCTCCAAGCAATGATAAGCAGTAGATGCGCCGGCGTAGCCAGCTCCGATGACGGCAATGTCGCAGGTTTCGGGTAGAGCGTCGGTGGAACGATGATTGTCCAATGGATCGGGCTCCGACCGCCAGAACGAGGACATGCTATTTCCAGCTGGGAATGGGCTGGTCATGGTGAGAGGATTGGTTGGGGATACCTGCAATATGATAGAACTAATGGAAGTGGACAATGAGTGGAGCGCATGCTCAATTCATAATTATACTCGAGGACCATTATTGTACCATATCTAGTAGCGCATACTTAGTGCCCTTGAGAGAAGATAAGGCGCCTGATAGCTATGTGCGCAACTTATAGTATTGGACAAAATCGCCGACAGGTTGCAGCGGGGAAGAATCAAACTAGACATTGCCCCCCTTGCCGGTGAGGGGAAGACGGGAGGGAGTATTACCAGATTGCTCCATGTATACAAGGGTGGGAACTGCTTATCTTGAATCGGGCCATCTGTTATCAATGATATTCGGTTCGGCAGTCTATAGTTCCCACTGCAGCACGGCGCGTTCGACGATTCTTCCCAGAGATTCACCAAGTCCCAACAATAGCGATAGTTTAAAGTAAAGTGGAGGGACCCGGAAGGATTGAAATTCGACAAGCTAGAATAGAAGAAGAGATATTTACCTTGTAGCGCAGAAAGTCGGCACATTGGGGCATTAAGCATTCCCCAAGAACGAACCCTCTTGAGCCCTAAGCAGCAGTAGAAACCCGCAACCTGAATTTAATTTATCCATCATTTTGACCAGGCCGGGTCGACTACAGTAGACAAAGCATGGGGAGCACTGGCAGAATCACACCAATTACCGCCCCCCTCACCGCCCAGCACGGCAGAACCTAACGAACCTCGCAGCAGGAAAACCAGCGCTCCCCACATCCCAGTCCCGAAAAAACGATCCGGAAAACTGTTCAATCTAGGCGGTAGGCAACAGATCCCAGCAGAAACCCAGCAAGCCGCCTACTTCACCGCTCCATCCGGCAGAAACTAACGAACCTCGCCACCGTCCACAGGATTTTGGAGAGGAACAGCTTCCCAAAAACAATCCGGGAAACTGTTCAATTTAGGCGGGGGCAGAAAACAAGGTACCCGCGGGCGGGCGGTGGTGGCGTGGGGTGGCAGTACCGCTGCCCAGAAAGTTACCGCCCGCTTTACCGCTTCACCGCTTCACCCGGCAGAAACCGTGCCAGAATCCCCAGGGCTTTTGAAGATGGAACAGCCCAGCAAGACGAAATCTGGGAAGCTGTTCAATGGCAGAAAAGAGACCTACTACCGCCTACCTGACCGCCGTAACCCGGCAGAAGCTAACGAATCTCGCAGCGACAGATTCCCAAAATCTCCAGAATCCAGAAAACCAGTCTCCAAAAAACGACCGGGCAGAGTGGTTAATTTGGGCGGTGGCAGAATTGTCCTGCTAAAGCGGCAACCGCCTGCCGGGCACCAAGCGGCGTTGGGGGTCCGCCGCACGCTTCACCGCCTATGCACACCTGCTGTGGCAGAATTTATCCGTTGGAGGGGCTATATCCATACTGTCGCTTTGCGGGGCATGCATACTGGACATGTTACTATGCAGAATCTACTGGAGGGTCCGCTACTGTTTAGGAATTTCCGGCGCTCAGAACCGTGGACTATGAGGACGCTAGTGGTACTCTAGCAGATCTATTTCTTGATCCTTTAATATACTTTTTTACTGATTGGTAGTAGTGGCGTGCAATGCAAGATTCGTAGTTGCATCTATGGATCCTCGGATCCGAGGCCTCAGTGGCTTTGTTCGGTGTAACATTCAAGGTCAAAAAAAATCTACAGCCGTCGATCTGCATCCTCAAACTGCAGGTTCCTTCCTCTTCTTTCTCAGAAACTCCTCCTGCTCTTTCTGACTCTTTTTCAGATCAAGGAAGGAAGCCAGCCCCGCGAAGCTGGCCAAACTCAACGCAAACAGGAAATAGAATGGCGTGGAGTTATTCCCACTCGGCGAGGCATCGATGATGGCGCTCGACACCAGCGGTCCGATAAAGGAGGAGGTCTTGCCGATGATGCTGAACAGACTAAAGAAGAGGAACTCGTGGCCCCGCGGGGTGACTTCGGAGATCATGATCATGGAGTAACTGTACCACGGGCAGACAAGGAATCCGTAATAGACTTGATATACCTAATCCCGGAGACCTTGGTCAGAGAGTGTATGGGTGGGACCTCGACAAGGCGGAGAATGTACTTACCCAGATTTCCCAGAGATGATGGAATCCGAATTTCTGCGTCCAGATGCCAATCATGCCCCAGCCGTCGAGGAGAATAATGGCGATGGCAACAATGTTGAACATGGTTTTGGTGGTCAGGTCGAAGCGTCGCTGGACATACCAAAATGTGTAAATGCCGACGGCCTGGATATGTTGTTAATATTCCAGGTGGCCCAAGCATGTATGCATGATATGAGGGAGTACGAACCTGGGCGGCGATACCAGCCAGCAAGACATATGTCAGTTCAAGCGAGTTGTACGACACAATGTTGTTTTGCAGAGTGGAGATAACGGTCACGGTGGTGTTCAGTGAATCGCCGAGGAGGAAGTAACCTAGGAGTGCACTGCAGTTAGCCAGGCACGTTCATTCCGAAGGTGCAGGAAAACATACCAACGAGATAGATCAGGCTCTGCTTCAACGTCCAGATATCCTTCAGCGCACGGACAAGCTGCTTCAATCCAGCAATAATGATATTGTTTCCCTCCGGATCCTGACCCGGCCGGCGCTTCTCCAGCACGAACCATGGTATCGACACCAGCAGCCAAACGCCACTGGCGAAGGCAATCAGAACGCTCAAGCCCCAGTTGTTGTTCGCTTCGCTCGCATTGACGTGCAAGGCGAACATGATGCCCACAATGATGGCGAGGATGACCAGCTCACTGACCGACTGCACGTAGAAGGCCACATTGGACAGCTGGGTGCGCTTCATCGAGTCCGCATGATCATACTCCTCCCTCGAGATGCGGCCTGCGGAATATTCATCCGCCGCATCGCGCATCTCGACCGTGTTCCTGGCGAGGCCCGGGAACGCCGCCGTCCAGAAGGTGAGTGTCGTCTGGTACGCGATCAGCCCGACGATGTACAATCCCACGCCGACGCTCCATTTTTCCGCCTCGTGGACCGCCAGCCACGCAAAGCCGATCGCCCAGGCGATGATCGACAGCACGATCAGGATGTTCGGCCGCCAGTTCCCAAAGTCGGCGAAACTGCCGATGGCCAAGAACACGACCACCTGGATCGCAAACGAGATGCCGTTGCAGAGAAGGACGATACTATTGACCGACCGCTGGCGGCCGGCGAAATTCAACGTTCCCCGATCGCCTGCGGCTTGCGATAAGAGATTCTGGAACGCCGTTGGGGCAAAGTCTGCAATTGTGGATTGCTGTTAGCCTGACGACTCGAGAGGGATCTTTTTTCTTGCCGATGATACCGATCCTCATGCAGATGCCGTTTGCAGCAACAATTGGGGAAGAGAGTCTCACTGAACAAGGATAACCCATTGTTACCGATATAGTAACTAAAAGATGGTCGGAAGTATTTGTTTAGCAATTATTCCGCCCGGAGATCATACTCCACGCACGCATAATAGGCCCAAATCTCCCATCTTGTCGTGCGATATTGAGCGTCGAAGGAATCGGGTGCTCGCTGCTGCTCTTGTTCGCCGCCGCTGTCCGTAGGACTGTCTTGTAGCTCGTGAACACTGTCAACACTGATTGGCTTCAGCCCATGTTTCAAAGAGGAATCTTCAACGGGAACACCTGTTGAAGCCATTTCCATTCTTTTTTTTCCCCTTCCCTTCTGTTGTTTTCGGTTTTCAGAGTCCAAGACGTTGAGATTTGGGTTTTCAATGCGCTAGAGGATAGTGCGCACTGCAGAACATTTATACGGGCGATTGACTGGCTGGAGGGGCTGGAACCCCGCGTCTAAGATCGTCAAGCGTGATAAGAGCAGATAAGGTGATTGGTACGGTTGATGGTAACGAGTAAGTCAACAAGAGACACGGGGGATTTTAAGTGGGTTCTTGGTGTCGTGCGTGGGTTTTTTTTCCCTTTCGTGGCCAACGAACAGAATAAGCTGGGAGGCAATTTGACCGCAGGCGTGCTGAAGTAGCAGACCAATTGAGCGTAATAAGCATTGGAAAAAAGGTCTGCGCTGTTCGAGGGCACTAATGATATTTCGTCGGTTCAGTTGTCCTTCGCCATCGCAGAATTTGTCAAGGAGCAGGGATGGATGCAGTAGAAAGCCGGGGGCGATGGCGAGTTGTCGCAATTGCGTTGCGAGTGGTTACATTGTGGTGGACGCTCATGCACAAACAATTCCGTTTTCAGGCAGCCACTCCCCCGGGTCTTCACAGCTGCATACATCTAGTATCACCTGGTCGATTCTTGACGATCAATGCTGTCAAATCATATTGTTCGAGTCTAGACCGGCTATTATCTAGTACACTATATAACTGCATCTATGTGCCTGAGTTCTCAATACGAGGTCTGTACAGTACGCCACCCAAGTAGCCCCAAAGAAAAAGAAAATTGACTGCCTCTTCTTGCCCCATGCACTCATCACAGCTTGGCTTGTCCACTTTCTATAGTGGCCCAGCTCTTCTCATCGAGCTTCTTGTACTGTGTGCCATCCAGCCAGTACAGCTTGTCACCGTCCCAGTCCGTCCGTGGGTCCCATCCCTTCTTGGTCAGAGCTCCTTTGGCTTGCTTGAACGTAACTCCGGTTTCCACCCTGGCGGTAGGTCAGCAAAATACTCCTTACTCTCGATAGATTTGGAATGGTAGCGGGATGCCTACTTCTGTGTGAGTCGAATTAGCCGAGGAAAAGCATAAGACGGCACTCCCCTCTTCTTCAACTCGGGATAGAGGTTGGCCATGACTTCGGTCTCGGTGGCGGGTGAAGCATCCTCGAGGGTGATACCTGCAGCACCAGCCTGGCCGTCATACCTAGTAAGAGCCACTCGTCAGCATGGAAGCACATTCAAATTGCAGTCATGGCCTGCGCCCAGGAGTTTCAATGACATACGCGCTCAACTTCACACCGTATACCACGGCATCGTGAATGGCCGGAAGCCGGCAGATGTGATCTCGAATCTCGCCCGCACTCACGTTCTCGCCCTTCCAACGAAACGTGTCACCCACGCGGTCCTGGAACCTGACCCAGCCGTCGTGATCCCGAACCACCAGATCTCCGGTGCGTTGGAACAGATCCCCTTTCTTGAAGACATCGCGTAGCAACTTCTTCTCTGTGGCTTCATCGTTGTGGAGGTATTCGGTGAGGAGGCCGCGGCTCTTCACCCGCCCGATCGCCTCTCCTTCTTCGCCGAGCCTGGATTTCACGCAGAAGCCTGTCTTTGGATCCCGGTAGGGCATTTCCGTTTCCGTGTCATATTTGACAATATAGGTATCGTTTTCCATCATACGCTTGATGAAGCCCGAATGTCCAACCTTGCCGGCGGCCCACGCGCCCTCTCCAAAGTTATCAAACTTGGCCACTCCTTCGGTGGATCTATAGAATTCGCGGATCTCAGGCACGCCGAAGCGTTGTCGGAAACGCTCCCAAATCTCGCCCCGCAAGCCATTGCCGTTGGCGACTATACAGGCATGGTTGCGATCGTAGGGGGAAGGGGGTGTCGATAGGAGATACCGACAGAGCTCACCAATGTATAGTATGCGTGTCGCTCGCGAATCATGCACGTCCTTCCAGAATTGCGACGCGGAGAACTTTCGCCGGAGACAGAGCGTACCGGCGTTTCCAACGGAGTAACAGATACCAGTGAAGTAAGCCGTTCCATGGAAGAGGGGAAGGGAGGAGTATGTCCGCAGAGGGTAGTACTTGGAGCGGTTGTTGATGTCAACCGTCTGGGGGTTAGATGTAATTAGCCCCATCATGTTGCGAATAGCGCAAGCTTTGGGCTTGCCCGTGGTGCCCGAGGTGTAGATGAGTGCGCTCAGGTCACTAGGAGATCTCTTAGCAGCAGACAGCCCCGTGGGTGAAAATTGCTGCAGGTCCGCTGATGTGATTAGTTGCGCTGTACCGGAAGAAACCCCTTCGAAGGATGTCAGGTTGAAGGCGAGATGTGGCAAATCCGAACAGACATGTTGCGACAAATCGGGTGTTGAGATAATGAACTTGCTGCCGGAGACACTGAGGCAGTGAGTGAAGGTGTCGTCTGCCCAGTTTCAGTCAGCTCAGCCCTAACTTCAATCAGACGTGCTCGTCACGTATCCTTACCGCGAAGGTTTGTGTTGATGAGAGCGGCAACAGCCCCGAGTTTCGAGAGTGCGTAGATGGTCACGACCATCTCCGGAGAATTGGTGGTGAAGACGCCCACGAAATCTCCCGGGCCTATACTTCTGGCGTGAAGAAGAGCAGCGAATCGATCAACCACTGTTGCATAATGTTAGCCGGACCGAAGCACCTGAGGGACAATGATTAGGCTCACATACAATCCTTTAATTGTGCATATGTCCATGTCTTATTCTCAAACCAGAGTGCCTCGTCTGCGCCGTGACCTTCTACTTCGACTACCCGTTCGAGCATCTTGTAGATGGTGGCCGTATCGCCCAGCTGCGCAATGCGTTGACCCAAACGATTTGTCCATGATCTGTCTTTGTACAGCGCTGCGACATCACTGGCAATGGAATATTTGGCATTGAGGTATGCACCTGCCGCCACAGAGAGGGCAGATGCAATTGCAAGGGAGGATGTGCTTATCTCCGAGAAGAGCTCCATGCTGACGGTCCCTAGTACTTTTCCCCAGCCTTGATCGTCTTTGGGGGGGAGTATGTATGTGTATGAGAGAGACTCGGACAGTGACGGCTGCAATTGATGGGTTCAGAAGCTATGTAATAAGGACACGGACCTCAATTGCGTCGGGACAGTCTAGTTATCTAGGAAAAACAGCATCCAAAAGTCAAGATCCGTAGTGAACAATTAAAGGCATCCGAATGGCGAATGGGGGCAAGCAGAAAGTTCGGAATCTGGGGTCGGGAGACAAAACAGCTGGGAACTGCCGTCGTCTGGTACGTACGGCTGTACCAGAGTGGGTTTATCTAAGCAACCTTTCAGACCGCGGCGGTAATTAACAGTCCAGTTGCATCCATGCAGGCTAAGTTATCAATGACTGGAAGGTACGGAGTAGACTGATAGATAGATCATGCTCTCTGTATGCAATCATGTTGGCCAAAATAATCTGACGGTCTGACTGTAGTGAGAGTATGGTTCTATTCCGCCCAGCAGCGAGGAGGGAGACTCTGCATATGAGCCAGATGGTAGACTTCAATTCCATCATCTTGACCAGTCTGGCAGTTAATCATTAACTGGCCGCTCAGAGTCGGACCGTCGGGGTCGGGGCATGTTGCCAAAGTCGTCCTCTTCTATTCGAATATCCTCAACTGCCATGATGAATCCCGTGCATTATCTCGAAGCACGGGGATTCTGACAAGATAACCTTGAAACCTGACCCGCAACTGACAGGACGCGCGGGGAGAACTCAGAGAAGAAATCCCAATGAGAATGGAAATCCGGAGGGGAGACAAGCCAAGATTGCGGAGGGGCCGACAACCGACTGAGCCGAGGCCGACGGGACTTACCGTATCTTACCAATCTTACCAATCTTACCACTCCAGTACACTTTCCTCCCCGAGTCTGCAGCAAACCACTCACGCCTCGGCTTGAACTACATAGTACGTATCGGCCATTTGAACTGCCTCGATGATCACCCGGCCTTTCCATGGATCACTCGCAGACCTAATTCACATCTGTACGTAAAAGGTTGGCGGAGAAAACCTCATGAGGGGGGCAAAACTGGATACACTGGATAACATACAGTAGACTAGACCCGCTCGATCGGCATTGCAAGCCTGGTCGCTCCCACTCCCTAACCCGATCTCGGCTCGGCTGCTTTTCTGCATCTGGCTTGCCCTGTTGTTGCTGGAGCCGCGGCTGTTTGTCTGGCGGCGGTTTGCCCCAGCTTAATAAAACAATCCCAACTCCTGGGGAAGAGTGTCTGAATCAACCTTTCTCATTGTTTCTTTGCTCTGACGTCTGACTTTCTTTCCTATACTCACCGCAACCTCTTAATAGTCGGGCAAAGAATTTCTTCCAATCTCAAGTGGGAAAGAAGAAAGACATAGAACTAGCACAATGTCTTCCCCTCAGCAACGGTTATCTTCGATCGCAAACCAGCTTGCCAGCCCGGCAGCTGCCTCTGCCCGGCAAAAGCTTCTGACCCAGAACCCTGACGATATTGTATGGCACTACAGCAACCTACCGTGATTCGTAGTCTAGACTGGAGCTGACTTGAAATCCTTAGGTGATCACATTTGCCGCCAGAACTCCCCTCACAAAGGCCAGAAAGGGCGGACTCAAAGACACTACGCTTGACAACCTCTTGATCTCGTTGCTCACAGTAAGTTCATTGTGTCTGCTTGCGCCACTTGCCCGTTGGCTGACCGCATCATTCATTAGTCTATTCGCGAAAAATCTAACCTGGACCCGAATCTCGTTGAAGATGTTTGTGTCGGAAATGTCTTGTGTCCCGGTTCCGCCTATGTCGCACGATCTGCAGTATTGGCTGCAGGATTTCCGGTAACCGCGGCTGCTTCTGTTGCCAACCGTTTCTGTTCTTCTGGCTTGCTGGCCATCCAGAATATCGCCAACCAGATTATCGCTGGATCCATTGACGTCGGCATTGCGGTTGGAGCGGAGAGCATGAGTACCAATGCTGACGGAGGCGCGCCTGAGATGTCCTCCCAGGTCACGGCGCACCCCATTGCTTCGCAGAATGCACAGCCCATGGGCCAAACATCCGAGAACGTCGCCGCTCAATTCAACATTTCCCGTAAACAGCACGACCAATTTGCGGCAAAGAGCTACCAGAAAGCCGAGCACGCTCAGAAGTCAGGCTGGTTTGAGGATGAGATTGTCCCCGTCAAGACTCAAATCAAGGACCCCAAGACTGGTGAGGTGAAGGATATCGTCGTCGATCGCGATGATGGTATTCGATACGGCACGACTGCGGAGTCGCTGGGCAAGATCCGCTCGGCCTTTCCCCAATGGAAACCCAGCGCTACCACGGGTGGAAACGCTAGTCAGATAACCGATGGTGCCGCAGGTCTGATTCTTATGAAGCGTTCCCGCGCCCAAGAACTCGGTCAACCCATTCTGGCCAAGTTCTGCGGCGCCACCGTGGCCGGCTTGGAGCCCAGAATCATGGGTATCGGTCCGTCCATCGCTATTCCCAAGATCCTTTCCAAGGTCGGGCTGTCCAAGGAGGAGGTTGATATCTTCGAGATCAACGAGGCCTTCGCATCGATGGTACGCGCACTTTCACTCCATAAAAGCACGATCAAGGACTAACTCTCCACATAGGGAACGTACTGCGTGCAGAAGCTAGCCTTGGATGAGGCCAAAGTCAACCCTCGAGGTGGTGCTATGTAAGTCTGCGTGGTTTCTTTCCGATGCATCAGCTGCTAATCAAATTTAGTGCTTTCGGCCACCCCCTGGGCTGCACTGGAGCTCGCCAAGTTGTCACCGCCCTCTCAGAGCTGCGCCGTCAGAATAAGAGAGTCGCAGTGACCTCGATGTGTGTCGGAACCGTAAGTTCACCCCAAGTAGAATAGCCGATTACTGCTCAATGCTGACTGAGGTTTTCATTTTAGGGCATGGGAATGGCGGGCATCTTTGTCTCCGAGCATTGAAGCAGAGGTTGAACCTGTAAATAGCTATATTATGATGAATGCATTTAATAAATAAGTTCAAGAGGCTCAAGAGTGAAGTCATAATCTGTGTGCTGGTCGGTTATGAAAGTTTGGCATTGCGGAGATTGATGTACAAGGCATTTGCGTAAACAACGATAAGCTGCGCCCTCTGGAGCAATGGGTGGTGGGTCAATAACCCCAGATTAAGCATCTTGACTCCATAGCAAAGTAGTCCATACTACAATAGACTTGAAAAGGCCATCAGAAATCGCATTTGAAAGGAAATCAGCAGCTCGAGATTTCGAATTAAATTAGATTGATCGCCCATGCATTCATTTTAGTTCCAGTTGGCAAGGACTGGAAAGGGCGCAGGCACCATCACGTGGATTTCCCCCAGCCGTCGTCATCGGCGGGTGCCAAGCCAGGTACGTCCCATGACACCGCTCTTCGTCTCCTCCATTTCGCCTCCTCACCGTGCATCACTTCGCTTCCCATTAAGCTCTTCTGCTCGAAAACTATACAGCATATACTTTATCTTCACCCGCCCACTGCGTTTTCAGTGCCCACATTGCGCTCACTCTGTTAGGTCATAGCACGCCACAGTCCCTCAGGCCTTGCAACCATGAAGCTCTTATCTACTGCCGCCGCAGTCCTCCTCAGCGTCGCTCCCTTCGCCGTTACCGCTCGGTCGATCGACTTCTTTAACTCACAGTCTCCGATCAGTACCAATGGAATCCCTGTTAAAGGCGATAACCCCTTAGAATATTGTGCTAATCCTTCTGGCGACGTCCTCGAGATCAAGAAAGTCGACTTGTCCCCTAACCCTCCTCTTCCGTATGTCGTACTGCGATACAGCCGCTTGTCATCCCGTGATATTCATCGCTAATCTTTCGCAGTGGCCATACTCTCACAATCGAGGCCAGTGGTACATTGAAGGAGCCGATCGAGAAGGGTGCTTACGTTCTGCTCGAGGTCAAATATGGTCTGATTACTCTGATCAGGCAGAAGGCCGATCTCTGCGATCAACTTACCAATGTTGACCTCGAATGCCCCTTGGACAAGGGCGATCTGGTCCTGACAAAGCAGGTCGACCTGCCCAGTCAAATCCCTCCGGTATGTCTCACTAACCATGAAGACGCTAACTGCCACGAATTGGAACTGACCTAAGGCATCTATCATTTAGGGCAAATACACGGTCCATGCCGATGTCATGTCTGTGAATGATGAGCGGATTACCTGCCTCAACGCGCGAAACATTGAGTTCAAGAGGGGCTCTCTCTTCTAAATGCCAATAGCATATCTCCGGGTGCTTACCACTCATTCTGATGCACATCAGCTGTGGATTGTGCTAGATGTTCACGAGCTCTTTCACTGACCACGATTGTGCGTTTTGCAAGCTGACAACCGTCTTGTGACCTCCTTATGCTTTGAGTCCGGTTATTATGTCCAGTGAATTTGCTTGTTGTTGACCAGTGCTCCATTAGCTAGTGTTTTACGCTTCACGATCATTACCACTTGGCCTGCTCGCCTGCGTTCTGTTATTTATGGCGTTCTGGAGCATTTGCTCAGAGGCATAGCACACTGTCATATTCTTTACGACCGTTCACCGTTGGGCTTCCCCTGTCACCATAGTACTAATAACATGTGTATCAAGATCAAGTGAGGAGACTTTGTCTGCTAGTGTATCAAAGATCAGACTGCTAGACACTCTATCCAGAGTTTACAGTGTACATAGAGACTGGTATGTGAAAAGTAATACCATTAGACAGGTTCCGAATATCAGCAACGCTCTTGCAACATTGACAGGTGGAATTCTATGAACAAATATCATGGGTATCTTTCTCCCGCTCTGGGACCATTCGTTCTCCATAACAGTGCGGGAGCGACCAGGTAAAGGAACAACTGATAGTAGGGAAGCGTATGCGTATGCAGCACGGTCGATAGAGCATCCAGTCTTGTATTGATTGTGCCTAGTGGACAATCTCCTGTCCCTCCTTGTCTCTGATCTACTCTCCAAACAGTCGGCGCACCCGCTTCAACACGCTATCCTTCTCGGGATCGTAGGGATGGTCCTTGCTGGGGATCTCGAGGACCGCGGGGAAAGCCTCGGCATATGAATCGACGGCGTGGCGGATGCGTTCCGCAATCTGAGTATAGTTGTCAATATCAGGGCACTCAGCGACCAGGCATCGCTATCATCGCAATCGAACGTGTGCGAATATCACACTGTTCTATCACGTACATGTTGGTTGATGAGCAGGACGGCGATATCCTGTCGCTCCTGCGTGAAGCTGTGGAATGCTTTTTCGATCGCAGAGGTCTCCGTCTTCGAGTCTACGACCAGAAAGTTTCGTTGCGCGTCCGGGCCATCTGTGACGTGCTTCAACGGAGGGTCAGTTGCTGGTCGCATGCTACCCAATGTTCTTCGGATACTTTCAGGGTAACACGTACACCGATACCCGCGAGGAGAAGTCCAGTTACGGAGCTGCACGTTTTGAGTGTTCAGTCAGTTCGCGAGTGACCTGAAAAGAGAAGTTCGACGAGAGGTAGGGACTTTACTCTTCATCTCCGATGACAGCAAGGAACTGCCGTTCCTATCGGGCCGTTGGAGGTCAGTATGCGGGCTAGCTCAAGCAACAAAAGCGGAGATGCTTTGATAGGGGGGGCGGGGGTTACCTTGTAGGAGACGGCCGCGGCCGACATGGTGTTATTGTAAGAAGGAAGATGTGTAAGATGGACTCGTCTGACCGGAATCGTCGGGCGTTGCGAATGATCCAAGTAAGGCCCGCGGAAACAAACGCACAGCTGGCCCCGTAAGGTAAGTTGAGTCTCGATCCCGATAAGTTCAATCCATCGGACGTCGTCATACTAAGTTAAGCCCCGGTGTCTGCTTATCTAAGCGGGACCGGCCGCTAACTCACTCACTTATCCCTCATTGTTGTTGACAACCGGGAGGAAAACTTGCGGCTTCGACTCAATTAGCTTATCACGAGCTTGGCTCCTCAATAACTTCCGGTCTACAGCTATTCTCTTCTGGGCATATGTCTAGCTAGCTTCTCACTTCCATTAACATCCCCATATCCTACCAGCCTTGCCGCCCCCACCATGCCCCGGCTTGTGCGCCGCCGCCCGTTGACAGAGCGCATCGCATCCTACCTGAACCCTCTAGATTTTCTATTGTGGCTATTCGAGGAGGTCGACACTCATGACTGGGATCAATTCGAGAAAGACTGGGCATTGCCGCTCGGTGTGCTCTTGAACCTGACTTTCCTCATTGCCCGAGCCAACAGTCAAACAACGGGCAGTCAAGCTATAGATGATGTGTTTGGCGACGATGAAAGCACACCTTGGCTGAGTTGGTTGGTACGTGCTATCTTCCCACATGGCTCGAAATCAAGCAGCGCGCTCACCTGTTCATCGATAGGCCTCCTTTTTGGTACACCTCCTTACGACATTTTCCGCCTTCAACGCCTTCTATACCTTTTATCGTAAACGCCTTTATCGTCTCTTCGAAGCCTCGATTGATCGTGCCCCCGCAACACCATCGGCGCACCGAGTGCGAGTCGACTCAACCCCTACAACTGCGTCTCCTTTGCGGTACTTGGCCGATGTAGTGTCTGGATCGGCACAATCGAGAGCACATCCAGATGCTCAACGCGATGTTTGGGAGCTCGCTGTCTGGGATCCTTTCCCCATCTGCATTCGACTGTTCTGCCTGTTCAGCCCCGGCCATGTTCTAGTCTATTGGTTATTCCTACCGACTCATGTGTCTGATCCCCGCCCCAGCGTTACCATTGTGACCACTCTCTTTCTGGCAGCTCTGCTTTCAGTGCAGATGACATTCCTGTCCTCATCCTACTCGCAGCAGGCGAAAGACAACATGCTGGTTCATAAAGAGGTTCTCCGCGAGTATGATACCAAATATGTGCATCCTCGAACCCAACCTCTGATGAGGGATGTTGGAACTCAATTCTCGGAGTCTGACACCGACATCAGGCACAACAAGGTCGACACATTCACACCAACCTTCGTCATCAACCGAGGATTCAAGACGAGTCCAAACCCTAACTATATCAAACATATCGACCCCGAAGGATTCTCGTCAGGACACCAATCCGCCGCGGGTACACCTAGTGGTCCCACATATCGTTCAAGTGCCCTCCAGACCCCTAGTCATTTGCGCGATGCTTCCCCTGTTGTCCGCAACCCAGTTGCATCAATTCGCCAGCCTCAATTTCGACGAACCCCAACCGCTACTGGCGACGGAGGTAGCCTTGGGGTTTATTCTCACGCTAATTCTCCATTGAGAAAATCTGTCTCGGCGAACCTGGACCGCCGACTGCAAAGTAACGGAGACTTTTTCTACAAAGAGCGTGGTACAAGCGCAGTGAAAAGGCAGTCCAGTCCACTCAAACGGAGCAATGTGCCTGGAGGGGAAAGTCCAGCCACGCCAGGTCCCAGACGGATCCAACCTGGCGCACGCCGTGAAACAACCCATTTCTTGTTGTAAGCATTCGGTATACGCTCAAACCTCACTTGACAAGGTTGGCAGCAAAAAGTATCTCTTGTACAAACCATATCCTCAACTTTCGTCATGGCTCATCCTCGTGACTTTGCATTCTCCAAGCATCAAGTACGGCGTTTAGTGTGTTCATATGATTTTATTTGTCCTTCTCTATCTTTCCTTGTTTCTGAGAAAAGGTCTTCTCAGAGCGGCGTTGAAGATTTCCAGTCATTTTCGGGAATGGAGTTCCCGATAGCCAGCCACTGTACAATATGCATTTTGATCCTCCGCAATCATGAAGACCGTCTGTTTTAATTGGCCTTGTCGTGTTTTTGTTGATCTGAAATTACTTTTACTTGCCGGTGAAGCGAAGGTTGCATGGCTATTCCAATGCACTCACTCCACTTGATCACTTGATGGGTGTCCGGGCTATTGAGTTCCGTCGTTTCCTCAATTTTCTTTCCAATGCGACCAGCAGGAAGCATACTGAAACTCGGACCTGCGTGCGGCTTCCATGCCAAATGGTATCAGAAGTCTGAGGTGCGCATTCCGCATTGGTCAGCCCCCCCTCCCCTGCCTAGATGCACACACATTCTTCAGTGAGGCGAGCCTTGGCCGTCCAACATTCCACTCATATCATTACGCCTGTTATCCCTTAGTATTCACTCAGCAGAACGCGTCTAGTATTGGTTTCCCCAGCCTTTTTCGCATGATGTTCGCCTGGCTCCGTCGAGCCTCGTTTTCGTCCAACACATCGTACTGTTACACCTTGCCGCACACGAGTCCTCGCACAGCTCCCAAATCAACGATATCGCCATCACATCCATCGCAGAGGGAATGGGTCGGTGGATTGATGCAGCCTGAAGCTGCCGGTGGTTCCTGATTGAGCAGCGGTCAAAGATGGAACACTCCCTCCACCTACCGAACAGCGATAACATGCTGCAACTTCGAAATCCTCGTGGCAAGCGCACCAGACCCCATGACGCAGCAAAACCCCCAGCACAAGCCACAGGGATCCCAGGTCGGCGAACCGAACAATCTACACCGTCTAAGTCCGAGGACCCGAAGACCATGTCGGACACCGCGGCGCGGAGAACCAAACCCACCAAGCTCCCACTCCCTAAATCCCCCGCCGACAAGACCAAAGAATCTGCTGGAACGCGACTTCCCGTGACCGAAACCAAGGAACAAGAAAGCGATCGCACTATTCGTCCAAAGAGATCTCTGGGGGCATTGTCACTTGCTGCGCCGAAGCAGGCCGAGAAAGGCGGCGATCAATACTGGCGTAAAGTGCGAGACAGGTTCGAGAGGGAAATACCAGCTCCGTTGCGCAGTAAGGAGAAGCACAAGGAATACTATCAAGAGGCATATCGGAAGATCGTGTCATTGGCTACTTCACCCAGGCAAGAGATTGCTAACTACAAGTTGAGATTAACGGGAGGTATACCCCGGGATGACAAGATACATACACGACCCGTCGGCTTGCGGAAAGATGTTCCAAACCTACACCTTGACAATCGACCTTCCCCAGGAACAAATTTCTGGAAATCTGAGAATACCCAAGCCGTTGGTCAACGAAAACGTCCCAATACCGGAGAACGAGGGCCTAATTTGCCGACCACTGAGGCCACGCAGCCAACGACATCCGAGAAGACAGATATCACGACCGACTCATCCGACCAGTCATATCCGATTTCACCAATATCAGCACCTGCAAGTTCTGTGACCGACTGGGAGGATCGGTTTGTTGTCAACATGCCGTCAGCGAGAGAGCCTAATCCTTTGCATTTGAATGCACAACAGATTTCAAAGTTCCAGCAGAGCATCGAGAGGGTTCACAAAGAAGGTGGAACAATGCTCGATCCTGAGACGCTTCCAAGCCCCCGTACCACCACTCCTGAGGACAAAATCATGCCTAGCGACCAACGCGAGAAAAAGATGATTGGTTTGGACGGCCAGGAGCCGAGTCCTGATCCACCTTCTTATGAGAACAACGATAATGAAGGCGCTGGTGAACCACCTCGGTATTATAGTCCTGATGAGATTGGAAAGCCACGGTTCAGCACGATTTGGGAAGAGTCACCTGGGCAGTCGACCAACACGCCTTTTGCAGCGAACGCCGACGGCTCTTTTTTAGGATGCAAGGAGATCAACGGCCCGAACGACAAGAACCCGGACGAGATTTTGCTTTTTTCAACCACGGACGAGCGCCCCAGGGTCATCGACATTCCAGGCCCCAAATCCAAGATTCCCAGAGAGGGAAGAAGAGCCACGACACATGCCCTCACACCAGCAGCTCAAGAAAAGGCGCTCCCTCAGCAAGACCGAAACCCAACTTCGCAGAATTCGAACCCTGCCCAATGCTCGAAGCAGTTGCCCAAGACGATGTGCAAGGACACCAATTGTCGACTGCCCCAAAAGTCAGAAAGTCTCTCGAAAGAGAATGTCTCGAACCCTCCCTTGAAAGAAAACCGGATACCTCAGGGAAATACGACGACAAAGACTCACGAGCAAAAGCCACACCGCAAGTCCGACGATGTATTCACTATCACACCCACTATCACACGCACTATGGTTACCATGACAGACCTGAGGGCTCATGCTCAAAAGACCCCGGGCACACAGGAGCCCACATCTCGAGCCGCAGGAGAGATCATCACAGGTACACGGACAAAGTCCCAGGCAGGCTCATCCACGGCAGGCCTGCGACGAGTGACGCAGAACTCGTGGGAAAGACAGACTGCAACTTGCACACCATCTTCCAAACCGACCTCTCCAAACTCAGTAAGCCCAAAGACAACATCACCGACACAGATACCCACCATCAAACCTCGGGGCACAGAACCCGAACGCCGAACGTCGGACAAACCAAGGCCTATACGTGGGTTCATCCGTACGTCCGCGGCGTCAAAGGCTACAATAGAAGGCCCGAGCAGTCTTCCGCGAAGTAATCCTCCACAGAGTCACCCACCTTGCCTGGCACCTGGAAGTGGGAACACACCGCCGATGGTATCACGAGGCGTGTTCGAGCCCTCCCCTGAACTAAAGACATCATTAGTACAAGAAAATGCGGCCCAAGTGGCAAGCGCATCAACTGCTCCAGATGTATCGCCTTATATCGGGACTACGTCCTCTGGTCCCGAAATCTCTCCCCAAAATTCTATCAGTCGAGACGGATCGGAGGAGAGGCTCTCACCTCGCGAACTCCAGAGCTTCGAAGTGGCCGAACTGGACGGACAGCAAGTCTATGAGACACCTCGAGAAGAAGGGGTATTTTATTTCAACGTCACGGACTTCAATGCTGATATCCTCGGGGACCCAGCGAAGCAATCCGAGAGCGGTACGAAACGGCCCGAAAGCACGGAGGATCCAGCCGACGACCCGCCCATATGGACTCTTATCAAAGACGCCATCATAGACTCCGCAATACAGCTTCAGCAACTCTACAGCCAAGTGATGGTAAATCGCGATAACAAAGCGATGCTGGTCCGCATTGCCTTCAACAGCATTCTCATGATGATAGAGCATTGCCTCCTCGTGCTCAAGAACTTCCTGGCATTCCTCTCCCTCTACAACTCCACCGGTGCCTGGCCCAGACCGTCCCGAAAGGACCTGGTCCGCTCGCTGATCGATCATTGCCAGGCTGCGCTGTACGTTGTTACCCTGGGATTCTGCATGATGATCATCGGTCGCGCAGCGGGCTATGTCGTCCTCGTGAGTACATGGGTCATTTGGTTCGCGAAACCGTTTGCCTGGTTCTTCGGAGCCCTGGGTCGGGCCTTGTGTTGATTGAGATGGATGGAAAATTTGGTTCATCCCGGCTTGTACTGTACTATATGCTGGGGCTTCTTCCCTCACGCGGTCCCGAGGCGTCATAGGTGTGTTTGTATGTGGGGGAGTTATCAGAAGCGCCGGCGATGTGCTTTTGTCTCTCCCTGGGATTGCTTTGATTGGTCTATGTGCCCGTCTCGAACGGGTTTCCCTCTTGTAGAGTGGGGTGGGTGCCACGATGGCGGTGGGCTTGTCTCACGTTTTACGAAGTTTCTCACTGGCGTTCGTTCTGCAGCCGTTCATTCTTATGCCCACTCGACGATGCTGTCATTTATTATCATCCTCCGAATATGAACAAACAGACGAATCCTTCATGCTGCATCTTACTGTAGATCTGGAGATGCTAGGTAACCGGTACACGGGCACGGGTCTAGTTTCGGACTGGCAGGTAGGAGGAAATCTATTGCAGTATGGGACAGGAACAATGTGCGCCTGCCATCAGGCAGCTGAGTGTGTCTGGTAGCCTCCTCGGCTTCCTTCCTTGCTTTAATCAGTCAAGTCATCGGTCCCCCTTCTCGTATCAAACAGCTTACATCCAGATGGAGACCCGTACTGCGCACAAAGGCTCTACTTTTTCTCGGTCGCCGCGAGACAAGCGCTAGGGTTAATACCGGAATTCAAGCGTAGAACTGTTGTCTACCCGTCTGTGCAAAATGAAGGAGGAGGGGGGGCAATTCGTTGTCTACGCGGCGCGAATGAGATACACAGACACAGTGAGTCGAGATAATTGTGTTGATGTTATGTTCCAGTCAATCAGAGAAGGCACAATGCATGAATGGTGGATATCCTCCCTTCTCGTTACTGTCTTCTCTGGACCTTCCACCAGGGCACTCCTCACCCGGTTCTTCCTTCCTTCCTTCCTTCCTTCCTTCCCCAAGAATGCCATGTCAATCGGCCACCATCAACCCCGACCACAAGGTGGGCCGAACTCGGCATCACGATCACCGCCGCCGCTAGATGTGAAAAAGAAAAGCACGAAAACTTTTGAACAGCCGAAATCGATCCCTCGTTTATAAAGGAAAGATGGCAGATGAAATGAGATGAGACGCGAAGAACAAAAAAGTGATCGATAGGGGCCAGAACAGTGTATCGTGCGCAGGTCGAAGGGGGTAAATATAAAAAGCAATGAAAAAGAACCATTCTTTAACTTGACTCCGCCTGTATATTTCTTGCCTTATCCCATGTTGAAAAGGATGCGCTTTTGTTTTCCCAAGTTTGGATCCCAACTCCGTTATACCCTACCTTTTGTGTTGAATTTTTGATCGTCGCTGTGCGTAAACAAGAAAGTTGAATTTGCCCGCAGAGTCGTTGTTGTTCTGAACGGCGCTTTTTGAATGCGATGAAGGTGAAAATGACAAAAAGAGAAGACTGGTGTCTTCCAAAAGCTTCGAGCTCTATCGTGGAAAATAGATGAAAAGGAATAAACGTTGAGGTTCCATGCTCGATGTGGGTGTTGTTGTGCAAAACGCAAAAAAATGCCATGCGAGGGGTATATGTTAAATATTAAGAGATAATTGTGAGTGAGAAGATAAGATGTCATGTTGAAGTATCATAAGAATCGCTCAGAGAAGAAATCGTTGAGAGGTCTTCAGTTCATGCCGCCGTTAAACGTTTCGTTGAGTTGCTTGTTGTGGCTCGAGTGTTCCTGACTCGGGGCCGCGGGAAAAAGTCGTTGAGAATAGATAGATGTTGAATTAGGTGTAGTTGTAGTCATCATGTGTTGAAATTAGTATGTAGTCGTGAGACGGGTTAAAGAGGATGCATGCATGAGGATGCATAGCACGATCATAGACAAAGCGTGTGAGCCCGTCGATAGGCCTGTTGAAAGCGGCATTGAAAGAGGGAGATCAGAGTATTCTAGTTCTTGACTGGAAGCTCTGCTGTGGTTCCATTTGCAACGGTGCCGTTGGTGGCTTCGACTCCGTTCGCGACACCGTTTTGATGAACCTTGGTTTCTCCATCCTCGACCGCAATCTCGGTATCGAGATCCTTCACGATCAGATCCTTGAATAGGTCGAAGAGGCTGCTGGTGTTGTGGAAATCATTGTTCACTGTATTTTACAGATCAGTACTAGCCACCATATGATGGATGTATGCAGTGCACTCACCGATGTTAACAAGAGACCAGTCATCGACAACGCTCTGGATCAACTTTCTGCTGGGGCTGGAAGCATCGTGACATTTGGCCCAATCTTCACCAAGACGGTATGCCTCATCCTTCCAGGCCAAGAAACTGACCGTCTCCACAATGGTAGGCTGGACAATCTCTCGTCCCGCAAAAATACCCCAGGTTAAAGCATTGGGGCTGTCGTTAGTGTTGGTCCGCAGGTTCCCATTCTTAGAGACAGCGTGGTATGTGAGGTAACCGTTCTTCTCGATGCGGGCAATCAAGTCATCAAGCAGATAGGAAGGAATCAAGAGTTCCAGATATGCCTTTTGATAGACATAACCGTTCTTGGGACCCCATCCATATACCGGGTGGGAGGATTTCACACCGTTAACGGCCGGCTGAGAGTTGATGGTGAAGATACCCTTCTTGTTTAGCTCGACAAGGTCATCCTTGATAGCGTTGGCTTCGGCGGTAATCGGGCTGTCACTCCAAGGCAGTCGCGCTAACTTGCCTTCCAGGAAGTCGACAAAGATATGGGTGATGTCCCTGATAGACTTAGGTTGTCCCCACAGCTTGATGTTTTGCTCGTTTGTACCCTTGAGACCAATACCATAGCTGTCAAGCTCGCCGAAGGCAGGCGACCGGGAATCAGTCCAGCGTCCGTTAGGGAACTCATCCCAAGTCTGCGTGCGAGCGATGTAGGAAGAATTGCGGTTCCGCCAGAAGATGGGACGAACATCCTCCCCTCTGCGATTGAGACCAAGCGACGGCCGCCAAGGCAAGGCTCTCTGAAGCGGTGTCTCTTCGGACGGTAGAAGGTTGAGATCTTCGAGAACCAATTGCGTTGATTGAGCAAGGTTCATTGTGTAACTTGGCAGCGATTGTCAGATCCTGTCAGAAAATACATAGGCAAAAAGGTTTGACTCACAAGTGCAGGTGGTTGAGACCGCTCTCGAGGAGCCTTCTACACATGTCCGCGACCAGGCGCTTACCGATGTTTCTCACAGCGGCATCGTCGTTCTTCACAGGCTCCAGGGCCTCCAGCCACTCAGGCGGAATCCGCGTTTTCGTCCACTCCGATCGTCTGATGAATGCAGCATACGTCTGGATGGGCATGATACCGGGGATAATGGGCACCGCAACGCCCTTGTTGCGGCATTTCTTTACCCAGTCAATGAAGTTGTCCGTGTCGTAGAACATCTGAGTGATCACGAAAGAGGCTCCTGCATCGACTTTCTCTTTGAGGTGATCAATTAGAAGATCAACGTCCGGGTTGTCATCCGCACCCTCGGGGTAACCTCCGACACCGATATCAAAGTGATTGCCGTATTTCTCCCTAATGTGCTTCACCAGGTCCTTCGCATAGCGGAATCCGCCGTCGGTGACTTCCCAATTTTCCTTTTCACGAGGGGGGTCTCCACGAAGAGCCAGGATGTTAGTGCAGCCAGCCTTGTAAGCGGCCTGGAGCGCAGCATCCACCTTCTCGACGGGCATATCGGTACATGTCAGGTGCATACAAGTTTCCAAGCCATACACCGACTGGGCCACATTGACCATTTCGCAAGTCAAATCAGACAGGCGGCCGCCAGCTCCCCAGGTGATGTCGATGAAGGAGGGACCTAAGGCGTGCATGCGATCCATTCTGTCGTAAAGGTTCTGGACACCCTGGGCTGTTTTGGGTGGGAAGAACTCGAATGAGATTCCTGGTCTCCCAGCAGCCTCATTCTGGGAAAGCTTCTCTTTGATATGCATGGTGTAGGGTCAACTATGGGGGGAAAGGTCTTCAGTCAGAAGAATTGCTGCGGCACAGAGGCGATTCGGAAGACCATCCTGAACAGCCGCGGACAACAGAGAGGGAGAATAATTCTCGGATTAATCGACTTACACAGCAAAGTCAAGATCTATTCCAAATATTCCACACAGGTGGAAATATAGCAAGGTACAGGGTGACTTCTTTATAATTCCGTCCGAGAGATGGTAGTTACGTTGGCTCTCTGGTTCCACCGGGGATGCCAGACCACGTATAACGGAGACGGAGGAGGCGGGGTACACAAGCAAAGAGGGCCTAACAAACCCCCGTGCAATGCAAAAAGAATATAGAGCAGCAAGTGAGAAGGGGAGTGGAGTAGGAATAGTGAAAAGGGGAGGAAAGAGAGAGCGAGAGAGAGAGAGAGAGAGAGAGGAGGGGAAGAAGGGAAAGAAAGAAAGTCCGGACTAGTAAATCAGCCAGCGGAAAGCAAGCCAACAGAGCGACGGAGGACGGAGAAGGTGGGGTGGTGCAGCGGGTGCAGTGGACTTTGCGGTGGCCGCGCCGGGGGGATATTAGATAATATCTCTATTAACACTAAGAAGGGTCCGGACTTCGGAGCTGGCCTGCCCAAGACACGTGCTCTCGGTCTCCGGTGCCCACTAAACCACTAAACGGAGAGCCACCGATTCGGAGCCTTTTTTTTTTCCTTCTCAATCATCCATCATGGGTTTATACCCACCGAAAGAATGAGAGAAAAAGAGTACGGAGTACTCAGTCTAATAAGCAAGGAGGCCTAACTCCGTCATACTCCTTAGGGAAGAGAGATGCAGATCCCTAGGATTCCCTATGTCACCGGATTCGACGCATCATCCAAAATACTTTCTACTCAGGCAGTCGGTTTGTCTTCTGATAATCCCAAGCATGAACCGTGTACTTATCTGTCTATGGATATTTACAGTTTTGTTGAGAAATTTGATCATTAAATGCCGATAAGAAAATCCCCGGAGTCATGAGCAACTACAGTAAGGCCGAGAGGCTCAAAGGCGGTGAATTTCTTTCAGAAAGCGGTCACCTTCGCCGACCGGCAGTAACACAACTGCATATTATGTTACTACATAGTAACTAACTAGTTACCAACGGTGACGGACTTGTCACCATAGCTCATGACAATTTGAATCATGCTCCTGGTCTGACATTACTGTGGCTATTCCAGAATACCTTCCATGGCTGGATGCAAAGTACTTGTTTCTACTATCGGTCCTCACTGCCATATCCAATAATGCTCATTTTGTTCTTTCACTCGGCTCTCTCAGCTCTCAGCTCTCCGACTCAGATAAGAACTGAGTACAAAGTGCGTCTATGTTTTTGCCTTCTGGCATTCTGGAAATACCTACTTTCATTGATTTGTGAACTACGCGACTCAAAATGAGACAATATCGCACATCTTTCTGTTTAATTAAATTATTTTCAGCGTGTGCTAAACGTTCATTAGGGAAATTGACTGTGGCTCTGCAACGGCTTCCCCGGCTACCCTATCCATGACTTGAACCCACTCCGGACTCATCGCGTATGATCCCAGCAAAGGGAGATACGGTTTAGAGCTGGAGAGATCGCCGGACAAGAATTGAAAAAATTGATACCCGGCTTCCAGCTTCTCTGTCACCACGGTTAAAGTACTGAATACAAGTACTCTGTTCATGCAATCACTACCGGCTCCACCAGAGGTTCCTAAGAATGGCGTCCACTGCGGATGGACTAGATACTTGGGAGAATACAGTTGCCTGTGGGTAAGGGCAACTTATAGACACAAGAGCAGCAAACGTCAACACCAGGTGGCTCGGTATTGAGAGGGCTCGCAAGCATACGCTCGAGGCATTCGGTTCCCATATAACAAGATCAAGAAATGTGGGAGCGAAATTTCGAACACATATCTAGGCCAATTGGCAGGTCATGTCAACATTTATTATCAAAACAAACCTCGGAGACGACTGGCTTCTAATTACGCAACAGCAAATCTGGCATCGGCTTCTCGGGCCCCTCAATCGGTACAATCTCGAGCAACGAATATGAAGCATGGCAAAGCTTAAGGGCTTTCGTGTCAATGAACGTCTCAGTCTCAAACTGGTAACCCTATCTAACCGCCGTGCTGCAGCCTCACCACAAAACCAGATTGTTATCTGTTTAGTAGTGCCGGTTCGATCACCGGTTAGATACAAGAAGTTCGGTCTATTTTCCCGTCATTGCAGTTACAAGCAACGCCTTCATCGCCCGATTCCTTTTGTAAATGATTAGCTATGATGGCCGAACTCTTATCGTCATGGCCCTGACGCCGGATACCCTTCCTTTGGTCATAATCCCGTTCGTGGCTGTGCCATCCAGCATAAAACAGATTCTCTCGTGGCATTGACCACTATGCACGTCACTTAAGCCATCACTGTCATATATGCCTTCTTCAGTGGCAAACTGCCCAGCCTTTATCAACTACACTGCCGCCTAAGAGGCTATATGTCGGACAGATACCATCGGGGTTCATGTCTACTGACGCTGCAGCAGTTCGCAAAAGCCAGCAACATGGACACTAAAGCATATACCCAGACTCAGATCCTAGGCGCCTCTTAGAACATGCTGAGGCTCACCCTACAGAAAAGAAAAATGACAACACCCGCAACAATGGCAGCATCAACACACGTGACTCTAACAATCCTAGTACATACAATCCTAGCGACTCTGACAGCGTCAGAATCTTGGTAACACTACTACCACCAGTGTTATTAGCAGCAGCAGCAGAAACAGTAATAATCAGGGTCACAATATTCATAGCCTCGGCTCCTTTAAGGCAATCAAGACCCAGGTTGGTGGGACTCTTGCCCCCACCTGGTTTGCTCTTATTGCAGAAATTAACCTCGATCTCCAGTGATGGTGTCGAACCCATCCGTGCATGTTGATCTGGATTAGAGCCCCTTGGATAAGTGAAACAGCCAGAAATTGTACGGCCGCCGCTATCTCAGCTCGAGCTGCATCCCACACGTGCATCTTCTCTTCCCATTCTATCAAATTCGTACGCTTCTGTCTACTCAGTATTATGATCTTCTCCACCACGAATGGTGCGCCAGCTTCTCTACCTAGAAGCTGTGTCTCATTTTGTGCCTTTCTTTTATATCTGGGCCATCTTATAATCGCTGCAGTCCATGCATGTTCCGATACTGATTGTTTGGGTCGTGGCTATTCTAGATTAGCCAAGTCATTCCGATCTGTTATGACACTTGTGATGAATGAAATCGTGATTCTGTGCCTGACTGTTCCGGGTCAGTCGACGTATTCGACGAGTCATTGCTTATTTTAGATTTTGGTTCGTGTTAGTATCCCACCGAACCCTTTCACTAATGCAGGCAACTTTGTACACGCAATGAGAGGGCAATTAAAATCTATGGGAAGGATCTTTTCCATACTGTGTCTTTTTCCGTTGCTGCGTTTTCCTGTCCAATCTTGACACTCTCTCCCGAGTTATATTATATCCATTTTCCGGACCCACAGTTCCGTTGAATATATGTCTGTATCGGAAATGGATCAATAGATTGAGCACTTAACTTGTTGCTCTAATAGAAACTCCATTGAACATCATGCTATGCACTTCTATCCTTGGCCAGATGCGTGTCATGTAAGACTGTGACCACATCGAACCAACAAATCTAGCTATAGTATTACCGTTCAGTGACAGCGGCTGCCGATGAAGTCTGCTGTCGTTTGTTTTCGTTCTTGTTACAGACTGCTATCTTGTCATCTCAGAGAAGAGGCTCTCATGACCCCTGTCTAAGTCCCCTCATTTCAGTCACAACAGAGTCCTGCAGCGCGCTTGCGGTCATACGGAGAAATCCCCCTCTCAGCCACAGTTACTCAATTACTACCATGAAGTGTGTCAAAGCTGCCGTCGAGAGCCATCATCAGCCCGACTTTGTACTCGGCCGACATGGTTTAGACTACTCCGCAAATCAGTTTCTTGGTTTCGAAATGTAACACCCGATACTCCCGAACTAACTACCTACTCCGTGCTTCTTCCGAGAATCTCACCAGCGCTGGTATCTTGTTCCTCGTAATGTGTGACTGCTGTAGCCACTCCGTCACCCCATTATCAATCTAGACTATCTTTTCAACTTTATTTGCCAGCATCCAGAATGACTGGTTCACCATGCACCATGCAGGAGGCTCTCCTCCTCCTAGCTCGTCTTTCTGTACTACTTCCCGATGTGAGCGAGCTTTCCTCCTTCTATCACTGTTTTCGTCTCAATGACACAATCTAGCCAGAAGTTGAGATGTGTCTCGGAATACTAGCCTAGGAGTCTGTCACTGAAGTCCGAGCAATACGCACTGATCCTCAAACAGGCGTCTTGGCAATTGATGTCCAGTCAGTCGATCCATATTGTGCAGACAGACAGAAAGGCCTACCGGTAGTGACACTGAGCATATGAGGACTTGCTCCACTCGAAACCCGCCACAAGATTCAGACTATGGCCCTTTCTTGGGACTCCGAGAAACCGGTAGCGGTGAATGCATGAGTGATTACAATTCCCTAGAAGTCTACTCCGTTTTCCTGTCCGTTTTCTAATTTACTGGGGAGATTATCTAACCCAGCCTCAAGTATCCAGGTTTAATCAAGAAGTGAACATCTTCTTGGTGCGGTTTACCTTTCCGCCACCTCTTATCGGGCCCTGCCTTGGCCGTTTGTTCGGCAAGCGCGCTCCTCGGTCAGAAGAGAGCTTGAGAATTAACATGCATCACCAGCTAAGCCGAATACTCTTACTGATATAGCCCGCTCAAAAGTGATATATAAGCTTACGCTCATGCGAGTTAGACCGGGTCAACCCTCTTCTAGGCCCCAGTGAGCCTGCAGTGCCAATGCATATGATACGTACTGTCGAGACTCCACCGGTCCCGACCATGTGCCTATGAGACATACCCGACACCTGCACGCTGGGTGATCAGGTTTATTCTTGAGAGCTCATCTTGACGAGCTGATAAGCAAAGCTTTCGCATGCAACCTTCCCATTACACAGGAGCGGTAATGCAGCAGCAAAGTCTGCTAAATAGTTTCCCGCCTCCCCACCGATGGCGTTATACTATTGTGCATATCGCATAACCGCAGAACAAGCGCTGCGCAGTTCCAACTGGAGGTGCATTAATTATTGATAGGCATTGGTCACACCGCATGTTGAATCGTTGCGTTGAACCCCCAATTCGGAAGTTCTGGTCCCGGACTCGGGAACGCGACGGGGTTGCTACCGATTATGACCGGCAAGGGCTTCTTGATTGCCACTGCGCCTTGTCACTCTATAGTAGGTGATCTCAAATTTGAATTTGATGCTCCGACCGCTCCTTTAGCTGTAGATAACCTGGCAGCAGCAGCCAGGACATGATGAGGAAAGATTATGCTCTCGCTTGAGGGGCACAGAACTGCTGTCTCTGGCAAAGATTCACTTCCGCACAAGATGAACTAAGTATGGGACAATATTTGTTAATGCTTAGTATCATGAAGAATAGTGTGCGCGACCTGCTACCGTTCGGCTGAGTATGGGGATGGACAGCACGAGTTCCTCTACTGTGCAGTAGTAAGACTGCAATGAGTGGGTAGTCCAATCCTTCCTACCTAATGGAGGGAAGAAAAGCTCCCATAGGCCTCTTGATCCAACTGAGAGACATAGCTGGGTTCATTAAGATATTCCGAGCTCCGTGGCTATTTTGATTTTGAACGTTGAGTCAATTCGGACTCGACGAACAATACCGGTATGAGCTGTATCGCCGTGAGGCCCGTGCTGTTGATTAAACACGATGACGCAAATTTCTAGATATTCGACAAGAGAAAAAGAAAAGAAAGGAAGAGAGAATCGCACTTCTAGTGTAAGGCCAGAGATTAGTCTACTGATGACTGACATAAACATGAAGTGGGTAGGCTGCATACATTGCTGATCACGGTTCATATCAATAGTGGGTGGTTCTGAGTCCCGACAAGCGGTCTGGAAGGCGCTTTCCTCCGGCTACATGAGATGATTGTGCTAAGCATCCAATAAGAGCCTGATAGACGACTTGAGCCGCGATGATCGGTGCGAGGCCTTTAGGGCTAACGGTCGCCGAGGCTTTGAGCCTCGTATCCCCACCCGCTTTTATACAGAAGGACTGGTCGGATTTGCCAGACTTGTCGTGCAAAAAAGTTCACAACCCCGACACCTGCTGACTGTGAATCCACAGAACTTGGATTGCCCTCACAGTGAACCAATCTACGATTTTCTAGGTACCGGAAGTTAGTACAGAACTGAGGTCCCCATTAGGGTAGTCGGTTGAGTTCTGGTCTAGAAGTGACATGTCATTATGATTTGACAGTTGTCCCAAGTCCCAACGCCACAAATTAGGCAGGCAGCCAACGACTTCGAAGCAAGGGGTCAAGGGAAAGGGAAGACAGTAAATTCGAAGATGAGCCGATGTCAAAAATCTCCGACCCTCACTTGTACCGAGCGATTGCAATTGCTATGGTACCGTTTGGGAAACACTTGGGATACATCATCCGCATCCCCGCCCTTAAACCCGGAACTCAATACACACAGCTTGGCCAGACTATAAGAAGTTGATAACACGCCATTCAGGCTCGCGATTGAACCTTGGAAACTTTTTGGCCCCCGCTCCCAATTGAGTTTTCCTTGCTCCTGGGTCGCACGAAAATTCGTATCAATCCTGGAACCAGACCTTCATCGATGGGCTGACATTGTACTGTGTATGTATGTGTATCCTTTTTTGTTGCCGCACAATCCTGGTCCAATCGACAAGTTAAGAGTTCCCAAGATCGCAAAGTAGACTTAACGCCTACGGAGCATGATGAGGGGCTTTTCAATTCGTCATAAAATCTCCTCACTGACAAGGATCGGAGCCTCGGTACCGAGTACTACCAGATAACTAAGGGGGCAGCCAATCCTTGCCCGGTTCCTGAGACTCCCGCCGCTGAGTCTCCTTGCAGGGTTTGAACCTATATTCTGACTACCACCCTACGTAGAAGATATCTAGTCGTTTGATTAGCTCATATTCGAGGAGCATGGGAACGAGGCATTGCCTCCAAGTACTCACATTTCTTGTTTTGCTCTTCTCAAGTCAGCAAGCAAGGGACAATGAAATTGTTCGTTGTAGCATGAATGATCGATATTTATACGATATATATCGCTGTGCACGGCGTATTCATGATTTGAACCGCCCCGTCTCATATTTCCCCCCCTCTTTGGTGACGATACCGCGTGAGAAATGGGGGGTTTTCTGCTCTCAGGTCATTGCATTTCTCTCCGTGAATTCCATGATCAACTGTTTCCAACATTCGGCTCGTAGCAGTCGCCTGCAGTGGCTGATGGTCGAGCTTCTTGACACGGGCCCACTACTTCGAATTTTGATCTGTAGACATCGACCAAAACACCAATAGCTTTTTAGGACATACCTGCTTGACACTGTAACTGATGCTCGAGCTGAGGCTTTGCATACCAGCAATGGCCCCAGGTGTGTCACCAATACAAGTTGCGTCTCTTCTCCCTCGGTCATCCCGGGATGTCCGTTGAGCAACGGTTACAGCATTATGAGCTACCACGTCTACACGGTGGCTGTCTGGCGATTGTGCAGTACCCAGAGATCTAGCTTACCGAAGACGGAAGACGATGTTATCCGCTCGAAATAGCCGGCGAAATGATAGAAGATATTTTAGGAAGTCAAATCCTTGATTAACGAAGCCCCCCATCGCGTAAGATTGTGAGATGATGTTCGGAGGCTTCGTACAGTCGCGATTGGCCAGCCGATTAGAAATCTCATCTTGTCGTAATGATGGAGTGGTGCGTGAATACGTCGCTGTTGCTGATAGGTTTGCGCCGCGTGGGCAGCATATATTGAAGTTTAATTATAGAAGAGACATGAAGTTGATATTTCCCTCTCAGCTTGACAGAAGCGTGCATGTATCTATTTGTGTTTACCAGTTCTGTCGCGGCCTTTTCCTTCTGGCCCTCCTCTGTCTTGGTTTTCGAACTGCCTTGTGGAACGTTATCCGACTTGACTTGTAGCCTGTCTGACTGAATTCGGAAAGGGCGAACACGAAAGCAAAGCTAAGGGTCGATGGGTTGTTTCTTTTGTTGTTGTTGTCTTTGTCTACAACAAGTCTCTTTGAACACGCGTACTGTGAATCGGCAGCAGGCATCGAACGCTCGATCGGTATGTACAGGAGACACTGCCATCAAGGTGGGATGTACCGTAGATCCCTATCCTTGCTCTGAACGAACGGGGTGAGCTTATCGTACCGACAACCCGGCAAAGTTGCTGATAGACGACGCACTGGGGCGAGTTCCGGTGGCATGTCCTATCAAAGGCACTATCAAATCGTGCGTTATATCTTGCATGAGATTGTCCTCGAAGGATACACACCGAAGCATGATCGGCATGTACGATGGGGGTCTGAGGGTAAGTGAAAACGAGGTCCATGTTCAACATGTTCAAGGAGCTGGGACTAGTTTGGATAAAGCATCTGATATATCAGAGGACATGCCTGGTTTTCTGGATTCCATTTCAGGTGTGTCTGACAGAGGTTGAGTTGAACCTTGAAGATGATCGCCCTGCCTAGATGGCGCTAGTGGTCTTTGCGCTTCCGCTCCACTGCACTGACTCTTGGACTCGGTCCCAAAGAGGCAAGGTACGGGCTCAGTAACGGCCCGCGTGATTACCAGTACCGGTTTTACGTATACATACCCCAGCTACAGTACGTAGCCAGTGTACATAGTTGTATAGCGGCATAGCGACATAGCTACATAGCTACATCGCTCCATAGTACTACATATTTGCCTATTAGGTGCCTAGTACTGTACATTACTACCCACTTATCGTATACTCTGGAGTACCTACTCACTGCACACTTTAGCCACCGGCTACCAAAGTTACTGGTACACAGTACTCCGTGGCAACCTCACTAACATTCAGACCGAACACAGAGCTCGGACGAAACTGCTTCGTCCTCGCTTCGTGTCTCCGATCATATCCTCCACTAGCACTACTACTCACCCCCCAGCTTCCCATCAAAGCTAATGGCTTCCTGCACTCAATCGTTTTCAGCGGCGAATAATGTGACTCCAGTCATCATAGCCATTCTGGTGGCTGGTCTGGAAAAATGGGCCCAAACTCCCATAGCACAATCCAGATCGCCGCAATGCCTCCCTCCAAATGTCCGCCATTCTATCTGGCTGGCTGGCTGGCTGACTGGCTGACTGCTTGCTTGCTTACTTGCTTGGAAGCAGCCGCAGCAGCCAGGTGCTTGAGTCTGCTGGGTAAAGATCTTCGTTTCTTTTTCCTCGATCAGACGATATTGGTTTCTCGCTCTCTAGCTGTATATCATTGTTAATCATGCTTCCTCTCACAGATCCACTTGGGACATCTATTCTTCCTGCAAGAAATCGGACATATACTCGGGCATATTGCTCTCTTCGCCATTTTCTTTCTTTTCTTTTTTCAGTTCCACATAAATGTTTATTCTATTCTTGCGTTGCCGCCACAGCAGCTGCATCTAGTGTGGGTTTCTCTGCCACTCCTCCCTGTTTATCTCTCAATTCTCATTCGCTATCGTCATCCTTGGATAGATTTCCAATAACATAAAGAGGGACGAAGACAAGCTACGATACTTTTGAGCAGACTTTTTCCCCTTGCCACGAGACCCCTCGACCCGAGCAGTTGTCTTGATATTCTCCTTCTCTCAAGACTTTCTCATTGTTCCGAACATATGTCGAGTATATAGAACAGACGGAAAAAGGAAACGGTTGATTCAAATAGCCGTCGACGATGAAGTGGGGGTTCTCCGGCTGTGTGGCAGCATTGCTCGCAGCCACAGTCTCAGGCTGGCCCTATGAAGAATCCTTGGTTGACTACAACTTGAACGTGAACAACGACACCACCAATCCAGCCGAGTATACAGCTCCGTCGTGGCCGGGCCACAAGTATACACCTTCTCCGAAGAACTGGCGGTTCCCCTTCTACACACTCTTCATTGACCGGTGGGTCAATGGTGACCCCACGAACGATAATATCAACGGCACCCTCTTCGAACATGACTTGGATTCAACTCAAATGCGCCATGGTGGTGATGCGGTTGGACTGGTGGACACGCTGGACTATCTACAAGGCTTGGGAATCAAGGTTCGATACCTTCTTCTACAGATTGACAATCCGTCTTTCTTGCTTCGAGGCACGGGACGTACTAATATTGTAACACAGGGCATCTATCTCGCCGGTACTATATTGATGAATCAGCCTTGGGGATCGGACGGCTATTCTGCTCTCGATACTACACTCCTCGATCAACATTATGGTACCATTCAAACCTGGAGAAATGCCATCGATGAGATTCACAAGCGCGGGATGTATGTCCTCTTCGACAACACTATCGCAACGTAAGTGAGGGACTTTCTCGCACAGCCTCATCAAGCATGGACGGACTGACGAGACTCTAGCTTGGGTGATTTGATCGGTTTCGAGAATTACTTGAACGTGACGACTCCATTCTCAGTCAAGGAACACAAGACTATCTGGAAATCCGAACGCCAGTATGTGGACTTCCTCCCCGGAAACGACTATAACGATACTTGCGACTACCCTCGCTTCTGGAACGAAACCGGTTACCCCGTCGATCAAAGCGTTCGTGATGAGCTCGTTGGATGTTATAACAGTGATTTCGATCAATACGGTGACAGGGAGGCTTTTGGTGTCTACCCTGATTGGCAGCGTGAGCTGGCGAAGTTCGCGTCCGTTCAAGATCGTCTCCGTGAATGGCATCCCAGTGTTAGAGAGCGGATCAAGGTTCACTCCTGTAACATCATTAAGGCTCTGGATATTGACGGCTTCCGTTACGACAAGGCGACTCAGTCTACTGTGGATGCTCTCGGAGATATATCGAGCCATTACCGAGAGTGTGCTCGCAGTGTTGGAAAGAACAATTTCTTTCTACCTGGTGAGATCACTGGTGGTAACAATTTTGGCTCAATCTATCTGGGCCGAGGAAGACAACCGAACCAGTATCCAAAATCTGCTATGGATGCGATGGCCATGACGAACAAGTCCAGTCAGCAGTATTTCCTGCGTGAGAATGACCTCCAGGCTCTTGACGGTGCCGCTTTCCATTATTCAGTTTACCGCACCCTCACACGCTTCTTGGGTATGAGCGGTAATCTCGCGGCCGGTTACGACACTCCTCTCGACTGGGTCGACTCATGGAACATTATGGTTCAGAGCAACGATTTGATCAATGCTGAAACCGGCAAATTCGACCCGAGGCACATGTATGGCACAACAAATCAAGATGTGTTTCGGTGGCCCGCAATCCAGTACGGTGTGGAGCGGAACCTTTTAGGTCTCTTCATTACAACTCTGCAAATGCCAGGAATCCCGCTGCTGCTTTGGGGAGAAGAGCAAGCCTTCTACATCTTGGATGCCACGGCAGATAACTACGTTTATGGACGGCAAGCCATGTCACCTGCTACAGCCTGGAGAACTCACGGCTGTTGGGCTCTTGATGCGACCCAGTATTATGACTGGCCCATCGAACAGGGCCGACAGGGCTGCCACGACCCAAAGGTGGCGTATGATCACCGTGATCCTTCCCACCCTGTTCACAACATTATCAAGCATATGTATCAACTGCGACAAGAGTTCCCTATCTTGAACGACGGCTACTCTCTGCAGACCCTCTCAAAGCAGACACGGGATATCGTTTACCCAGGATCGAATGGCACAGCTACCGAAACGGGAATGTGGTCCATTTTAAGAGACAGAGTATCTAGTCTGCAGAATCTAGGCGATGAGGGTGGTAACATGCCGGTTTGGCTTGTCTACCAGAATGACAACAAGACTGTGGAGTACAAGTTCGATTGCGGAAGCAATGCCAGCGCCCTAATCTCGCCATTCACAACGAAGACAACCGTCAAGAACCTCTTCTACCCATTCGACGAACACACCTTGAAGTCTGGACCCAAAGCACTTCACCTGAACGGCTCGAAGGAACTTAATGGATGCCTGGACAGCATCACCTTGAAACCATTCGAATTCAGGGCTTATGTCCCAAAGGCACAGTTTGTCGATCCCCGCCCCATGATTACCAAGTTCAATCCCGGGCACGATGCTCCCTTGCTCTCCACAGTAGCCGCAGGTGAATCCGAGGATATCAATGTGAGCATTGAGTTCTCTACAGCAATGGACTGTGACGCTGTAACGAAGGCTATTTCATTCACCTCGCAGACCGAGTCTGGCAAAACACCATCCATCGACAAAGGTAGCGTTGATTGCAAGACTATGACCGCAAATGACACCCAATATGTTGCTCAGCTGCCCAGCGCTTGGTCTTGGTCAGCGAAACTGACTGGGGTTTACAACGGTGTTCATCGTTTGACTGTGAAGAATGCTACCGGTTCTGGTAGCAAATCCACTCAGTCCACAGATCACTTTCTTTTCCGCGTTGGTCAGAGTGACAATCCCATCGTTTTTACCTCTGCCAATTACACAACGGGTCTAGTGCACGGAAATGAGAACGGATCCCTCTACGTCCAACACAGGGCGGCGGGTGCTAACAAATGGCGTTATTCAACGAATTGGGGCAGTTCCTTCTCCGCTTGGATGAACTACACTGGAGGCAACACTACCATTGACGAATTGCCTTGGTCCGGAACGGACAAACAGAAGTGGCAAGGAAAGCATGTGCGAGTCGAGTACTGGAGTCAGTTAACTGGCAGCAGTGACTACGTTCAGGAGGGTGACTATGACTGGAATGGTCCTGCGCGACGCTTCCCGCACCTTTTCTTCAACGGACCATACAATCAGTACGGATACGATGCAGGGCTGAATAACGTTGCCAAGCAGGACAGTGATGGTTTCTGGAACTTCCGAGTCATCGCTGAGTATCCAGCACAGGGTCAATTCAACGTCTGGGGCATGAACCCGGATGGTAAACCTGACGAAAGCTTCGTGTTCGGTGACGTTGATGGCGATGGAGTCTTGGATCGCATGCCTCCGTCCTCTCTCAGCAAACTGTCTGTCAACATCACAGATATTCCTCCGTCGCCTTACTTGGTCTGGAATGTTAAGGTTGATGATGGCACTATGAAGATCAATCTGGTGCCCACTGGATCAAGAATCGCTCAGATGATCATCTACATCATTTTGTGGGTGGTCCCGCTTTTGACCGCGATTGCTGTGGTTTATGCCTTCATGAAGTCCTTCTACCAAGTCAAGTTCAATCAGGTCGGAGTGATGGAGAAGAAGTCATTCCTTGGCATGATCCTCGGCAATAAGCGAGATGGCCAGTCGTCGAATCCTCTGATTCGCTTTGCGAACAAGTCAGGATTTCTGCAAAGTACATCTGCGTTTGGTGCCGCTGCCTCGCGTACACGAACCACGCTGATTGCGACCATGGAGTACGATATCGAGGACTGGGGCATCAAGATCAAGATTGGTGGTCTTGGTGTCATGGCCCAGCTGATGGGAAAGCACCTTGGACAGCAAAACTTGATCTGGGTCGTGCCATGTGTTGGTGGTGTCGAATACCCGGTCGATCAGCCAGCGGATCCGATGTTCGTGACGGTGCTTGGTAACTCGTACGAAGTCAAGGTTCAATACCATGTGATCAAGAACATTACATATGTTCTTCTTGACGCACCGGTATTCCGCCAACAATCGAAGGCGGAACCTTACCCTGCCCGTATGGACGACCTGGACAGCGCAATTTACTATTCTGCTTGGAACCAGTGCATAGCTGAAGCCATCAAACGTTTCCGGATTGATCTATACCACATCAATGACTATCACGGCTCAATTGCTCCACTCTATCTTCTTCCACAAACAGTCCCGGTCTGCCTTTCGCTTCACAACGCTGAGTTCCAGGGACTTTGGCCTATGCGTACTCAGAAAGAGAGAGACGAAGTCTGCTCAGTTTTCAACCTCGACATTAATACAGCACGCCGTTACGTTCAATTCGGCGAGGTCTTCAATATGCTTCATGCGGGCGCAAGCTATCTTCGTGTTCACCAGCAGGGCTTTGGTGCTGTTGGTGTCTCCCGTAAATACGGCAAGCGGTCATATGCTCGCTATCCAATCTTCTGGGGCTTGAAGAAGGTGGGAAATCTACCAAATCCTGATCCTTCTGACACGGGTGAATGGAACAAAGAGCTCCCCAAGGACAGTGAAATCGAAGTTGATCCTCTCTACGAGGCAAGCAGAGGCGAATTGAAACGGCAAGCACAGGAATGGGCAGGTCTAGACCAGAATCCTAACGCAGATCTTTTGGTCTTTGTTGGGCGATGGTCTATGCAAAAGGGAGTAGATCTTATCGCTGACGTGATGCCTGCTGTCTTGGAAGCACGTCCGAATGTTCAACTGATCTGTGTTGGGCCAGTTATTGATCTCTATGGTAAATTCGCTGCGTTGAAGCTCGATCAGATGATGAAGGTTTACCCTGGGAGAGTATTCTCCAAGCCTGAGTTTACAGCACTTCCACCGTATATCTTCTCTGGAGCTGAGTTCGCGTTGATCCCGTCTCGTGATGAACCTTTTGGACTTGTTGCGGTGGAATTCGGCCGCAAAGGAGCCCTTGGTATTGGAGCTCGTGTGGGAGGTCTTGGCCAGATGCCTGGTTGGTGGTATAATATTGAATCGACAACAACGTCTCATCTGCTGCACCAATTCAAGCTTGCAATCGCGAGTGCATTGAACTCGAAACCCCAAGTTCGGGCTAAGATGCGCGCGCGGTCTGCGAAGCAACGGTTCCCTGTCGCACAGTGGGTGGAGGATTTGGAAATTCTCCAGTCGACTGCGATGCGCATTCATAGCAAGGGCCTGACCAAGTCAAATAGCCAGCCACTGACGCCTTCTGGATACAACACCCCGAGTGGTCTGATGACGCCTACCATTGCCTCTTCCGGACACATTACTCCCAGTGGAGTACAAACCCCTCCTCTTACGCACTCGCGCGAGGGAAGTTATTCGAATATCAACCGTTTGAGCGCGTACGGACCACAGCAGCGAAACACAATTGTGTACAGTCGCGACCCGAGCCCAGGCGCCAACGAAAAGCCCAAATCAGGATTAAGCAGAACGCTGTCGCTTGGTGTACGGTCCGGACCCGGTCACCTCGTTCGTCGTGGTCGCCGTCGTTTGAGGAGAAGCATGGGCCATGAAGACCCTGCCAACAATTCGAACACCGAGGAGAGTAGTGATGACGACTTCATCCCCAGCTACTATGGCGAGGAGGAGTACACACTCACTCCTGAACAAGCAGAGGAAGGACGCAGAACCGATGCAACCCCTCAATTGGACATGCCTCGACAAACGCCGCCTAGGGATTTTTTCAGTCGCAGACAGTCCAGTCAAAGCTCGCTTCCACCCAGGCCCATGTTGACTACAACCAGCCCCGGAAGTCCAGAACCCGAAGAAGCTCTTGTGTCGCCCGTGAGACAGTATGCCAACGAGCCCGGTAACCGACTCAGCAGTGCCTCTGTTCTTTCCGTTGATACCATCATTGGAGAGAAGAAAGATTACAAGCTGCAGAAGGTCGATCCGTTTTTCACCGACAGCACTGGTGAGTACTACAAGGCGTTTGAGAAAAGGCTGGAGAATCTGAATGGCTCAAACTCTGAATCTCAGCTCTGCATTGAGGAGTACCTTATGAAGAGTGAGAAGAAGTGGTTTGATAAGTTCAGAGATGCCAGACTTGGCCGCAATCAATCGCCCGCCTCTTCCGTCTTCCACGCGAAAATGGACAACAATTCACCTATGAGTTCGGTCAGGGCCGATGAGATGGGTTCGCAGGAAAGCAGAAGCCCTGAGCGCAGAGAGAAGGATGAATTTCTCCTAGGGAATGATTACGTTCCTCCATCTGGTCTTCGAAAATGGATGCAAATCCGGATTGGTGACTGGCCTCTGTATTCCTTCTTCCTTGGTCTCGGCCAGATTATCGCTGCCAACTCTTATCAGATCACACTGCTCACGGGCGAGGTGGGAGAAACAGCAGAGAAACTTTATGGTATCGCGACAGTTTACCTCGTCGCTTCCATTGTCTGGTGGTTCTTCTTCCGATCATTCAAGTCGGTCTTTGTTCTATCGCTTCCTTGGCTTTTGTACGGTCTCTCATTCGTCATCATCGGAGTGGCACATTTTGAGCAGGATGGATTTGCTCGCGGTTGGATTCAGAACGTGGGCGCAGGTGTTTACGCTGCGGCCTCGGCCAGCGGTTCGTTGTTCTTTGCGCTGAATTTTGGTGATGAGAACGGCGCACCGGTCAAGGAATGGGTGTTCCGGGCATGTATAATTCAAGGATGCCAGCAAGCCTATATCATTGGTCTGTGGTATTGGGGTACAGCCATTTCTCAGGCCGTTGAGAGTGGTGCTACAAATGTCCAGGGTGATATCACGAACACCTGGAAGATGACGTATGTTTCCTCAATGCGCACTTCGAAGTCGATTACTGACAGATTTTCAGAGCTATTTGTCTTCCTATCGCTGCCTTTCTTTGGGCCATTGGTCTGCTGCTTTTCTTCGGTCTTCCGAGCTACTACCACCAGACCCCGGGTAAAGTGCCCTCATTCTACCAATCTGTATTCCGGCGCAAGATTATTCTCTGGAACTTCGTGGTCGTCATCGTCTCAAACTTCTTCCTCAGTGCACCGTATGGACGCAATTGGAGCTGTAAGTACTTTTGGATGGAACGGTCGTATAGACGCTAATCTTTTGCAGTCCTCTGGAGTTCTGCCCACGCCAAGCCCTGGGAGGTGGGAGTGCTCTGCGTGGTCTTCTTCGGATTCGTTTGGGCCGCCTGGCTCTTCCTATTCGGTTATCTCTCGAAAACGCATAGCTGGATCCTTCCAGTCTTTGCATGCGGCCTGGGTGCACCGCGCTGGGCACAGATATGGTGGGGTGTCTCCGGTATTGGGTTATTCCTACCCTGGGCCGGTAGCTACACAAGCGGTGCTCTCGTGTCGAGAGCTGTTTGGCTGTGGCTCGGAGTGTTGGATTCCATCCAAGGCTTAGGATTCGGTATGATATTGTTGCAAACCATGACCAGGATGCACATCTGCTTCACGCTTCTTGCGTCTCAGGTGTTGGGATCGATCGCCACAATCTGCGCAAGAGCATTTGGGCCAAATAAGATCGGCCCGGGCCCAATATCGCCAGATATCACAGCCGGGGTCAGCTCAATTGCTAATGCCTGGTTCTGGATTGCACTTTTCTTCCAGCTGCTCATCTGGTACGTCTATTTGTCTCTGATGGAGTGATAAAAATCACGGCTAACAGAATGTCAGTGCTGGGTACCTCATGTTCTTCCGTAAAGAACAGCTCACAAAGCCCTAAGCTCTGGTGGTAATATACCGAGGCCATCAAGCTCAAGTGACTATCTCTCGACAAAAAGCAAGGACATGAGCGAACAACAAGAAAGCATAACGTATAGAGAAATCCCTAGACCCGCACATCCGTCTCCACGCTTACCCTGGCCCTCCCCGCACCCTCTTCGCCTTGTACATTATCGTTTCTCCTTCTTCTCCCTCAACAGTTCCTTTCGACTTGGCACGTTTGAACATTCCTTCGATAGTTGACTGGTGTCGAGTCGAGCCACCTCACATCCTGTTTCCTCACTACCCAGTCGACGTATATATATCCCCCATACGTGATTCCCCACACTCTTTCTACGATGTCAATGCTTGTTTTGAATGCAGATGTTTATAATGGTTATGACCCCTCCGGTTCGAATGTCGTTACGCTCATTGATACCTAGCCATGAACATGAGGATGCATCTTTTGGAAATCCTGTTTTTACTCTGCTTGTCTGTTTTGCATGTTATTCTTCCCCAATGTCTTTGTTTTCTGCTGCTATCTGGAAGGACCCTCCAGTCGATTCGATAATTTGCTTGGTAATTCGCTTGAGCTCTTTGCTTTTTTTTCTTCTCTTTTTTGGGTCACTTGCAAATCTGAATGGATGTTTCTCTATCGGGTTACTGTTTTGCGAATCTTAAAACCTAATATGCTTAATATGGAATATGTTGATCGTTGTTTCGTTTCCATGTTTTCTTTTAGGTATTTAGCTACCAGACGATAAGTCAGTTCTGTAGCTGGAGGATGTGGCTCCAATTAGGAACTACTTCGAGAGAGTAGCCTGGTTGAATGAATATTAAAAACTGGGATCAGTTGAAATGGATATACACAAATGAAGGATTTTTGGAGTGACTGCGTCGCTTTGCTTATTAGCTGTGCGCTTTCTCATTGGCCTTCGGCGGTCGTGAGGTTGGCAAGGCGTTCATCCTGCACGCCGATGTCAAGAGCTTAGGAGGTACGGACGGACGTCAGGGATAGCGTCGTTGGTGAGATCTACACTTTACATAAATGGAGAAAAGAAGGGATTGAAGTAGTCTCAATGAGATGTGAAATTAATTATTTCCTGTCTATTTCCTTTCCCTCCCAGTGTCCTTTTTGTACCAGACCGGGCATTCAACAACATAAGCCCAAGAAGCACACCAAGTGATATATAGCTGTTTTTTTGTTTGCGAGGCAACAACAGAAAAAAAAAGACCCGAAAGGAGAAGAGGGAAAAGAGAAAAAAGAGAGAAGCTGCATTATGGTATTGTCGTAACAAGAAACGTGTATCCGAAAGTTCGAAAGAGAAGAAAAGATGATGGGGGCGACGGAACGCAGCCTACCACTCCAGAGGCTCCCCCTTGACGTCGCCACGATTCGTCTTGGGGACGGGGGCGGCCTGGATCATGGTGGCACCGCCGCCGGCGCGCTTGCCGCGCTTGAGGTAGCCGCTGCCGTCGAGCCAGGGGGTCTCGAGGGAGCGGTGGGCCTCGAAGGCCTTGATCTTGTCCTCCATCTGCAGGGTGAGGCCGATGTCGTCGAGGCCGTTGATCAGGCAGTGGCGGCGGAAGGCGTCGACGTCGAAGGCGGCCAGGACGGTGCCCTGGGCGTCCTTGACCTGCTGGTTGACGAGGTCGACCTCGACCTCGCGGCCGGCGGAGGCCTCGGCGGCGATCTTGGCGAGCGCGGCCTCATCGGAGATGACGACGGGGAGCATGCCGTTCTTGAAGGTGTTGTTGAAGAAGATGTCGGCGAAGGAGGGGGCGATGACGCACTTGATGCCGAAGTCGAGGAGGGCCCAGGGGGCGTGCTCGCGGGAGCTGCCGCAGCCGAAATTGGGGCCCGTCACCACCAGGATCTTGGCGCTACGGTAGGGTTCCTGGTTCAGCACGAACGAGGGGATCTCCGCCCCGTCCTTGTAGCGGAGCTCGTAGAAGAGCGCGCTGCCCAGCCCCGTGCGCTTGATGGTCTTGAGGAACTGCTTGGGGATGATCGCGTCCGTGTCCACGTTGGACCGGTCCATCGGCGCCGCGATGCCCTTGAGCGTCGTGAACTTGGGGAGGCCGGCGCTGCCTGAGGAGCCGCTGCTTCCGGCAATGGTGTTGGTGTGCGGCTCGTTGTCCGCGGGCTGGTCGTTGATGCGCTCCGCTTCGCTCTCACTGCTGGGGTCCTCGTGGTGTTGCTGGGGCTCCTCATCGACGTTGACGGCCGTGTGGGCCTTGCTCAGCACGGGGCTGGACACCAGGTGCTCGCGCACGTCGGCCAGCTTACCCACGATGGCGGCGGCGGCGGCCATGGCGGGCGACATCAGGTGGGTGCGGCCTCCGGCGCCCTGGCGGCCCTCGAAGTTGCGGTTGGAGGTGCTGGCGCAGCGCTCCTGCGGGGAGAGAATGTCCGGGTTCATCCCCAGGCACATGGAGCACCCGGCCTCACGCCACTCGAAGCCCGCATCCACGAAGATCTTGTCCAGCCCCTCCGACTCGGCCTGCTGCTTGACCAAACCGGAGCCGGGGACGACCATGGCGCGCTTGATGTTGGTGGCGATCTTCTTGCCGCGGACGACCTTGGCGGCGGCGCGGAGATCCTCGATGCGGGCGTTGGTGCAGGAGCCGATGAAGACCTTGTCGACGTCGATGTCCTTCATGGGGGTGCCCGAGGTCAGACCCATGTACTCGAGGGCGCGCTTGCAGGCCAGCTTGCGGGCATCGTCCTGGAAGTCGTCGGGGCTGGGCACCACGCCGGTGATGGGGATGACGTCCTGCGGGGAGGTACCCCACGAGATGGTGGGGATGATGTCCTTGCCGTCGATGACGATGGTTTTGTCGTAGTGGGCACCCTCGTCGGAGGCCAGGCTCTTCCAGAAGCTGACGGCCTTCTTCCACTCGGCACTGTCGTACTTCGGGGCGAGGGGGCGGCCCTTGAGGTACTCGAAAGTGACCTCGTCGGGGGCGATCATGCCAGCACGAGCACCGCCCTCAATGGACATGTTGCACATGGACATCCGGGCCTCCATGCTCAGGCCGCGGATGACGGAACCGCAGAACTCGATGACCGCACCGGTACCGCCGGCCGTGCCGATGATGCCGATGATGTGGAGGACGACGTCCTTGCTGGTAACGCCCGCGGGGAGCTCGCCGTCGACCTGGATGCGCATGTTCTTGCTCCGGCGGGTGATGAGGGTCTGTGTGGCGAGGACGTGTTCGACCTCGCTGGTGCCGATACCGAAGGCCAGCGCACCGAAGGCGCCGTGGGTGGAGGTGTGACTGTCACCGCAGACGACGGTGGTGCCGGGCAGAGTGAACCCCTGCTCGGGCCCGATGATATGCACGATACCTTGACGCTTGTCACCCATCCCGAAGTAGGTGAGGCCGAATTTCTTCACATTTTCCTCGAGGGTGGTCACTTGCAGCCGGGAGTCGTTCTCTTGGATGAACTCTTCGACGTTCTTGAAGTTTTTTCGGGAGGAAGTAGGGATGTTCTGCAGAAGAGAATCCCAGTCAGCTTTTACCATGCATCACCGGGTGTCAAAGGAGTCAACGTACGTGGTCAACGGTCACCAGAGTGCAGTCCGGCCGGCGGACTTGACGACCGGTGTTCTCGAGACCCTCGAAGGCCTGTGGGGATGTCACTTCGTGAACAAGGTGTCTGTCGATGTAGATCAGGAGGGTGCCATCTTCCTGCTCGTTGACAATGTGGTGGTCCAGGACCTTGTCATACAAGGTCCTGGGTTTTTTGTCGACGCCGGGCATGAGGGGCGAGGATTGAGGGAGATATTCAAGGAAAAAGGGGGGGGGAAGGGATGATTGTGCAGCTGGATGAGGAGGGCGAGAGTAGAGATGGCTTGCACAAGGCACGCGAGACAAATGTGAAGGATGATTTATTGATGAGCAGAGGAACAAGAAGAGACAAGAGATGGTTTTAACAGCAGCGCCCGCCGCGATGTCGCACCGCCGCCTGTCGAGGGGCAACGCCGGTCTCGGTGGTCAGCACCCAATGGCCCTTTGCCGATTGGACGGGACCGAATTTTCTGGGGGGTAGTGGAGTCCGATGTCGGGGGCGGGGGCGGTTAGCGACGGTAGTATGACTAACCGACCGAGTCTGATTCGAAATTCCCACTGCAGCAATGAATGACTCCGTCATGTAGGAATGACTCTTAGGCGAAACATTATGCCCGACATGCAGCATTGCTCTAAAATATCTCATTACAGTTGCAAAGAATAGGTGTGGTTTTATACCTAGTACATTACTGTGTAGTATGGAGTTGACTCCCTGGGAGTGTCATCATATCCGGTGACGATGGATTACACCATGAACGGCGCTACTCGACCAAAAGAGGGCAAGGCTGGTGAAGGTTCTGGTTAGATCCCGTCGGGCGTCCGGCCAGCTGGGAATTCTGGGCCGATCCAGTTTCGAGTTTGGAATTGGAGCTCTTTTGCGCCGTCACTGTGGGTCGGGCGGTCAGTTGGTGTATCGGCGTATCGTATCTGATCTGCAGAAATCTCATTACTACCTACTATGCTACCTACTCATAGACTACTTGTACGTACATTCTTTGCTTCTTTGGATAGTGGACCCAAGGGCTATGAATAAGTCTATGCTCGAAACCGGTACCTATCTATACGAGTCGAAGCTCAGCGGCATCTATACATAATTGAACGCCCGGTTGTCCTCGCGGAAAACAAGCAGAGCTAAACGGTGTCGCACGAAAAGCCCTAAAAGCCCGCACACAGTCTGCAGACCAACCATGCTCAATGCGAGCCGATCTTCCCTCATCGGACCCATCCAAACGAGCCAGAGGTTGAGAATAGTGAGATTCGTGGACTGCACGATTTGACCGTTCTCGTTTCTGGTGACGCGAACCAGGCGCAGCTTGTGGAGGAGTTCCAATGCGGCGGCGATCAGTGGCGCAGGCGGTACCGCCCATTCCGTCACGGATGCATCCAACAGCCCGGTCACGGAATTGAATTTTGGTAGGCGATGGCGTGGACATGGGATCAGATGGAATAGCTGGGGGGTGGAATATACGAAGTTAAAGATCTGCGGGATGAACAGGAGGAGCAGTGTTTTGCTGAAGTGGCCAAGAATGCCGACAACAGCAAAGACCATTCCTGCAAAATAGCAGTACGTATCCCCGACAAAGACCTTGGAGGGGTACCAGTTGTGGCATAGAAGGGCCAAAGATACTCCGACAAATGGCAGGAGAAAGTACAGCGAGAACAGATGCGAGTCAGTCGCAGGATGCGGGTAGGGCGTCACCGGCGCAAGGTACAGTGCGTCATTCGCAATCAGCAAGACTGCTATCACGAGCGACTGGACAACCTCCACTCCGTTGACCCCCGCCAACATGTTGATCGAGTTGGGACAAAATATGGCCACAGCAGCCATGTACACGTAATACAGCCATCCGAGATCAATGAACGGTCCCAGATAGGGCTGCAGAGGAACGGGCACAACCACTTGCGTGACCCCGAAATCCACGAAGTATACGATAAGCATTGGGATCGCACCAAAGGCGGGGATGAGAACTTTATGCCGCCATCGAATGTCGAGCAAGTCATCGCCAATCCCGAGAATAACAATGCATTGAAGAGAGAGCAACCCGGAGAGGTAGGAGGCAAGCTATTGATTCTGTTATTAGCATACAGAAGGCGTCCTTTGCTATTGAGAGTGGCAAACCTTTCCATGAGGGAACCGATGTAGCATGCGACCATGCTCAACGTGTTGGGTTTCAATAACAACATCGCGATTACCTCCCCCCGAGGTCGCTGCCACGATATCTTTGTAGAATGCGAAGGGGATGAAGAAGATGAGCGCAAGGAGATATACAATGGAGCAAACAGCTCCCATGGTCTCTGGTCTGAGCCGTGAACACATTAATCACCATGATTCTGATCAAAAACACGTTCGCGACCATTGTACAGTGATCAGCGAAAAGATAGAAGCACATACATTTCGGGCCTATTCGGTTTGGCCATATCCTTCCCCTTCAGCCCTGCTTTGAGGAAAGTAGGCCCGAGCCAACGGATCATACTAAATGTCACTGCAAATGCAATGCCACTGAAGGCAATTGACGCGATCAGGGGTGCCCCTTCGCCTTGAAATGTATTGGACAGGATGCCGACGCATACTGCCACCAAGAGGAAGAGGCGCCAGGCCTCATGGTGGGAGAGAGAGCTCGAATTGACTGAAGTCATCGCGCGCGAGACAGTATCAGCATACCGGCTTCACAGCCCCAGGAATCAAGATTGACGAGTCTCCAGCATGTGTTAAGAAAAAAAAAAAGACTACGAAGAATGACAAGGTGGCATTAGGGAATGGTGGAGAAAGGCGTACGACGCATCTCGTTTTGCCGACGTAACTCCACCGCCTGGTGACCTGAAGAAGGCGGTCTGAGCGGCTCAGGCACATGCGCATCAGATAACAAATGTGTTAGGTAATCAATGAATGGATGACTGAGTGACAAACCAGCTGCGATCCCAACAATCCCAGTGCTTCACATGCATGTCCTATCTGGTACAATTGGAGAAGGGGAGCTATCGGAGACGCATGGATAGGCCAAAGAAAGCATCAGCAGAACTCCCCCCAACCCTGAATTACTACCCCTCCAGCTCCCAGCTGACTGTCGACGTGTCTCATCCTGTGTCAAGGGCGGTGGCTGTGAGGCTGGTTGTTTCGCCCATCTAATTGGGGGTGAAATCCCGGGTTCGCATACCACATCCATGTCGGGTTTCGCGGATTTCGATGCCGGTCATCGTGACCTGGTGTCAGTGACCAAATTCAACTTCTATGGCAATCGCATCCTAACGGCTTCGACCGACCACCGCATGAAGGTTTGGGACCAGAAAGACGGGGAATGGCGATTAGTAGATACATGGCGCGCCCATGACGCGGAAATCCGCGATGTAAGCTGTCTTAACACCGACCGCAGAAACTTGCTTTGTGTTGACGATAGGCTGTTTAGGCGACTTGGAATGGACCTTTCACTGGCCAGCACATTGGCAGCGTGGGGGAAGATATGAAATGCAAGATATGGCAAGAAGATGTTACGCAGCCTCTCAACTCGGGCCGGCGTTTCAGATCCATCTTTCGCATGACAGCGCCGCAGCGCCACCCGTTCGTCTCCATTGACTTTCGCAACATCGATCTTGAATCGTGGCTCGCGGTAATCACGCGCGACGGCTATCTAATGGTCATGGAGCCTGTCAGCCCGGATACCCTTGCCGATTGGCAGCCCTTGGATCAATTCCGTGTCTGTAGTGCGCCGCAGAGAGGGGAGGAAACAAGCTTCAAGGTCCAGTTTCACCACGACCCTACGGACATCACCCATTCAGTCTCGCCGTCTTGGGACAGGAAAAGCCTTTCTCTAGTGGTGGCAGCTATGGACAGTGTTAAAGTGTACCGCACCGATGCCAATCGACGCTTTTACCATGCGATCGAGCTAAGCGGCCATGGTGGTCTGGTCCGAGACATTTCCTGGGCCAATGGATCGGTTCGCGGATACGATCTGATTGCGAGCGGGTGCAAAGACGGGTTTATTCGTGTATTTGAAGTCTACACCTTCCCGTCCGAAACCAGGACCAAGAAACAAAATGGCAGCCATTCTCGATCTGCCTCGCATTCGCTATCAGTGCGCACGCAAGCCCAGTCGGGAATTGGATCAGCTCTGGCAAATCATGCCCCTGCCTCGCTATCCGACCGTGCGGCAACAGATGATTCCAATTTCAAACATTCGTACAAGGAAGTCGCCTGTATTGATAGCAAACACCTTGATGTGTGGCAAGTGGGCTTTTCCTACGCCGGTAAGTACTACAATCCCTCCCTCACGGTTACTATGACTGGAAGTCTAACATCTGATAGGTGATTGCCTCATCTCCTCGGGTGATGATGGTGCTGTGCGCTTCTGGAAGAAGTCTCTTTCAGGGCAATGGCTCGAATATGCCGAAACTGATATGGCTTCTCAGTGATTCACTTCCCTGGCTGGAATTTGTCGATTAGATTTATCAGGTTGCAGGCGCTAAGTATACCCATATCAGCGTCGCGAGGACATGATCTTGTTTCCAGCACTCTCGATTATCCATGTTTTACCATTAGGTCTTTGTCTTCCTGGTCAAATTCCCTATTCATGCTCAAGAGGCGTTTGGTGTGGATCGCACCTTGGTAGGGGCCATAGATCGTTGCTTAATATCTGCTTAATATCTGCTTAATATCTCGCACTCCTGCTATATTCCTTTACTAGGTAGTAAAAATGATACCCATGCATCGCTACCTAGTACGTTCCTTTCCGGGTGCAGTCTTGGTGGTCGGTCTTCCTTGACACTTGCCCAGCTGGATCTGGGCCTCGACTACCTCCCACGCACTTTCCTTCTATCATCCGATCGAGGTTCGCGAAAGGTAATAGCAACTTACGTACAGCCTGTAGCCCACATTGCACCGGACCTCACATGTACCTGCCTTCTATCTCCAAGGTCCGGACTCAGTCTTTCCGTGTTGGTGGTGTATGTTGGCGTCGCTGAACGAGGAAGGTGCCAAACGCCCTTCTTCTCTCGACTCAAAACCACCTCCCGCCTCCTCGAATTCTTTTCTTCTTCACCTCTTCAGCATTCTTCTTCTATACATACACATACCTCCCTTCCAGTCTTTACCAGTATATACACACACATCATTATTGATCCCACCATACACAATGATTCTCTCAACTCTTGGAACCGGTCTCTTCATCGGTGCCGGTCAGGCCTTGGCCGTCGGTGGTCCAGCAGCACTCGTTGGCTCATATGTCTTCCTTTCCATTCTGATGTATTGCCTGACGACCGCCGTCGCTGAAGTGGCAGCCCATCAGCCTCGTCCCTTTGGCACCCTGATTACCCATGGGTATCAGTACAGCTCAGGTCATCTCGGATTCTCCCTGGCTTACTTACGATGGTATACTCTGGCAATGATGGTACCTTTCGAAGTTACCACCGCGATGGTCAGTCTCGGTCAGTGGGATCCGGCACCCTCCGTTGCTATACGGATCACAGCAGTCACCCTTGCGATCTTCCTCTTCAACATGCTTCCAGAACGGGAATTTATGCGAAGCGAGATCATATTCACTGGCTTGAAGCTCTTCACCACTGTCGGATTCATGATTGTCTCCATCTACATGGCCATTCGAGATATTCCTGGCACATCAATCCGAGGATTTCATTATTGGCATGAGCCTGGCCCGTTTAGCGAGTACCTGGTTCCCGGAAACGGGGGTCGCGCTCTGGGCTTCCTCCAGTGTCTTCTCTACACGGTGATTGCCTTCTCCTTCGTTCCGGAGTTGATCGTGCAGAAGGTCGAGCGTCGTGAGGTGGAGAACCCTTCAAGCATCCTGCGGTCGACACGGCTTTCAAGCCTTCTGCTCTTCACGCTCTACACTGTCAGCGCCTTCATGATGACCTTCATGAGTCCCTTCGACGAGCCTCTGTTGACGAACGATGGCCTCGGGGCCGGAGCTTCACCCTTCGTCGTTGGTATCGATCAGACTGGCATTCGCGCGCTATCTATACTTGCTCGGGCGATGATTTGCATCTCTTCTGTTGCTTCTGGACGCTCTTTTCTCCATCATTCATCTCGCACACTCTGTGCCTTGGCGGAGACTGGTCATGCCCCCACCCTGTTCACGGCCCGCAACCGACTGAGCGTGCCGTATGTGGCCGTTGTTGCTTCCGCCTTGTTCTCGGTATTTGGGTATCTGTCGGTGTCGGTGTCCAGCTCCTCTGTGCACAACTCATTGCTGTACTTCATCACTACGTCTGGCTCCATCTCATGGCTCGGTGCCTGTCTCGTCTACATCCGATTCCGCCGACAGACAGCCGACGAAGGCTTTCTGCAGGTGTACCAGTCCAGCATCCAACCTTATGGGGTGTACCTGGGTATCGCGGGTTGCGCCGTGCTACCTATTGCCAACAGCCTCCTCATGGCCTTCCCCTCGCCACCCGCGGACGAAGCCCCTGCTCTGTCGGGACTGAAGATCCGCAACGCGGTCCCCGTATACACCAGCATTGCCATGTTCTGGATGCTTTACTTGAGCCATCGATTCCGGACTTCCTTGACGCAGGGATTCACCTCTTTTCGCACACTTCCCGACGAGCAGACGCAGAACAAAGCCCGCGCCGGTTCTGCTCGATCATCTGGACAGCGCGTGTGGTGGGAGATGGCACGGTCAAGAAAGGATGCTCCTCCTCACCAGGCTGAGGCCGAATCTACAATGGGTCCATGAGAGTATCAATGACGCTGATCAAAGGACATTATTGCAGTGGTGAACTTGGCATTCCGCCTCATACCTTGTATTATCGTTATCCTACTGTGTGTGGCATTGGGATTCATTGTTTCATTTTGTATTCTTAGAAAGGCAACGGGCTTGTCATATACCTATACCTACCTGTGGTTGTTTGTGTACTACTTGTATTCTTGAATCGAAGTTTCCAACTTGATCTACCATTTGTCTTCCACATCCAGAGACGCCGATGATAAATCATCATCTTTAGAGGGAAGTCCGTAGCTGCTTGTTGGGAGGCAACAAAGCCGGTAGGGTAAGCTCGGGGGAGCGGTGGTTTCGCCACGCGCGGGCTGGACAGACTCACCCGTCAGCCCCTACAGGTAATGTATTTTACCCGCTACGGTTGGTAAATTATTGTCAACACTGCACCGCTCAGTCACCATGGTCACTGCAACGCTAGAAATTGTTCTTACCGGTGATGCTACGGATGCTGAGTGCTCTCCGGACTTACTTTTAAGGTCAGTTGGCTCTGCTCTATCGCATTATTCTGCAAGTCATGAGGTCCTCCCTCCCCTCTTTGCAGTCAGCTTGTGAGTCTGCTAACATGACTGCTATCTCAAACCATCAGAGAGTGGCTTCACCTCCATTGCAAATGCCTCAACAATAACATTCAAAGGCTAGAGAGGTATTATAGGATCTAATTGGGCTGTGTAAAGCAATCTTCATCATCTTTCCGACACACTCCCTCTCACTCTCGCTCTCTTTTTCTCTCATCTATGCTTAGCTGGTAACGCTTGATACCAGCCCAGGTGCAAACCAACCCACCGCACCGGGTATGGGTAATCTATCAGTCATGAGAGGATATTTTTTTTCCACACCTGCGATTTTCCCTGCTCACAGACCATTCCATTTATTATTGCACTTCCCTTCCCTTTTCCTCTCCCCTTTTCTTTTTGCAACCGCCACCCTGAGTCCTATGACTGACCACACAGCCTTGCTGCTGGGACTTTCCGCCCATTCAAATATTGAATGGGACCCTGGCTCTTGTCAAGTACTCATGCTCTCTCCCACTACGATCACCACACTACTCACTTACTTTAACACCTCTACGCCTACCAACCCCAGCCCTGTCAATAGATGGGAATTTATCTGCCCTGTTCATCATTGACTGTCAGGATAGCACATAGGAGTGCTTTTTGATCTCTGCTTCTGTTCACTGACCTTGCCCTTACGAGGAGGACCTTCCCTGCCATGGTTCATGGTCGGGTCTCCCGACCAAGCATGCAGCCGCTCGTCCCCTTTGCCGCCTTGAGTACCAACTTTACCACCACCACCACCTGCCGCACTGAGGACCAACCACTTGATTGATCCTGTCTTGCTCATGACTTGCCTTTGCTCTACTGCTAACCATCCATTAAGACTAACACATTCTTCTTATTGACCAACCTAAAGCTTCATCATTCCTGGGTTGACACCCCGGTCAAGGTCTACAGTTTACAGGGACAATTTTAGTCCCATCACGAACCATGATGGGCAACGCATGCATGAGTTGTCCCAGGGCGGTCGTTGGCCTGAATTACGACGGGCAGGTTGACCGACATTACTGTTGATAGCAGCTAAAATGATCCACATTCAGGTGCATTCGGGCTTCCTCGTCCCTTTCCTTCTCTCTCTCCTCTTTTCTTTTTCATCTTCACTCGCAATATGTTCCCTTTCAGCCCAGATCCCTTTTGTTTATGTGCTTCATTTCGTGGGAGAGATGGCCGGACGAGCTCGCTGGCTAATCCCCCTCATTCCCATCTCTTTCATCAGAACTCTCTCCCCACATCTCAGATATGGATCATACACATTTCCCGTGTTCCTTCTTCCTCCTCTCCTCTTCCCGGGCAGATCTACTGAGTTCAATGCTCCGGCACCATTCCTCTTTCTGCCTGCCTCTCACATGATTTTCCTCCTTTCCCCCCGCGCTGTGTCAGAGACGGGGCTCGCCCGCCCGCGGCACCCGTCTCTTCCCTGATTGAGACTAGTGGGACTCTTTCCTACCGGGAACGGCAAAGCGGGATTTCTCCACCTTGGTCGCTTCCAGGCAACCATGAATCTTGGCCTGAGAACTCAGGCCGGGAGCAGAAAGGCCGAGAGTCAGCCTGGAGAGAGACTCGAACTCGAGAGCTTCTTGGTCTGCCCATGGCTCGACGTGGGTTCGTTTCCGGCCGCGCCCTCCTAAGCAACCTTGAACCTGTGCTTCCCTCCAAGGCTCCAAGGGTGGGTGGGTTTTGGCTACAACTCCCCTTCTCTATCCCTCCCCCCCTCCCTCCCTGTCCCTCGTTCCAGCTTGCAATTCGTTCGTTGCTCGGACTGTCCGTCGTCGGATCTGTCCCTTACCCAAGTTATGCTCACCACTCATCACTAACAAATCAATTCTTCCCTTCCCCCCTCTTTCTGTCTGCCATCATTATCGACCCTCCCCCTCAACAAAAAAGGACACTAAGAAAGGACAAGTCTAGGAGGTCCAAATCGCGGATCAAAATTAAAGCAAAAGCAAGAAGAGCGAAAAAAAGGGCACTGTTCGAGGGCACCTACTCCAGCAACCACCCCCCCCCAAAGTCACCATTGACACACTTTCCCACCCCCAGTCCTTGAAGCGGGTGGGAGAAAAAATTCCACGCCATTCCTTTTTCTCTCCGGGTCTTGGACGCGCCGCTTGGATGGCCCATCCGTGGCTTTAGCCTCTCTCTCTCTCACTTACTCTCGCTCTCTCTCTGTGTCTCTCTCGTTCTCTCGCTCGCTGCTCTTGCACTCCCTCCCTCTGATCCACTCTCACTCACTCTCTTCCCTCTTCACTCTCGATCTCCCTTCCTCTTACCTACTCCCTTTCACTCATCCACCGTCTCATTCCTTCTGAACTCCGCTTTTGACCTTTCTCTCATCTTAATTACCTTCTTCATATTAACTCTTCTCTCCCCTTTTGTCTTATCCTCATCTCCCCCCTCGACTATTACTAAACGACGATCACCTTCACCGGGACCTCCTCACCACCTCGCCTCCATCTCTCGGCCGTCTGTTCCAATTCTCTCCTCTTCTCCATGCGATTCGTGATCCGTCCGCCCTTCCATAGTCGTCGACTCTCAATCATCGATACCCTTTCGCGTTCATACGGTCGCACGCGCCACCGACAATCACGACATCACTAACGCTTTCTTCGACACCCTTTCCCTTCGAAACTCGATCCGAGACCTTCTTTCCAATTACCTTCCCTCTTTTAGCGCCGAAATCGTCTACCGTCGCTTGCAGCTGAGTCCTGCTTTGTGGGTCGTTGTTCGTGCTACTGTTGAGTCGGGACATCGTGGACAGGTTCCTCTGCGCCCAAGTGGTTTCACCTTGGAGTGGTCCTGCTGCTGCTTATAGTTGTGTGTGTATAGCTGAGGCCAGGAGAGCAGTCCGTGTTGTTGATATGCGTGTTGGTCTGTGATACAATACCACTACGAGCCGTTCGTCTACCCGAACAACCACCACCGCGTGTCTCTTGTTCAATCTGAGAGGGGGTATTCTGTCGGATTATGACAGATACCTCCCCACTCGCCATCACGCACCCCATCACGGACCCTTATCCGGTCACCGTCCCGCTGCACTCACCCGGCGTCAACGGCACCGTTTCCGACTCCATCGCCCCGGAAGAGGAGGAGCCGTATACCATCAAATGCATCTGCGCTTTTGAGGATGACGATGGGAACACGGTTTTCTGTGAAGGGTGCGAAACTTGGCAGCATATAGAGTGCTATTACCATGGTCGAGATGTGCCCGACGTGCATAACTGTGTCGATTGCGAGCCGCGTCATCTGGATGGGCGGCGTGCAACCGAACGGCAGAGACGTCTTAGGGAACAGAATGACGGCGGTGACCGGAAAACCAAACGATCTGGAAACAAGAGCCACAAGAAAAAGATCAAAGAACATGGTGATCAGGTAAATGGATTCCACCATCGGTCGGAATCCGCGGTGCGCGATCAGCCCGTTGCAAAGAAAGTCAAGACAAATCATCGTGCTTCGGGGTCCATTAGCTCTGTCTCGGGTGCTCCGGGTTTTCCACCTGATCCACGGAAACGGGCTGCAGCGTCCATGAGCCCCATTAAGACGGCTGGTCCAGCCATCCCCCTCTATTCGCACGAGTTCTTGCACCTCTATGATCATGATAACGATTATGCGAGTATGGACAGCAACTTGTTTGTCAACCTTCCCTTGGCCGCAGATCTGGCTTCCTGGGTAACGGAACCAACCGCTTTGGCCCGAGTTGCCAACGGGCGGTCCGCGCAGGATATCTTTACTTGGTCCGGGGCATCGCTTGACCGGTCGCGGTGGCCCACACTGTCAACTGAGTCTATCACAGAGCCTAGTATTGAACTGGAGGGGCAACACCCGACCTGGAAAGTACTCAAGACCAAAGATCGTGTAGGAAAGGACGAAATTGTTGGGGAAATCACAGGTAAGATTGGACTGCTGCGGGATTACTGTCTTGATCCCAGTAATCGCTGGCAGGAGCTACGTCATCCGGAGCCTTTCGTCTTCTTCCATCCCCAGCTTCCGATCTATATCGACAGTCGCCATGAAGGAAGTGTTCTCCGCTACGTGCGGCGGTCTTGCCGTCCGAATGTGACGATGAAGACCTACATTACGAACCAGGTAGAATATCACTTCTGCTTTGTTGCAAAAGAAGATATTGCCCCTGATGCCGAGATTACTGCCATGTGGTATCTGGATCCTCAGCTGTTCGAATCAAGCAATGGTTTAGTCAAGCAAGAACCGAGTGATAATGCCCAAGACAATGCTGCCATCTGCATTAGCAATGTTCTCGCCCATTTTGGCGGCTGCGCTTGCGTTCCATCCTCGAACTGCTTGCTGGCCAGCGTAGATCGCCGGCGACACCCCAGATTATTGGACGCCAACATGAAACAGGCAAGCCTCAAACGGAAGAGACCTAGGACAAAATCAACCATTTCCCCCACCGCTAATAGTCGCGCTGGGAGTGAAACGACCAAGGCTATAGATGAGGATGATCAAGCCGACAGTCGCTCTGCGTCAGGCTCTGTGCGCGGACAGACTCGCAGTCGCGATCTGACTCCCACGCTACAGACTCCGACCGAAAACTACTTGCTGGGAGACTCCGAGCTCTCTGCCCGCGAGAAGCGGAAAATCGCGGCAGCCGAGAAGAAGTTTCAGCAATTAGAGCAGGATCAGCAAGCAACCAACAAAAGGAAAAAGCGAGCTAGTGGTCAGTCAAGTCATGGTCGCGAGCGTCAATCGCACTCCCCACCGGCCGGTACTCTGCCTGGGCCGTTGCCTAGTGGACGTCATGGTTCTCCACGCAAGATGTCCAACAGCCATAGCATGCCTTCTGTCCAATCTCCACTCGGGCGCCCTCAATACGTGGACTCGGCAATTCAAACCGAGCCTGAAGCTCCTTTCGACGGGTTCTCTTCTTCGCCTTCGCCTCGACGACCTAACTTCGTACCATTAACTCAACGTTTGTTGAAACGATGCTATTCCGATCGTCTGCGCTTCGAAAAAAGCAGCCAATCTATGTCACCTCCAGTAAAACCACTCAGACATCTGGACTCGCCCCCTGCATCTCTGAGCCCCCCTGGGGGTCTCTCACTTACAGCGTCGACCCCTAGTGCGTCAGGCGATAAAGACGATGCGGATATGAAGGACATGGATTCGCCTATTCTTTTATCGCCCTCGCAAGCTTATCCCGCACCGCTCGAGGCCTCGTCAACAGACCGAGGCATGGTCAAGCCTCCTTTACCACCTCCCTGGCCGTCAACAGCCGCTCACAATGCTCGAATACCGTTGAAAACAGTCAGCCAACGTCGTCCCGAACTTCATGTCCCTCTTCCTCCCACGTCCATCACCTCTAAAGCATCTGCCCCAAGCCCTGGGTCTGCACCTGTGTCGGCGTCATTATCTCCTTCGGGAGATGCACCTCCCCAACCTACATTGCCTGCCCTTGCTTCGTCGAGTGTGGTTGCTCCCAGCCCCGTAAAAAAGAAGCTCAGCCTGGGAGACTACATTATTCGGCGTGGAACCAAGACAACGCCGTCGGTAGAGAAAACTCAGCTCCAGGCCACAGGGATGCTTCCACCAACCCCAGCCATGTCAGGACCCGTGGTTCGTGATAAGACGGCGGTCACTTCTAGTATGCCCATGCATAGCAATTCACCGGGGGAAATTGAAGCAACCAAGGGTGATGATCGACGCTCCCAAGATATGATGAAAGATTATCCTGGGCCTGCACCTGCCTCTCACTTGTCTTCACTGACGCAATGATGATTGGGCATTGGCATTGGATGACAGGCCTGTCACTTGTCTGAGTCACTGTGCTGTGCTATGCAACCATGTTTTTTTGCTGATTTTATGTCTATTTTCTTTCGACCTGTAAAGGATGGGATTATTGGGCGTTCTATGGGTGCCCTTCTGTTTTCTAACTGGCGTATCAGGCGTGTTGGGATGGGAGCGGGATAGGTAAATACTTTTGGGACTGGGATGGGCAAAGGATATCATGGATGGGTTCAGGCCGACCTACACTATTAGGTCAATGATCTGCAGCACTCGCTTCACGATTGTCTTCATTACTATTTTTTTTTTCTCTTCTTGTTCTTTCCTTTTCTATTTCTTTTTCTTCATTCTTCTCATCTTTTTTTTCTCCTCTTTTATTATTAGGAAATTTTGTGCCCAGGACATTGGGACTGACGACTCTTAATCGGGGTTGCTAATGAGGAATGAGAGCGTCTTTGGTTGCTTTCACATGTTGTTGCTATTGTAGTTATCAGTACGAGATATGCTCGGTCAGTTCCTGAGGGTCTCGGGGTGGATGCTGCCTTTCCAAGTTGCCTTGCTCCAGCACATCGCCTCTTTCCCTTGCTAGTCGACTCCTGAGCATCCACCTGTCAACCACTTCATTATTATTGAAGCCAGGCAACAAGCAACCAGCCAACCAGCCAACGAGGCGGATAATACTAATTCCATCCTCTTACAGTAACGTCTAGACTACTAGGTATCCTGCAAAAACCTTTTCCGCCTGGACACCCCGTCCTTGGCCAGACTGTTGAGGCATGACCCGCTTATCATGGACACGAGCAGCAAAGGAGTTGATGACGTCTGTCGGCTGCTAAGAATGATATCTGAGGATGGATCCGATCTCGTGAGAAATCGTGCAAGGACTATGGGCGCTGTCTATGGCGAAGCTAACAGTGTACGCATGTATACAAAGCTGAGATCCCAGAGATTGTAAGGGGTTCGTTCCTTGCCAGCCTCCCCATGGCCGCTCTCAAAGTGCTGAATTGGTCGGCCTACACTTTCAGAAAACCATACTGTGCAGTACCTAGTAATCCAGCAATTGGGCTCCAGACAGTTCAGCGAACCACAGGCTCGCAAGCTCCACCGACCATGACCGAGGTTGCCTGATGCAATGGGATGATGACATCAAGAGACGGATTCAGATGACGACGCGGGCCGAATCGAGGCTTATCGGAAGACAGAGAGTCAAGAATAGAGGGCAACAGCCATCACAAGCAGATCTATATAAACAGGGATGTGATCTCTGGAGATTGATCGTTCGAATGCGATAGACAAAACCCCAGCTACTGATATATCCACCATGGTCGTCAACATCACCGCCGAAGATCCCCAGCCCACCATCCACAGCCACATCAATGGTACCACCAACGAGATTCTCGATCGGCTCTGCGTGACCGAGCTTCTCAAAGGCTGGCCGGTATACCGAGACGCCTCCGAATGGGCCCATTACCGTAACTGCTTCGCCGAGCAGGCGTACATCTTCACAAGTCCGTTCCACCCCCTTCCATTCCATTTCCTTTCCGGTCCGGTCCAGTAAAATTAATCTGTCTTTGGTCTGTAGCCTGGAGCGGCGGTATGCCCATCGATGAATTCATCGAAGTCTCCAAGAAGGGCCGGCGCAATGGGGACCACATTATGCACCGCGAGAACGGCACCCTCGTCGAGCTCAACCCGGCGACCGGCCGCGCCGTGGGCAAGATGAAGGCCACCATCACCCAGCGCTTCGTGTTCAACGGGGTGGAGTGTGACGTCGAATGCGACTGTCGCTTTATCATGTGGTGCCAGAAGGATCCGGCGGGCTGGAAGGTGCACTACAAGCGTCTGTTCTACGAGAAGGACAAGATCCTGCCCGTCGACGGCAAGAATGTCCCCGAGTTTTCGGCGGAGGAATTGGCGCCGTACCCTTATGGGTATCGGTATCTGGGCGCGGCGCAGGCCCGGCTGGGCCATAAGATCAAGCTGGACTTGCCGACGATGGAGGATAATGAGAAGTTCCGCGGCATGTACGAGGCCATGGAGGAGTGGCTGAGAGGGGAGGATATCAAGCAGACGTTGGGGATTCCGCTGTGATTGCTGTGATTGATTGTGATGGAGGAGATTATTTATAAGGTGTGGATGGTTCGGCTCTTGTGTGTGATGATTTAGGCGCATTTTCTTTTAATGGATGTTGGGTCTCTTTGCTTGATTGCAGCCAACTTGCATGAATTAATAATGAGTCACGAGTCTTGTATATGAAGTTTGTTGTTGCAGATCCTCATTGATAGCATTGCGGGGTAGGTATATTCCTCTGCTTTCCTTCCCTTCCCTCACTTCCTTGTCATTTACCCCAACTTCGCTCCATCCTAATTTCCATGGCTTCCTACGCACTGGAGAATGTTCAATCCCGATCGCATCGAAGACCTTCTATCGATCAGATTCGACCGAGGGCTTCGATGGAACTTGAACAACCGTTGCTGCCACCGGTCGACCAAGGCAGAGGAGCATGGCTGATCCTAGCATCCTGCTGTCTTATCCAACTTCCAGTGTGGGGTATGCTTCGTTCTTGAATGGGAAGAAGCTGTTTACTGAGCTCTCTGCTGCAGGGTTCTCCCTTGTCTCCGGTCTTTTCCAAGAATATTTCGAGTCTCACGATGAACTTGAAGGAGGCACTGGAGGTTTGGCGATTGTGGGAACCACATCGATGGTAGGAGTATACCCCTCAGCATCACCCATGGAACCGACTGATGAAGATGTCGCGTAGGGAATTCTTTACCTGTTATCGCCTATCAGTTTTACCCTCCTGACCCGCTACCCTCATATGCAGAGATACTGTGCTCCGGTTGGACTGGTTCTCAGCGTCGGAGGGTCGTTACTGTCATCCTTCGCCCATACTGTCTGGCAATTGATAGCCACCCAGGGCGTCCTCTGTGGACTGGGGAACGGCCTCGTCTTCAGCCCAACGACGCTCCTTCTCGACCAGTGGTTCATTCGCCGCAAGGGCCTTGCATATGGCATCATGTGGGCCGGCAAAAGCGTCTGCGGCGTGGCTTTGCCCTTCTTGACAAGCGCTGCACTGGATCGATACGGAGCGAAAACCACCTTACGAGCCTGGACAGTTATCACGGTGGGGAGAACACCAACCATGCTAATTCTGAGGCCCTAGTCTGACCTAACATGATACAGCTTCTCACGACTTCGATAGCACTTCCCTTCATCAAGCCCCGAGTTCCTCCCGCGGCGTCCACGTCGCCCCAGCCTCTCAACCTCGCGTTCCTAAAGTTGCTCACGTTCTGGACACTGGAGCTCGGAAACATCATCCAGAGTCTTGGATACTTTCTCCCGAGTACCTACCTCCCATCTTACTCGACAACGGCAGCCGGGCTATCTGAAACGACCGGAACCCTCCTTCTGGCTCTGTTCAATGCCACCTCCATTGTTGGAGGCATCGTTCTGGGCTCCATGTGCGATCGCTTCGCCGTCTCCAACATCATGCTGCTGTCGTCGATGGGCTCGGGGCTATCGGTGTTGTTATTCTGGGGACTTTCTTCCACTGCCACAAACCACCTGTCTTCTTCCTCCGAGCATCTGCAGGCTCATACAGCGCTCGCCCTGCTGACGGTTTTCTCGATCACCTACGGCTTCTTTGCCGGAGGGTTCAGTTCCACCTGGTCCGGAGTCCTGACGCAGATTAAGCGGGAGATGCCCACGTTGGAGACGGGGCTAGTCTTTGGGCTTTTGGCCGGGGGTAGGGGGATTGGGAGTGTGATCAGCGGGCCGCTCAGTGAGAAGTTGATGCAGAGAGGTCCTGTTGCTGGTGTTCATGGTGGAGTGAGCACGGGGTATGCGACTGATTACGGAGCAGTGATCTTGTTTACAGGAGTCACTGCTCTGTTGGGAGGTTGGAGCTGGTTTTGGAGCTGGATGAGGAAACTCGGGAGTGATATGCAGTCTTGAGTACTTTAGTTTATGTTTTGGAAATGAAACTGTACCTACCCAGAGTCTGAGTAACTCATACTTCACAAAGTGAGAGACAGCAGTGGGCCTGCCAGTTGGCCAGGCCCCAACCAACTTCCGGGGATGAGATCACGTGCTCCGCGCGCGCATCGAGAAAGTCGCTCTCAACTGAGGCTTCCTTCAACCTCCAAGCTGCGCTGTAACACCTCCCCTTTTCCTCTTCTCCTCCTTTACCGTTATAATTCCCCAAGCACCCCGAGCGGTGACAATCTCCCTCAATTCTGACTCGGAACTCTGGTCTTCGCTCCAATATTGCGGTGAATTCCAGCTAACCTCGCCCACCCTCTTGACCTCATAAGCTACACACCACACCACAAATCACACTCCCCGGAAGGACCATCGGGAGACCGACACCCACGATGGCCACCAATTCATCACCCAGCATAGACCCCCTTCTCGCCCTCCGCCAATCCCTCCTCTCCAACAACCCCCCACGACCGACAACCTCCTCCTCCCCGACCGACCGACCCACCGACACCGAAACCGACCTCGATCTCGCCAAAGCCACCCACCTGTACTTCCCGCATACCCCGAGCAGCAGCAGCAGCAGCCCCCAGACCATCCCCCTCAACACCCCGACGCGCTTCGTCTCCAGCACGACAGGCGAGGCCGTCGACCTGCGCAGTATCTTCTTCGCGTGGCTGAAGAAGGACGTTGCGATCCCGGAGTATATCGCCGAAGCGGAGGGGCTGAACCAGGCCCTCAAGGAGAAGCGGAAGGATGATCCCGAGCAGCCTGAAGAAAAGGTCCAGAATCTGGTGTTCGTCGAGCGACTCGATCTCCTGACGTGGCTGGAGGGCGCGTCCGAGGAGAGTGAGTACATCAAGCCTCTCGAAGGCGAGGCCGCTGCCAGGGCGGCCGCGGCCGCGGCAACGGCTGCTGCTACAGCTGCTGCCGCCGCTGCGGGCGTGGAGAGTAGCGTTGGTGCGCAGGCTCAGGCGTCGGCCAATATTGCTTCGGGGGCGGCCGGGGGTGTTGCTACGGTGCCGAGTGGGAGCGGTGCTGGTGCGACGGGAGGGGCTGCTGCGGCTGCGGCGTCCGGGGCTGCTCAGCAGCACGGTAGTCGGGCGGCCAAGGTGATTGATCCGAGGTTACAGGAGATTTACAATGGGGAGAGGAAGATGGGGGATCGGAATAGTGTATTGAGGGGGATTAAGCCGACGGTGAGTTTCATTCCCTCTGAGTGTCCCCTGTGGGTGGGTTTACGCATAAGATGCTAATCATTCTGGGGGGTGGTTCAGGACTTTTCCCATGTGCGCAAAACCGCAGAAACCATCCTGGGTCGGAATCGGTCGTCACGAACGGGTCAATATCCCGCGGGGGTCACCAAGCCTGGCAGCAAGCCGACCTCCTCTTCTTCTATGGTGCCGGTGTCTGCGCCGTCCGCCGGTCTCTCGCAACCCCGAAGCAGCAAGAGCAGCTCCAAGACGCAGGATCCGATCATCCTGCTGTCGCCTTCCGCATCGTCTCTTATCCGCATGTCCAATGTGCGCTCATTCCTCGAGGAGGGCGTCTTCATTCCGCCCGATCACCCCACGCTGGCCACGGGGACGAACAGCAACATTCTCTATATCAATCGACCCCTGCGCATCCAAGGCAGCTCCTCTAATACCCCTCTCCCTCACTCCAGGTCCAGCGCGTCCTCCTCCGGCTCTCGCAAGCCCACTCGCTTCATCCTGGTGGACAGCACCGCCAACTTCCGGCCGGATTACTGGAACCGCCTGGTGGCCGTCTTCACCACGGGTCAAACCTGGCAGTTCAAATCTTACAAGTGGTCTTCTCCGCCCGAGCTGTTCAAACACGCCACGGGTGTCTATGTGGGCTGGCGCGGGGAGGACAGTCCGCGCGAGGTCCGCAATTGGGGTCGTGGGGTCCAGAGCTTCTCGGTCGAGAGATGGGACGAGAAGGGCGGGGTGAACGGGTCCGGGCGGTGGAGAGATCGCGAGGTCGTCGAAGGCATTTGGTCGGCAATTGAGGAAGGCATGCGACTGAGAGGCTGGGCGGGCAAGTAAACCTGATTATCTTCACTTGATCTTCTTGAGGGGGGTTCCCTCGATTGTGGGATGTGCTGGTGTGGGGTGGGCAGCTGCGCCGATGGATCGGCGGACCGATGGACTGATGAACAGGCGCGAAGAATGATATCTTGAAACCAAGGACGTTTCACCCTGTTCCTTTTGACTCGTTTTGGAGGAGTTGTCTGATGATGTTTCGGGTTGAAGGAGATCCTCCAACCCTGTGAGTTCAGTCCAGTCACTGACTTGAGTCATGAGTCAAGTCTCCAGCCATCTCTTCATTTATACAAACCGTCCATCCAGCCACCTGTCACCCACAAACACACATCACCACCACCACCACCCTCACCGAGAGAACTCCATCTGAAACAAATCTACCCAACCTACTCCCCCTCCACTCTCCTTCAACATCCAAATTTCTTGGATGATGTGTATACATACACCCGTATTCTTCCCCCCCCTTTCTCATCTGCCAGCTCTGACACTATTTCTATTCTTGGGATTATGCTACGAAGGGCGTAACGGTAATATCTACTTTTTGGGCTTGGGGCGTTTCTTGTTGTTTTCTGGCTCGCGACCCCAACTTCCTGGTTTACTGTAGTCAGTCTTCTGGACATTGACTGTGCTGTTACTGTACCCTTCACCCTAGCTTACCTATTTCCATATCAGCATGAATCGAAACTCAGGGATTCTATGCTATCCCACGCTGCCCGGTGGCACTAGACATCTATTTCCGACCCCAGATCCCAGCATGGAGCACAAAAGTTTGTCCCCGCCCAGATCATGGTATCTGAAAGGTTTCTGTCGAGTACGGCGAGTACAATCCCCGACTCTCGATCATCGAATCTGAATTTGCGAAGTCAAGGGGGGTCTGTCTCTCTCATACATACTTCCACCCTCAGATCTCAGACCATTCCTCCCAAATCCAGCAAGGGTATGGGTAACGTATACCATACCTCCTTGAGCTCTGCGGCAGAAGTCAGTACACACTATGTATGCTCCGTGACACTTCTCACGCAACAAACCCTTCACCATGGGACTGACTCTCCCCCGCCTGTCAAGGGAAGACACAGTTGGTTTTAGTTACCCCTCGGCACAGCAGAGCAGCAGCGTAAGCGAGCATAACGCATAACACGGGATGGGATAGCTGACTAAGCGGGCGATCTCGCCTCTTGCACAAAGGTGACGATTCCCCCCCTTCAACCTCTGATCAACTAAGTTAAAATGGTTGACTCATGTCCGTGTCCCAGCACCAGTGTACAATGTAGATCGCACCATATCCATTCAAAGAAAAACCAATATCTATCGTCCCGGAGGGTCATGTGAAGCCGCAGAAAGAGGTACAACCACAACCGAACCAAAACAAAGTACTGTACTAATATTCAAAGAGGTGAGTCGGTCACGCCCCCCTGTGCGTCCCCCAGCCCCGTGCGGTCACACCCCCCTCCCCCTGCACCCTCGTGCAGAGGAAAACCACGTGCTGGCCATGTGGCATGTGGTGTTTGTTGCTTTTATTCATGGATGTCTGGACGGTACTTAGTTTTCTTCCAACGTCCTTCTTTTCCCTCCCATCGCCATTGCCTTATTCCTTTATCCTACATGGATGTCGGTTCCGCGCTAGAGGGGAATGGGTGTGCTATTGTCGGTTCTTACTATTGGTTCTTCTTACTTTGATGAGGGTGGTTGTTCTTAACGGTTGGTGATGCTCACGAAGGATTTTATTTTAGGGTGATTTTCGATTATTATGGGTTCATGTCGAGGAGCGCAAGGTAACTACAAGAAAAATCAAGAATAAAGAGTAATAAATTGTTATTCAATAGAAGTCTTGGGTCTCAGGCCCAGGCATGAATCAGAACATGGCACACATGTACATACACACACATAACTCACTCGCTGGATATGGCGCAGAAAACAAAAAGTTAACCCATGAAAATGCAGATCAGATATGCTATCGATGATGCAGGCAAAAAATAGGTCAAGTCAAACTCAACTGCACAAAGTATCAAAGAAACAGGAAAAGGACATATGGCGGCATACACACATATAAATCAATAAGTCAGTCAATCAATCACATTTATCACCAAGTAGAAAAAGAAGTGTGCACGAAAATGCATCGATGCCTGAGAAAAGAAGAAATATGGGGGTAAAAAACGCCTCTCTAATGCTGGAATGCTGGAATACTAGCGGTGTGTTTCAGCCTTCCCTTCTTCAAGTTCGACAGAAAAAAAAAAACATAAAAAGGGGTAAAGGAAACAAAGACAAAGGAAATTTGATTAAGAGAACAGAAATTCGGGTCCCAGCATCTATCACATGATCCATTGATCGTTAAAACATCTTTTTCCACTCATCGGTCGTGATGAACGAATCATTTCGGGTGATCTGGTTGCCAAAGAAGAACTCCCCACGTCCATTCTGAATTGGACACAGGCTCTCATGCAGTGAAGTAAAGAAAAGTCGGAGACGCATAACGTGTAATCATGTCGTGTCAAGTCAAATGTTCGGAAGCAGACCCCAAGTACAACAGGAGTCACTTTTGCTGGTCGGTCAACGTCGCGCTAGACCGCGCCGACTCAGGATTCATAAGGTCTGGCGGTGTCTCAGAGCACACTAGACTCCAAGGTCTCGGTGGATTCCTCGCTTGGAGATATCCCAATACAAGCTGGTGTTGATCCCAATGATGAGGTAGTGATTAGTGTAGCCCCACGTTGGTCCATTTTCAAGGTTCGACTCATGGGCGCGCCGAGCGGCTTGCCGAACGCTCCGGTACCGGAGCCGGAGTTGGAGAGTAAGACCGCGGGGCACCAATCAAGTCCACATCGTGCTCCTGAAGGATACTAGCACACTTGGGATCGCGAAGGAACTTGGGAACCGAGTCCTACGAAGATTTAGAATCGATTGGTGAAGAATGAGTATCGTTTCCGGTGTGAACTTACACTTGACATCAACTTGAAAACCGACGTTTGAGCCATTTCGAACAAATGTACCACCTCTTGAAGACTCTTGAGCATGGACTCGTCGTCACCCACAGCCTTGGTCATGCGGCTGGCAAGGCTATTGCGCAGGGCGTGATCAATGTTCAGCTCACAAGGCGAGCCAGGGGCCAAAAACGCGTTGTACAGACCTGCACGGATTAGTATCATCAATCAATCAAGACCTGTCTCCGAGAAATAGCTTACCGTATGCCGCAGCCAAAGTCTCCCGTACCGAGTCCGGCCTCCGGAATGTGCCGACCTTCTCCGCCTTGTGGTAAGCCGACGTAAACTCGGACACGTCGAGGTAGAAAGATAGGTTTTCTTCGCAGAGTGAAAAGCGCAGGAATTCGCGGAAAAGGAGTCGTAGAGCTGGATCGTGTAGAATGTGGTTCAACCGGGCGTTGTTCGAGTCTCGTGGGATACCCCGACTGTCGTACATCGAAGTGTCACGAGCCTTGTCCCGTGCAATCCAGCCACATACCCTCTGACCCCGTTCGGTGATTCCATAGATGGCATTCTTGGAAGGTTGAAAAGTAGCTATCGAGTCGTCGGGCAGAGTGATGAACTGGTCTTCTTGTAGCATCATGATTAAACCGTACTTGACGAAAAGCTCGGCAATGAGGACGGTTTCCCGACGCTCAATTGTCGTCGAACAATCCATCAACCAGTCGACCGCTGCCTTTCCTGTAAAAGTGTTGGAAACAATCTTGTCCTTGATCTTGCGCTCCTTGGCCATTTTCACGCCCACCAATCCGTTCGAATAGTCACTCAATGAATCGGAATCGGAGGTCGAAATGCTGCTCTTGACATTAGGGCCATCCTGCCCAGCGAACCGGCGGAAAATCACTTCGATGGTCGCTCGATCGTGGGACAGCTTGTCGGTCTCGGAATCGCGCTCCAGGTTGACAAGTTGCATTGTGTTGCGCGGCGATTCCAGAACATCGATCACATGGCGCGCAGTGATACCATTGCGCTGACAGAATCTCTGGAGGATGTTGATTCCCTTGGGTGTGAGCTGGTACAATGCGCCCTTGAGAGGGAACAACTGCGATGCCTTTCCGTCTACAGACTCGATGAAGCGAGCGTCCACGAAGCGCTGACATACTGAGCGAGCCATTTCCTTTGCCATGGAGAATGTGGTGGTTGTGGTGGTAGTGACGATACGGGAGGGGTCCTTGGGGTCTGGCATGCGGTTGGATTGGGAAAATTTGAGCGATCCCAGGTTGTTGATAGCCTCTTCTGAAGTAAACGAGTGATCATATTTGGTGAATCGTACACGATGCGAATCCAACTTCAAACTGACCATCAGGGTCGAGAACAAGTCCATGAAATCCTGCAAACATTGCCCGTTAATCTCTTGATCAATTGCTTGAACGCTCTGTGAACCACTTAGTGCGCATTTTGCAAGAAAGCTTACCTTGGTGAACGGACGATCATCCTCCGTCATACGCAACAGTCTCGAAGATGTCTGATGCATTTTGGCGGGAGGTTCGGGAGTTTCAATCTCCGGTAATTGCTGGAGGGGGGAAGGGATACGCTGGATAGTGTGACGTCGTCTATCGACGGAGGTCGTCGCCTGGTCAGTCACAGCGGGGAAAATGCGGTTGGTGACGGAATCAATGGGCGCAGGGCTGGATTGTTCGCTGCTAGCACTGCTATCCGACAATGGCGGGGTCAAAGGTGTAGCACCAGGCAATTCACTGATGCTGACCTGCGAAGCCTTGCGCGAGTGCTTGGAAAGACTTCCAGAAGATGCGGAAGGCCTAAGCGGATAATTGGGGCCTCCGATGGCAGATAAATTGGCGAGAGCACTGGAAGTCTTCTCTCGGGCCAACGCAGCAAATGAGCGACGATTGCGACGAGAAATTGAACCGATTACCGAGCCAGTGAAACCTGTTGAGAAGGGATTGGTGACTGAAGACGAGGCAGCGGCGGAGGAAGTTGTGGTGGTGGTGGTGGTGGCGGAATGGGAGTGGGCGGGAACTGCGGCGGGCGCGGAGTTCTGAAGAGTAGCAGCAGAAGCAGCAGAAGTAAAGGAGGAAGTGCGATTGTGATCCGGGGAGGAGGGAACCGGAATAGGTACGGCAGAAGATCGGGAAGGCTGAGGGTAATGAAGGTGTGAGGAAGGAGGGGAGCCTTGGTTGAAAGGGACGGAGGATATGGTTGGCATTGAATAGTGCGAACCAGGCGAGTGGGAGGAGAAGAAGAGGGGGAGGGGGTTGTATGTATCTATGTAAGGTTGGAGCAGGAGAGAAAAAAAAAATCAGGAAAAAAAATTAACAAAAAAAAAAGATTGGAAAAAAAGAATGGAAAAGGAAAGGGAGAAAAAAAGAGGGTCAAGGGCAAAAAGAAGGGGGGAGGGTGGGAGAGAAGAAGTGTGTGTGTGTGTGTGTGTGAGTGAGGAAAGAAAGGGTGGAGGGGTGTGGGTGTGGCTTCTCTTCTGAATAAGGAAGAGAAAACAGAATATTATTATTTTCTCCAAGGAGATTTTTTTTTAAATAAAATTCATGAAACAAAAATGCCAAATCTTCGAAAGATAAATTTCGAGATCTTTCCTTTCTTTTTTTTTCCTGATCTTTTCGATTCTTTTAGGAAAGCAATGGCTTGGCTTTTAGGCAGGTATCAGTACCAGCAGTCAAAACATTGCTCACTTTTCAAAGTGGGAAAGGAGTACAAGGAGAGAAGTGAATGTAACTGATAGATTCCTTACAGTTCAAAGAGAAGAAGAGAGGAGAAGAAGAGTAAAGAAGTGAGCAGAGAAAACAGGGAAGAAGAAGGGTAAAAGAGTAAAAGTGAGAGTAAGCGTAGTTAGTAGAGAGAAGTAGTAAGAAGTTAGTAACTGCTAAGGTAAGTAATTAACTACAGGGCAGTACGTACTTTAGTTAGTAGTTAGTTAGTAGTTAGTAGTTGTAACCTTAGCAGCGCAGCAACAGCAGCAGAAGAATAGCGCCGCGAGATGGCGCACGCAAGAGAAGAATGAGAAAGAAGGACCCCAGGCCCAGGGGTGTGAAGAATCAGGCCTGTCAGTCTTTGACCCACTGTGCACGCGGACGGTTTCATGCACCAGACAACGTGGGCCAAGGGCAAAGGTGGATGGATCGTCCTTTGGGGCGATCAGAAAGTGAGCCAGCCAGTCCACCACCTCCGCCGCCCTTCCCTGCAGAGTCCGTCGTCCTGAACCCGTCTAGTACCAGTCTTTCACATACCTTACCTTACCCGCTGTGACGGCAGTCGCCGGAAAAAGCAATACCACCGATTGCCTACTGCTGTGGTATTTTTTATGCTTCATTACAGATACAGCTAGCAATGGAACAAGTAGAAGGCAAAGAGACTGCGCATGGTTTGTTACCCCGGTTCCCATTCCTCATAATCACTCCAAATGGTGGTGGTGATGGCACTGCTGCAAGGAGGATCCTTGAATGCTTCCCCTCCCCTCGGGGCCATGAGAGACAGTCAATCGGAGTCGGAGTCCTCCGTCCGTATGATGGCCAGCCCCTCTCCCAGCAATTACCCGTCACGTACCATACAGTTCGAATACCCGCTTTCGACCTTCAGCTCAAGCGCTGGGAAGCAACGTCGGATGATCATCGGTTTCACATAGATATCCCCAGTTTCTGAGAGTTCCAGGCACGTACACTAATTCTGGGGTCAATTGGCTTCAGATCGATCAGTAGGTGTCAACGAGGATATGCATGCACATATACTGGTGTAGATACTGATAGATGCAAGATTCCTCATAATTGCTGGCGCCCTACCGATCGTCATCAAACTTCCGTGGCATCTCTTATCATATGACGAGGAGTCTCGATGAGATCAATCTCCCGGGCCTCGCCTGGAAGATTCCCTAACTCAACCTGAACGGGAGCTGTCTTCTTTGCGTTGCAGCCTGAGAACAGGCTGAAATGTTTCCCTCCATCATACACTTCGGGTGATGTACCCTTCCACAAGCTGTATCACAACTACTGCGCGAAGATGGTTGATGTAGATGCATCATCAGGGGGGGGCTTCGACTCCGTTTGCCTTCCCTTTTGGGTGGTTCTGAAGGATTACTCTCTGGGTAGGTACAGTATTGCCCTGTACAGGCATTACGGCGGAATCCAGTATCGATCGTCATTTATTGAGTCATTAGCTTCGAGCCGGGAAATCCCCCAGGCGATAGCAGCCATTCAGAGCGGCTCGTCACGAACACTCGCAGTAGAACTCTTGCCCACTATAGACTAGTGTGCCACTAGGACCGAACAGTACGTTGCTAGAAGCCACTGACTGCACCTGCTGCTGTTGCTGCTGAGAATGAATAATGAGTGAGGATTACATACCCTACCACTTACAGACAGAATACTCATGCGTATATACGGAGTACCTTGTCGGTATTTCCCCACCCCCAAACCAGACCACGACCCATCCAGCTACTCGGCTTGGCATGATTTTGGGCCATGGATAAATTACCAAGATAGGTAGAATAAGAATACTAGCAGTCTAGGAAGTGTTCTTGCCGTCGTTGCAGTGCCTTTTGGGGGTGGTTGAATTTGGGCCGATCTCCTCCTTCCGTCCGCGCCTCCACCCTCTAGGCTTCTTATCTCTGTTCTTTCCCTCCTCCCTTTATATTGGCTCCAATGACTCTGTTATGATCCTCATGGATAGTGATCCATTGATGTTTATTTATCCTGTTGACAGTGCTATCAGAGCTGTAGGGGCACCTCACAGAACTGTTGGTCCTCTGCTCCGTAAGATGCTCTCCATTCCCACGTGGGTATCCGCTCAAGCCCAAACCTTGTTGTCATTGAACAAGACCAAGCGAACCAAGCACTTTCCCTGATGCCGATCAATACTTGTGTGTTTAGTGGAGCCTCAGGCCAACAATTCCTTATCTTGGGGGATGTGATCCATCACCATGTATGTACAGTACGCGGGCTGCAGTTCTGTGGCTCCTCCTCACTATTTGATTGTGCTGCATGTGAGAAGTGTATCTCGAGGCGACAAAGCGTGATCGGACAGAATCGATTTCTCGCCGAATCTGCCTCAATAGTAATCTGTGTTTCTGTGGTCAGCCAGATCAAATCAAAAGGAAACGAGCAACAGACAGTGGAGAAGGGTTTCTTCCCGTGTGGCTGTGTCCGGCCAGCTTGCTCGACGCTCGTATTCTCGATCCCGCCAGGATTTCTAGGATTATCTAACATCGAATGATGATGCTCCTCGTTGCCTATGATGATTTGATGGCTGTCTCCCGCTCTTCCATGACTCTTCCAAGAGTCTTCTTCTTCTTCTTTGGTGTCCTAGCCGAGACCCATGTTGGTTCCACGTGGACACACGTGGAGAAGAGCTGGCGGCTGGGTTGGGTTTAGTGTGTGTTGCTCAGACGGGCTTGGCTGTTGTCGCCCGTTGATTGGTCTCTTCGTGAAGCTGAATTGCGACAAATAAACAACCATTCAACTTAACTACTATGTACAATACTTGATCATCGATGCTCTGAATCCTCAATTCTCAGGCAATTGCCGTGATCGTCCTCTTACAATCATTGGTGTAGCCCTTTCTGTCAACCGGGCGCCCGTTCAGATTGCTCTTACGGAGTACATACTATCCACCCGTATTACATACAGGCATCCAGCCGGTCCGCAGAAGCTCACCTTAGCGCCGCGACTCCAGTGTCGTACGTTCTTGTTCCCCATCGCATCTGTCAACGGGAGTACGTACAGCTAGTTAGTCAACTTAACTTATGACATACATATCAAGGATCGTCCCCTTGTTATATATCACATCCTGTTATCAAAGGTTCATTCTTCTGATCCACTACCCGGCCCATACCACCACACACAGCACGCTTGTCAATGGAACTGTTGGGAAACGCACTCTTTCCCTCCAGCATAACCGGGATCCTGATTCCTACTAAGAAGCCACTAAGGAGAGTTGATCCAATCGTGGTGCACTCTCTCTGTCGTAGTCTCGTCTATTCTAACCACCAGGCTGGAATACCTCAAACCGTCCGGCCGGGGGCGCAAATCTCACCCCAGCTCGGACGAACTCGGCACGCAGCCGTCCATACGAGCTGAAACCACAGACTAAATCCTGCTGTTCCTTCCCAATACATGAGGCTCATTTGGGGAAGGCTAATGCGACGGAGCTATATCGAGCTGGAAGGTCTGATCGCAGCAGGATCGCATCTGACAGAAGCCCCCGGCCGGCTAGCTACAGGTAAGTCAGAAGCCTCTTCTCCTCAACAGCAATGTGAACTGCCCTGTCATGAGTCAATTAGGCAGTAACGTTGACCCCATACCACACTGACTCCGATAAATAATGTGATTTCAAACCAGAAAACCGGACTATGTAATGTATGTGGTTGCCTTCTACGTAACGTGTATGCGACTGTGAACACCCGATCCATTTACAGGACACAATTCAGAAACATCATCCGGGAAGCACAGGCATAGAATTGGACTGACTACCTATAATGTACTGTGTACATATAACCAAGGTCGGATCATCTATCGTATTTTGTGACCTGTTCCAGGTCTTGAGGTCCCTCTCCACATTTCCTCTTAATTTCCCTCTCCCTCACGAAGCGGTGAGCCATGAGCGAGGGCCCTTGAAATGGCGTAATCGCCTCGTTACTGCTTTGGGAAGAGAAGACACAAAAGATGGACTGGGTCCAAAACTTGGGGGGGGGGGTTTTCTCTCTAGTTTCTACGTACGTACTAGGACAAATTGTGGATCAACAGAACCCGACTGGAAAGTGCGGTAAGGGCGCTTTCTGGGCCGCAAGTGCTTTTTCATTCTAGCGTTGAAACTTGCGTGCCCACCAGCACCCCACCACACCCTTTCCTGTCGCTGTTACATAATCACTTTGTCTCTACGAAGTGTATGAAAGTTGCTATGTATAATAATGGATCAAGGATGTAGGAGATGTAGGAGACGAGGATTCATCGGATTTTCTGGTCGACTGGCTCTTTCGCCCATCAGCGATGCATCTAATCCACAGTTCTACCGGTGTATGCGGAGCGGAGGAGCATGGAAATTGAAGGGATTCATCCGAACCACGTCAGCTCGTAGGGTCTCGATAACAAGAGGGAGAAGAAGACAGCAAGGAAGGAGGAACGATTGCTTCTTCTTCTCTTGCTTCTACTCTCGCCGGCATGGACGATCATGGTGCTTCCTCCTGCATGAGTGACAGCGGGCAAGGCGAGCCCCAGCCCGTAAGCAGGTTCCGGCGGTAGGCACAGTATGCGTGGTTCCGGTTACGCTTACCTTAAGCCCGTTACTGCGCATACGCACTTTAGCTATAGCATTATTCTAGAAGGCATATAGAGACAGACGGAACGGATGAAACCCGACCGACCACCTTGTTATATGGAGTACGGAGTACTACATTTCTTGCAAGTTGCAATTGCCCGACGGCCCCATATCAACTCTTTCTCCACCACCATCACCACAAGCCGTCTTCAGAAGAAAGGTCCTGAGATCCCTGACCGCCACGCGAGAGACAAGACAAAAAAAGGAAGGACGGGAAGACCAAAAGAAAAAAAAATTTTGGCGTGAAACCTGACAGGGATGATGACACTCGCTGCAGTTACCCTCCTACTATTGGCAAGGCTGAGTCTAGAATCAATGGGTGGCGCGCGTTCCCGGGTGGTTGGGAAAGGGAAGGAAGGAAAAGAGACCTCAGGCTCCAGGCTTGTTTCAGTTGGTTCTAAAGTGGTTCTAGCGGGGATCTTGGCTGGCTTCTATACTCCGTCGTGCGTGCAGGTATGGATGTCACGGGGTTGGGTTGGGTTTTGTCTTTTTCTTTGTTTGATTCGAAAAGATGATACGTACGTGGCGTTGAGGTTTGTGGGATTGCCCGAAGTCAAAAAGTAAAAAAAAAAATTGCTGGAAACCTGTTGTTGCTATGAGTATTGAGTACATACTTGTAACTTGCAAGACCCTCTCCTGTCTCTCATGCCTCTTGAACTTATCTCTTCAATGTCTCGATTGCTGTCCGTCTTGTTTCTAACCTTTCTTAGTTTCAAGGCAGCCAATAACCATCAGGGCCCGGGGGCCAAGGACCCAAGAGTCAGTTAGGTTTGCCATGTGGCTGGCATTTGAGTGAAAATCGGAGAACGATGATTAAATTAATTGAAAAATAGAAAATAAAGACAAGAGCTCCGGGGTTATACGCCGCAGCCAGTCAGAATTAGGAATGGGGGTGCAGCTCTGTAAAATAGTGTTTGAAGTTAGATTTGTAAGGGATCTGTGCGTATCTCTCTCCCGTCTCTATCCTTGACACGACTCCTTCTACTTTCGCTTCTAGCTCTTCGACACTAGACAGGGGAAGAAGGGGGCAACGCAGAGGCAAAAGGGGAGAATTCTAGAAGATCCCCCAGCCAAAGTGCAAACCATCCTGTCGCCAGGATGGTAACCGAGTGCTTGGCTCTTGGCCGTCAGTCTGTCAAACAACTGGTAGTTAGCTAGCGGGTTGGTTGACAGGTCAGATTTGCCACATGGCTAGGTACAGTACGAGTCAAGAACCAAAAAAGATAAACAAACTGCACCCAAGGATTAGCGATTGGTCACCCCTTTTCTCCCTTGCTTGACGTGTCTTCGTTCTATGCTTCATGCTCATTCTGTGCGACAGACAGAAACATATGGATGCGGTAGTCATGCTGTCTCATTTTCTCCCCACCATAGGTCTCGATTCCGAGCACGCCTTCATGGGATCATGGATTGCTTTGCATTCCAGCTGACATGGAAACCTGCAGAGAACGCAGGGTCAAATCGTGTGATGATCCTCATCTCCCCTGCAACTCTCCCCTGACTTCTAGCCCTCTGGACCTGTAGCCCTTTCCTTGGCCCATGGGAGATATGATACCGATCGACCGGCTTGACTTCCCAGGGTAGAGGAGTTTTTGGCTTTTTTTTTTCCTTTTTAGCTTCAAGTCCCCCGGGCCTACGTCTCCTCCTTAAGACAGTTAGACTAAATCCCGCGACAGGCGCCGAGCTGTTAATGCAATGCGACTTCCCGAGAGCCTCCCCCCCCCCCCCTTCCTCCCCAGTAGCCGGGCATGAATCCCGGCACTTGGTTCAGGCTAGGGCTAACTGTATTTACCTAGTGCTAGTACGTACTACCGGTAGGGTAGGACAGGAGGACAGGGATTATTGATTGAAGAGTCTAAGCCTCAACTGATTACTCAGGCCCGTCAAGCTGCTTGACACCCTGTCTCTGGTTTTGGTTTTGGCTCGCTGTGGGTATAGGCCTCAGCTTTTGATGTTGAGGAATTGTTGTTGAAGCTGGTCGGCTAGACATGTAGAAGACATGCGTTTCTTGGAGTCAGTAGGTTTGGAGGGGTGTCAGGCTCTCGGTAGACCGTAGCTAACAACGGACCAGATTTAGACTTTCTGTTCTAGCGGGTGCTTGCAGTTTGTTGATTACTTTCCTAGTCTGCTTCTTTTCGTACTGGAGGGTGATCAAGGATCGACAGGACTACGACACGGGCCTTGAGGGTTGAAGATGACTGGGTCACTGGGAGGGCGATATAGCATCCCTGCCAATGGGTGGAGTATGTGCTAGACTTGTAGTCCCAGGTGGTTGCAGAAGATGTTGTGAGTTGGTATGGAGCAAATAGGGAAGCTAGTTGGCTGCGATAGTGCCGTACTGCATTCTATGTATGATCAAATTGCGACGGCGGTAGTTGCGCTGTCAATGGCATGGGAAAATGTGGGACCTGCTTAAATCAATGCTCTACCGAATACCTTTAAAGAGAGATGTTGTATGTCAATCGGAGCTGAACTCGGTTACAGGCTGGCACCAACAAGGAAATTGAATGATGTCTGTACCTGATTTCGAATCCGTGGAACGGTGAAGGAGCTGACCCCAACATCCTAATCGAGCAGGACTACCAAGCCCTAGGCTCCTCAGCTGCAAATGATATCGACGTTATACTCAGTATCTATCTCACTTCGGCTCAGATTACCCAGATATCGAAGCAGATGAATACAGCCTAAATACATCCGAGCTAGAGCGAAACGATCCACTTTTTCTTTTCTTTGTGCGCTAAACTAGTTGCCCGCAGAAAAGCAACAGAGGTTCTTAGACCCCAAAGAGAGCGGTCAAAAATCAGAGTCGATAATCGTCCATTCGCCCCAACACCAACGCCGCACGGGGCAAAAGACTGAGAACGGAAAAAGAGAAGCGGTCAAGGAAAAATCTGGATTGGGCGGGGTGGGGGAGAGAGCGTAGTGGATCCCCAGACTTTGCTCTCTGGACCTTGGCAGTTAGTGGGGGTGGTTAAACTCTGTCGGGATTAGCTTTGATAAACAGTTGTTTTTGGTGAGATGGGAAAAGGTATCCACTCGATTTCTTTCTTTCTTTCCTTCTTTTTTTTTGTTTTTTCTTTTTCTTTTACCGACAATCATATCGCGGGATATGGTAGGTGGAGTGTCGAGGCTCAAATCTTTACCAGACAAAAAAAAAGATGACTGAAGAAAAAAAGAATTGGATGATGCGGGTGCCACGTGGTGGGCAGGTTGAAGAATGACGAAAAAGAAAGGAACCACACTGCACACACCGTGTTCTCCAGGTAAGACCTGAATCAGAAATGCAAACTCGTATGAGTAGTACGAGTGTGTATGGTTTGTTGTTATGTCATAGATTACAAATGTCTTGGCTCTAGTGGAAATGTTTTCCTCCATACACTGATGGAGGGCCTAGATGGGGGTGTGTTTTCCTTTTACTTCATGGTTCGCCGTCCAGAGGACGACGCCGAAAGATAAGGTAGATACGCACTACGCAGGCTACGGCGATGGCAATAATTGAAATGCCGAGGTACAATCTACTTTTTCGCTGGGAGGTAGAGTCCAACTCCGGTACTACCCAGATCTACGGGGTGTTTGAGGGAGCCAAATCCGTACCTCTGAGATCTGGGTGGGAAAGCGAACGGCGCGAGGCGGAAAAACCCGCCTTCGGGCCAGTGATGATCCTATATTAGACTTTGGCCGGGTTACTGCCGGCCAGCCCGTATTTGATATCAACTGGCGAAAACATGGCGGTTGAAGCCCACCCACCCCCTATGGAACAGACTCAAAATCGTAAACATGCGACGGCTCTACCACCAACCTGACGGGGCTATACTGAACACAGGGGTACTTAGTAGTCCCTTCTCATGAACTGAACCAACAGAGTCAAGAGGATACACGGTCCCAATTGGACGACATCGAATGGTTTGCCAGTTCTTGCTTTTTTTGTTTCGGGAACAAGGCCCCGAAGGATTGGGATTGAGCCAAGCTCCTAGAATAGATACCAATCCCTGCTCGTTCGCGAACTATATCGGAGGGAGGGTATGAGAGATTGGGCGATGCTAGTTCCAACAGCTTCAAATCCTAATCCAACCACCTCACCTGACAACATACACCGACTTCATGAAGTGACTCCGTGGTCTCACTATCGCGAGGCATCGGGTCCAGAGGCAGACGGTAGCTCGCAACACTCCCTCCAATCAATCTTGTAGGCAAGGAGAATGCCTAAATTTATTTACGATGTGTAGATCGAAAGTACAGACTTACAGTTCTTACGCAGCTAACCGCCCAATTCATCGAAAGACAGACAACACGAACCTGTGTGGACTTGACCCAAACTCAATCCAATTTCACTTCGATCGATGAACGCATCTTCCACCCCGTCTCATCCGTCAACAACGTGTCCTTTCCCAATCCAGGCAAAGCTCCATGAAACACACACACCGGTCCCAGAGAAAAATCGTCCGATTTGTATTCCATCGGCCCCATCCAGAGTTCCAGACAGAAAGGAAGGAAAGGGGTGGGAAGGGGGGGCGGCGACGGGAAACGGAAAAAGAAGAGCGAGAATAAAAAACGGGCGAAGATCGGACCAGGTGGCGGCCGATCGCGTAGAAACCGAATGGAAGAATCATGGAATCCTTGGGTTGGGAAAAGCCATCCCTTTGGGGGGGGTGTGATACAGGCGCCATGATATCATATATTGGAGACTAGCTTGACTCCGTATCCATGGTTAAGCAGAATGAGTTAATATACTGTACATTGGCTGATGGGGAACCAGATTACAAGTATCAGGTGATGTCAGGTCTTCCAAATGGGGGTCAGCACTAGAAGCATTCTAGAAGGCTTCTGGAATACGCTAGAAGGAATCTTCTCTTCCTCCGGTGGATTCTTTTGCGCCCCGCCCCTTACTCCCCCCCCCCCCCTCTCTCTTTTGACCCACACAAATCCATACTCATACATCCTGGCGTGTGGGGGTCTGTCTTGTTGTTCTTGTTAGGGAAGGTTCGGCTCTGATTGTGTGATGTGTACGTGTGGCCCGATGGTTCATTTCGGACAGTCCGGAAGTACATTCCACACGTAAGTAGGTACAGTACTGTACAGTATGCCCATGTACCGGTATGTGTGGGATGGAGACCTGTGAAGCCCTCGCTTAATCTCCTCTTGTTCGCTGACGGGCTTTCCTTGCTCGGTCGAGTCCGGCTGACCAGAGTTAGTTTCCAGGTACGGACGGGAGAGTTTACCCAAGTGACAGTTCTAACGGCGGCCCCGAGCATCAACGGCGGTCCCGAAGGTTTGTGAGGCATGGCAAGCTAGGAGGAGCCTCCTCACATTTAGGAATGTCGCTTAAGCAAGGGGACAAAGTCTAATCAATTGTGTGGAGGACTTGGCGCCTGCTCGTTTCCCGCGACGAGATTTCTCCTCCGCTTTTGGCGCTTATGTCGTCTACAGGTTAATTGATTAGCGCACTATTTTGAAGTATGGAGGGGTTGTGACCTGTCTGTTTGTTAGCGCTGAGAGGTTTCTGGAGTTGGGTTTGTTCGATGTCACTGGACGATGGTACAGATCCGTTGGCATGTCACAATTAGATTGTCCTAGGATGCAAGCCACCCAAAACGGGTGTTGCTTCCATCTCGGGACTATTGTTATCATTGACGACGTCTCCATACTGCACAAGAACCTGCATTCAACATCGAGAAAGGGGTCACATATCGACTAGTTCTTCTGTCCACAGGATTGTGCACATAACGAGGAAAGTGAAGGCGGAGACATCTGCTTCTTCTCGACTCGACTACTGACTCTGCCGGTCGTAATAAGTTGCTAAATGGTTGTTTGGACAGATCGCACAATCTCGCAAGACAGATGCATTTCGGGCCTAACTGCGGGGCTACAGCCTAGACAATAAAGCCTATCCTAAGATATCTCCAAACGTAGGCGGCTTCTGCTAAATAGATGTCAATAGCATCTCCTAGCAAACCTCACGTCTGCAGTGACTTCTGCACATTTTCCTAGTACCCCTCGTTCTAGGTTTTGATAGATAGGATACACAGGAGTGAGAAGGCAGGCTAACGCCAAAGCTTCTACAGCGCAGAGTCCGAGGCATACGGACCACATAACATAGAGTTTTGTCATACTTGGCTACGAGCTAGTCGTCTCTAGCACATCGACCGATAGACAAGTAACTTAATAGTGCATAACAAGCTCTTTATAGTGCTCTGAAAATGCAGCTACTCGTGAAATAAAGTGCAAGATAAAGTTTGCTGGAGCAAGGTGCTGGTGACTAGCGAGAGGGTCCCGGCGGCGCGACGATCAGATTGAGTCCATGACATGACTCATGAGATTCGACCTTCTTCAAAACTCATGTCATGTCAAGGAACTAGGTCTCTTTCCTTACTGGGGCATTGCAAACCTAACAGCCCGTATAAAGGGAGTTTTCCTCGGAAAAGACACTCGACTCATTGCGTACAGTACTCCGTGGGAAATAGTGGAACCGAGGTTTATAGGAACCGGACTACATGTCTTCCCAACTCGAGCATAGCTAAAACCAAGCTTGATGGACGTATACACACGACTATCGCAGGTACTAGATCCCGCCGGATTCCAACCACATTACGCGCGACGTACATACATATCAGTCTCTATCGATATCCCAGCCGACCTCTCGGTCTTCTGCTGTGCTGAGTCAGCAGTTCTTTGGCAGCCCTCAATCATCATGACTAAAGCCAGTTAATAATTCGTGGAAAGACGCACGTGGAGGATCTTCCGGGAGGCCGCCATCGAACCTTGAACGTTACACTGCAGGGGCAGGTAGTAGTAGCCCCAGAGTAGGGGGTTAAGTTACCAGGCGGGGAGAGAATTTTGGAGGGCAGAGCAAGGTTTCTGGTTCAGACACTGGACCGGTACTGACCGGTACGATACGACAGCGGACGTTATCAGCTACGGTCCGGGAATAACCGGGGGTAAAGGCGGCAGGTAATGGTACGGTACGTACAGTACATACGGTACGCGGTCACACTTTCTGTCGCCAAACTCAAAAGTTCAGGCAGAGAAAGGAACGCGGGAGAGCAGCACAGCTCACCATGCCGAAAAAAAACTTGGAGAAAACCTGGGCGTGGGAGACGGAGCCGGAGCCGGATACGGGGCGGAGTCGGTAGGACCAGGAACAAAGACCATCGAAACTCTTAGGCAGTTGGGCCCTATTAATTCTGCAAGATTACGCGATGCGGTCTAGCGTTGCTTTGTTTGAAGAAAATGATCCATCCTTGCGGATTCGCAGTACGGCTTCATCATTTGCTGGTCGCTAGCACATGAGTCAGGTGAAGCTCTGGAAAATGCGGGGTCCGGAGTTCGATCATTCAATCAATCAATGCTGTATGCGAGATGAGGTTACCTACAAGCGCTTGGTCTAACGGACTACCCTAATTATTGACATGCATGTTGCCTAATTGTCCGATTGCTCCATGTCTGCTCTTGGCGAGCTTCGAATGGCGGTTTTGAGAACACAAGCCGGACAGTGGAAAACCAAGATGACGATATCTTGCTGCACTGAAGCCTATTCTCACACTGGGGATAGAAGACCTACAATACTGTGCCGCTTTGGAGCAGGGTCTTGTATGGCTCGCTGGCTCTACACACTCAAGCATGAGCTGATATCAGGCTTCAACGGCCACGCAGACTCAGTCCCGATCACGAGAGCACGAGGCGCACCCACGTTACAGCCTTCAAACCATACGACGCGGACCATGGGTTCCTCAAATTCAGAAAGTGTTGCTCGTCCCTGTTTCTCGTTGGCGGCGTCGCGTGCTCTCGCAAGTACCAACTTAATATTGGCTCCGAAACAAACGAAACTGCGATCTTCAGCCCAGTCCTGCTTTTCCTGCTCCTCCACAGTCGGTCGGACCTTACCTGTCGAGGTGCGGCTTGGTAAGCTGCTTGAATAGACGCCATGGGATCCGTCAGGCCGGCGCGACAGCGAGCTTAGGCAGTGGCGTTAACTAGAGCCTATTATGGCTAGTTCGCAAAGCTTGTCATAGTAGCTGTTTTTGGCGCGATTTGAATAGCCGGACCCCAATTGTAGCATAGTTTGCAGGATGCGGTATGACAACCCGATCCACGGAGCTTGTGCTAGTCGCTTGGTCGCGGGACAGAAGGTATTTCGAGCGGTATACAAGCTTCTCGTCGTTGCGCAGTCTTTTGTGGCCGGCGCAATGTCCTGGGTCCCTCGCAGGATAGAGTGAATATGGATATCAGGATGGATAGTGGCTGCCCATCCGTCATGAGACGATTGTACGGTTTCATGGGCAAGAGAGAATGTTTGTATGGTTCGATTGGTCGCAAGTGCCTATAATTGATATGGAGATTAGCTCATGTCTTAACTCAGGTCAACAAATGATGCAAAACGTAGTTTGCTCCAAGTCGTGGGCTGCGTTCTCCAGCCAAGCGGCGTTGATGACTCAAGAGCTGGGAACCTCACGAGATGCCCACATATTACGTTGGCGTAATCTCAAAGTGGCACTCATTACTGTCCGACCAAGAAGTGTGAGTTGAGGACGAGGTGTCGATGAGTCGTGCGATATATGGAAACTCGAATCTCAATTCATGTCGTCCCCGATATTCGATTGTTGATCGATTAAGCAATCTATGGCTGTCCAATTCCCGCCATTTTCCGCGTCACGTGATTAGATCTCTCTTCCGTCGCTGCCTTCTTGTGTTGTTCGCATGCATACCCTATTGATACCTTTCTTCTTTCCTGACCTGAATATCAAGCTCACAATCGGACTATATACGTGCTCAATGAGACCTTCTTATCACTTTTGTAACATCTGTCCTGCCAGCCCTAAATGACCATCGCAAACTCTCCTTGCTTGTACTGCATTGTACACATCGTTGTCGAGAGGTATAAAACCGATCCACAGGACGGCCAGACGGTCTGCGACGCTGCGTGAACCACCCCATCAACTCCTGCAGCTGCAGAAGCAAGGAGATCAGACAATTGCTCGGTTGAGAAGGGGCTCGGCGTTTAACAGACCTCGCAGATCCTTGCTGTCCACGCGAAAACCACCTTGAAACCCCCACCTTGGCCTTTGACTGTCATTCGGCGATTCGAGCTCACGCTCCTCGACTCATATTTATGCGGTCATTTGTCCGACAAGTCAGTGGGGAATAGCAAACACCGCATACCTTGAGGATCGGCATTTAATTACCAAGAACAAGTGATCGTCCCCCATATGGCCGCCATGACTAGTCACTTCTGTAATCCCCAAGCGTTTGTTAGCACAGTTCACAACCCCTCTTCTTCCCACGGCGTCAGACTAAATTGACTAGGCTTGCTCCACCTTGGTTGCTGACTAGTCTCGACTAGCAGTGCTTGCGAGACCACGACATGATCGATCACCATGCGCAAGTGAGAGGTATTGGCAGTCTGTGTAACATGGGCAATGTGTGGCAGGGATGCCAGACGGTTGACTGCATTGACTACTCATCCACACATCCGATTTCACCCGTCGCCCCGGGGACAAGACAAGGCAAACAGGCGTGTCGGTAGATTTCCATCTCAGCTTTTCTATTGGAAAGATTACAGCATCAAAATACCTTTTCCGCACATCAGACAAGCGATACTCGGTTAGTGTTAGGCCCCCATGCGGATCCGTCCTCGTTTTTTTCCAGCGCTTGAGACGGATGTTAAAAGAACGCTACTTGGTTTCCATAGTGACCTAGTGTCCCCGCTTGTTGGATGATGACTGAGAGATCCTCCTCTGATCCTCGGAGTAGCACCGACTTAAATCAACAGGGTCATTTCATGCATTAGGTTGCGAAAGACAGGAGGTCTCTGATTCGTCCTAACTCCCGACATACGGTACATGAGCTAGGGGAGAACTAAACATGCAAATCGAGTCAGAGCGCGCACATCGACCTTCCCCTCAGATACCTAGAGCGTCATGCACCAACCACTCCTTGGCCGAATTCGGACAGACAGACACTATGCTTAATCGGCTCTAAGCCTTGATAGCTATTCCATCCTGCCACGACGATCAGAAGATCTCGGTGCCCTCATTGGTCGGAACAGAGTCGAACTCTCATTGTTCCGAACCGAGACAGCGAGACCAGTCATCCCTTGCGGACTGCAGCTAGATGATGCATGGATGGGGTTGCACAACTGGTCCAGACTACTATTTTCCCTCCTTGCCACGCCATGCCCTGCCACGCCACGCCATGCCATGAGGACAGCCAGGTGGTTGCGCTAATGCACAGCTGGAAAGCCCAGATTGAGATCACCATCTTCTGTGTCTGACATGTGCGTACTAGCAAGCTCGCGTGTGTACTAGACATATCGCCTACTGCAGTGAAAGGGGCCAGGCCTCTCTAGGTCCAATTGTTTTGGGCTGCATATACTTCAGCAAATGCCCGAATACTACGTGACTAGGCAGTTCAGGGTAAAGTCCCTGCTTCCTTCATGTACGGCAGCGGGCTCAACTGTCCCACGCATATATTCTCAGTACTTGCCTACCCTACTGCTCATATCGGCCGGTCTGAAAACTTCTCACATCCCTGTCACCAATCCCGGACATCCGACTGTGGCAGAAAACAACCGCTGTACTAAATTCTCCGGTTGCACAACGTTCAAGCGAGCTAAGCATACGGCTTCGATATAGTCAGTATAGGAAGGCCCATCATGGCCCCTGGCGAGGAACGTCCCACTAGGAAGAATGCCATCACACGCCAATATAGGCGGATGCATGCAGCAGGCACTGCCAGGCCGTGAACAAGTGGTGGTCCATGGCGCAATCGACAACAGCGATATCTCACGCTGACCACAGTAAGCCAGTCAAATGTTTGTTTGTCCTTGATAACCCTGCGGTCCCTTGTTCTACTAGTCCTGCCACTGGCATCTTACATTACGCGGTACAGTATGTACATACAATACAATTTGCCACCACGCTCTCGCCATGCTGCCAGCCGATAATTGCATGCGAGTGTTTGCGCGTGGGGTCCAGGTTTCGGGGTCCGGGGAGAATGGAACACGGGAGCTCATGGCGTGGGCTCGGCTGATTGTGCAGATGAGATGGGGAAAGCCCTCCCTCCGCTCTTTCGCCCGAGTAACTGTACAAGAGGCAGAGGATGACAAGTGAGGGGTGTAAGAGCGTAGTCGGATGCAGTAGCCATTTTTCGAATTCATGTAAGCCAAGATCTTACAGCAGGAGGGTTGGGTAGCACAGAAGATATCCGACTAAAAGAGTAAACCCAACCCGTCCAGTCACCGCAAGAAAAGCCTGGCAGGCGGTCATACAGTGAGACGGTTGCGCCTCTCCTCCCCAGTATACACACTTAAATGGACGCATACACATCGACAATGGATTTGCCTCCTCCTACCGACCGGCTTTGCTTATCGGTTAGGCTTACCCCCCTTCACCTCATCGTTACTGATCTTCACATCTGCCAATTCCTCTTGTGTAGACCCGAACCGTGCATGTATATTTAGTTTTGGTCTGTATGCAGGCTGGCCGACTGACTGACTGAACGACTAGCCTGGCGCGGACCAGCCTGGCTGATTGACCGACCCAACCGACTGACAAAAGAACAAAAGATCCCACTCTCGACCTAAACCCATGTATGCGGTGTGTCTGTATGTAGCTTGCTAGAAGGAGACTAGATTCAGTGAACCCCGGGGTGTTCCTATCTATGAATTCTAATTACCAATATTCTCAAAAAATCTCAATGCTAGTCGGGTATTGAATGATTTCTTTTTTTCCCTTCGGGCCAAAGAACAAAAGCAAAGGAACAACCGGCAAGAAAGAGAAGTCTACCCATCGCGCCACCAGCGACCCAACGACCCGCCCGTGCCAGCCATCTCGACCACCTCGTCGAAGCTGATCTCCACCCGGAACATGCGCGCATCCGTCGTGCCGCTGCCGCTGCCGACGGGGCTGATGAGGCCCCAGCTGACGAGTTTCTCCCACGCCTCGCGGGCGACATCCCGGCCCCAGACGCGGCCGGGGGTGACGGCCGCGCCGGACACCGAGGCCGAGGTCTTGGCCGAGGTGAGCAGGCGCACGTACTCGGCGTACGCGGCGGGGAAGGAGAGGGCTAGGGGCCCGGATCCGGATCCGGATCCGGATGGGGTTTGGACGCTCTCGAGGCCTGGGTCGTAAAGCGCGGCGAGGCGGGTGGCGGCGAGGAGGAGGGAGAGCGGGAGAGAGGATGGGCTCGCGGAGGCGGTGATCGTGGGGGCGAAGGGTAACGGGGCTGGATCGGGGCAGGCGAGCGGGTGACTGGTGAACGTGGTGGCGGTGGGGATGGTGAGCTGGGAGTTGTTGCCGCCACCGTTGGTGGTGGTGATGGTGGTGGTGGTGTAGGTGCTGTGGTGCAGTTCGCTGATGGCCACCAGGGCGCTGGTGAAGAACTCCTTCACGGATCGGGTTTGGTAGTAGATCCGTCGTAGGTGAGCGGAGAATGCTTCGTCGGTCCATAGGCTCTGTATCGTGTTTGTGGGTTAGTGATGTGGGTTTTGGTGGGAAGATGGGGAGTCAAATTCACCTGTAGATACGTCCTCCATGCTGCGAGGAGTCTTCCCCAGCTCTCGGACTTGATGATCGCTTGCTCAGCAGGATCCGCGTCTTCCAGCAGGTCCGAGATCTCGTCGTCCTCGAGGTTGAGACCCGCGAAGCAGATGTCGGAGAATACCTCGAGGCTTCGTGGAAGAGGTACGTAGACGTAACGATGACTGAAGCGACTCTTGACGCGCTTTTCCAGCATCTCTGTTACTTCCACCTTGGTGGTGAGTCCCAGGACCGCGATGGGGGCCTTGCGCGCTTGCGCAATGTCGAACAGATTGTACAGAAGCGTCTGGCGAGGGTGCGTCACGAAGAGATCGAACTCGTCCAGGATGATGACGATCGACTTGGCGGCAGTCGCGTTTTCGGGGTCTGATGAAGGGCCAAACAGCTCCTCGTGATGGGATAGGAGCGCCAACAGAGTGGCCATCGTATCGGCATAGCTACTGACCTTGCCGGCTTCATCCTCGGTGTTCGTCTCGCGACCAAGCTGGCGCCACATCTCCCGGAGCGCCAGTCGGTCGTCCGTGTGTAGAAAGCCGTTGAGTCGGACGACGTGGAAATCGTTCTTATGCGACCTCCTCAGCGTCGCAATGATCGTCTCAAGAATGGCCGTCTTCCCGCTGCCGCGCGAGCCGAGAAGCAGCATCGAGTTACTCTCGCCGATTGAGACCGTCTGCTCAACGAGCTGGTTGACCTTGTCGAATTCTGTCTCCAGCCCCTTGAGAGGCACCCTCTTTTTCCCGTTCAACTTTTCGAGGACAACCTGGGTAAGAAATCGTAATTCTTCCGTCAAGCCCGTTTGGACGATAGACTGGAACTGTTCGGCATACGCAGGAAGCGGACTTTCCTTTGCAGCCGTCTGATCAACTTGGATTAAATCACTATTGGTAAGATCCTCATGCAATTGCATTGAAACGAGGTCTTCCAGTCCATCCTGGTAGTCATCTGGATTCGAGGACTCTCGGGACTCCTCCCTGCCTTTCGCTGAAGCCCCTTTCACGTCCGAGGTATCGAACCGCACCGAAGGCTTCTTCGCTCTGGTGGATCGAGTGCGCCGCTTCTGCGGCTCCGGAGATTCTTCGACCTCCTCCTCCTCCTCCTCTTCCTCCCGATTCCCAACACCGTCATCTTCTGACGCCGACACGTATTTCGCTCTCCGGACACTCTTAGTTGTGGATCCATTCTGCCTCGGCGTCGAGGCCGCCGCGCCCTTGCCCGATGGCGTCTCCACGATCTCGTCTCCATAACGTTTGGGCACTTTTCGCTGCCGACCACTTGACCGTACTCCAGCTCGCGACGGGTTCTCTGTTGCAACCGTCTCTTCAGCTTTATTGTTGTGGGCGTTATCATCCTCCACCGCTGGAGCACCTTGGGAGGATCGTCGGCGTTTCGATCGCGCAGAAACTGGCGGTGATCTTGGTTGCTCGTCAACCGGTTGCGCCTCCTCCGCTTCGGTCACTGCCTTGGAATTCTTATCTGGCGTAGGTTGCGACTGGTCTGTCGGAGCATTGATAGTATCATCGCGCATTTCCACATCTCCATCTTCATCCACGGCCTGTACATTCGACACCCTTCTCCTCTTGCTCGCGCGCGAGTCCTTCATTGTTGACGCCCGTCGGTATTTCGCCTTTATCTGGGTTCAAGGGTTTACTGTCGAGCTGCTAACTACCGAAAACTTGAGAGCTGTGTATTCATTTCACGGGGCCCGGTTTGTAGGGAAAAAAGTGTGATTGGCGAGTAAGTTGCACGGTTGGTTTATCGGCGAGAAGGGGAAGGATAGATAGGTAGTAACCTAAGGTGCGGAGAACGAAATAATCTCCAATGGCGGCCGATCGGTGCCCAATTGGGGGATGAAGGTGCGATTCGCGATTTTGCTAAATGAGCTGACTTTCATGCAGTCAGAATCCAACAAGTATTCTCCAGGCCACGCTGAGGAAAATGCTGTCGGAGGAGCAACCAGGGTTATGGGAGTTTGTTTCGGACTTTCGGCCTCCTCCAAGGCGGAGAAGCATTAATGGGGAGAGACGAAATCTTGCAGCCTCAGGCAGCAGGCGCGACGCGCGGTCATGTGAGACCTCGTTGAACTGTAGCCAGATTGCCATTCTTGCTTCTCGTCCAGAAGCCCTCTCAAGGTTAAACTGGAACCTTGTTGTGGAGACCATTGAAGTTTGTCTGTGTCGGAACACTATAGGCTTGAAGGTTTGTTGACGGGTCCATTTAGTCTGTGTCAAGTCTTCGACTTTGAATTGAGGATGGTAAGATGAAGTATATATCTCGTCTCCGCAATTGACAATCCCAATCAAATGCTCTTTTGCAAGACCCAACCAGGTAACGAAGACGAAGCCAATCAAAAGGGGAGCGAAAGAAAATAAGAGATGGTGAATGGACCATGATACCACAAACTTAAGTGACAAGGCTGAGCATTTACCACTGCAGTGAACAACTGACAACCATTGAAACAACAGCCGTCAACCTCGGCTACTTCCCCTCCAGCAACTCCCCCAACCGACGCAAGCGTATAGATATGCGTCTGTGGTCGACTTCATTGTCCAGACTTGCATACCACATGAGCCCATACTAGCCCAAGCCCAACGATTTTCAAATCCACAATCCAGAGATATCTTCAAGACAAGATGCCTGTACCCACCACCCGCGCATACAACGAATTGGACGAGTTCGAACGTCACGTCCACAGCCTAACCGAGGGTCCTCCCCCCTTAGACCCCGACAACAAAGTATGTATACTGTACTGTACTGTACTGTGTAGCTACATGGCTCCCGATCCCAAGTGCTTTGTATCACTAATGATTTGGCGCCCAACAAGACATGGGACTACTCCCCGCAAGCCTGCAACCTGCGCTTCGAGTCCGCGACTCGTGGTGCCGGGGCCGGCGGCCCCGCACGATGCTCCTACCTGTTCACCACCGTGCCGGCGCTCTGTAACTTCGCCGGCAACTTGCACGGCGGCTGCGCCGCCACCATGGTGGACTGCCTCACCTCGGTGCTGATCCTGGCGCTGTCGAGCCCCGGCCGCTTCTCGACGGCGGGGACCACGCGAAACCTCCACTTGACCTACATCCGTCCCGTGCCCGTGGGGACGGAGATGCGGCTGATCTGCGAGATGGTCAATATGGGCCAGCGGATGGCGCTGGTGAAGGCGGAGATCTGTCGCGCGGAGGATGGAAAGGTCTGTATTGTGGCGGACCATGAGAAAGTCAACCTGGATGGCTCGTCGATGTGAAGAGGGACTGACTGGCTGGCTGGGAGGGGCAATGTTGGTTTGTTGCACCCGTCGGTCGACACTAGCGCTTGTTGTACTACTTCCTCTCTCTTCTATCTACTTGCAGAGCCGTTTTCTCTGACCTTCGGGATCCTTCTGCTGACTGTGGTCTTCTGTGTTGTCGACGCTACTTACGATAGAGCATTTTTTTACAGCCCTATGTGTTCAACTCTCAGAACAACAACTCTTATTCACAAAGTGGTGTGGTGCTATGCACCTGCGAGCTGGGTTGATATGAACATATGTAGACCTGTCCCTACTGTAATAATATCGTATGCCAGAGACCAAGGGAGCGGACTGAGTCCAAGAGCAATATGTGGTATGTTTCATGGGCGTGAAGGAAAGTCCAAGAGGAATTATGGCTCAAGTCAAAAACGCGCATCCGAAGCGACAAAAAAATTACTGTACCCTAGTATGCAAATGCTGGAGGCTGATTTACTCCACAAGTTTCTGATCTTCCCGGAGACCCTCGACCTTCAACTCTTCGCCCGTCGCACGACGGTAGATGTCCCGGACATCATCTATGAAGATATCAGCAAAAAGGCTCAAAACCTCTCTCTCATGGAATCCGCAAGGCTTACCTGTTGTGGTCTCGAAGTGGGAGGTAGCATCGTAGCTCTTGGAGATGAAGATGTTGTCCTTCTCGCCACTCTCGATGGGCTCGTACAGAGGAATAGGAGCACTGAAGAAGGTCTCCTCAATCTTACCCAAACGCTCGAATCCAGGCTCCAGTTCGATGTGGTGGTTGGCATCGCTCTCGGCAATGGTAGAGACAATGGCGATATAGTATCCCTTGGGGCAGACATTGTGTGCCGAAGAGACCATAGCAATGTAGATATCTGAATTATATTAGTACGTCGTGTGATCAGAGGCGGTTGCAAATAAACATACCATGCTTTCTTCCGACCTGAGACTGAGGGATGATAAGTTGCAACGAGTCGCTGCCGTCGGTCTTATCGATGGGGTGGTTGAGGATACAGATGGCCTTCAACAAGTGGCCAGTAACGCGGACCTTGCCAGGGAAGTACGAGGGGTCGGCGAGAATCTTCTTCGTCTTAGTGGTGAAGCTCATGGTCTCGCCCTCGTTGTCACGGTCCTTCATGGTGGCCTTGATTCCGGACACCTTGCCGCTCTCATCGTAGAGGACCTCATCCACGGAGGTGTTGAGCATATAAGTACCGCCATAGATAGCAGAAAGACGAGCGAAACCCTGGGGAAGCTCACCCAGGCCGTAAAGGGGATAGATGTATGGCGACTTGCCGTAACGGGCCATGGAGTTGACATACAGGCGGATGCGGTTGATGGTTTCGGGAGCCGCTCCGGGCTTGAGGAAGTATTCATCGGATTGGTAGAGAGCCATGGAGTGACCAATGAAATCGCGAGTGTTATCCTCCAAGCTGAACTTGTCGTAGACCTCCTTCATCGTGCACTGGGTGATGTCGAGGCCTATCCCATGTCAGTGTCATGAGGTAGTAAAAGCACAACTTCTACGAACCTTGGTGAGTGGAGGGATTGCTCTCGTTGAATTCGCCCACCCACTCCAAGAACTTCTTGGCTCTCCGCTTCTCAAACATGCCCATGAGGGAAGAACGCAGAGCTTCACCGGCATCCGAGGGCACCTTGGCAACGGTGGCCTTGGGACCCTTTCCTTGCTGGACGTAGCTGCCCGCAATCTGCTTGAACTCGAGGTATCTCGTGACATCGGTGGAAACCAGAATGTTGGTCAAGTCGCCATTGGCCATCAACAGCTTGGGAACCAGGTCGATGTTCCAGTCGTTGACACGGCCATACTTCTTCCAGGGCTCCTCGCCGGGGCGAACGTTGCCGTACTTCTTAAAGAGCTGCAAGGTGTAAATCAACTGTTAGCAACACTGACACAGAGTATGAAAGAGGCTGTAGATACTCACAGTCTCAATGTTAACAGAGGCAGCCTCTCTGAACGCTTGGTTAGTGATTTGTGTGATAGCAAAGGTGGTGGGAAGATAGCTCCGGCGGAGCTGCCCAAACTTACCCTCCGTAGTGATCATTACGGTCAATGTGAAGGACCTTGTTTCCCTTGACACTCAAAACACTGTAGAAACCATGAGCAACTGGAATATATCCGACAGCGGTATGGAGGACTTACCCAGAAAGCACACACTCGGTCAAACCTGCGGAGGGGGGAGGGGGGTCAGTATAGCTTGGGTGGAATGGCGGGGTAGTAACATACCGGTGCCGAGCACCACGACATCATACTCGGGGGCGATCTCATCCATGATGTGAGATAACGCTGGAAATCAATGACAATGTGCAAATGAGTCTCCAAAGGAGTGATAGGAGGATGGGAATAAATATGGGCAGTAAGTGTATAGGGGGGAGAAGATGGAGAGTTATGAAGCACGGTGAGTTTAAAGGAAAGGAAAGAAAAGAGGAGAGGAGGAGGAGGGAGAGGAGGAGGAGGAGCAGGCCCGTCGAAAGGAGGCCGACCCGTCAGTCTAAGGCAGTCCAAGGGTAGATTTGGAACCCCCCGCGGATCATCGATCACCTTCTCGAACCCGTTATTATTTGACGCCCGCCCACCCAGGCTCCACCAAGGCAATTAACGTTGGCTTTTTTTCAGGGCGACTGCCAGACCTTGAACCTCCTTAGACTCTTAGACTCACGGGTTATGGACTTGACTAGACTAGACCACGAGCTCTTGGACGGTTGAGACCAAACCAACTACTCATACTACGACTGCGACAATAAATACGACCCGACTATTGTATGGTAGGCACCAAGACAATGGACCCGTAGACCAAGTTAATTTATCGGATGAATCATGAGCCCCTCTCCCAATTTCTTCTTCTGTGACCTCCTGAAACTCCTGCCCCTTTTCCCAGTCGGACTACGTAGCACATAGCACATCGCCAATCGCCAATATTCTCACGGGGATTATTGCTTTCTGCTATGGACGGTCTACTCCGGACTGGCCAAAGTGACTAACAGCCGACCCCGGCAACTATTTGCACGCTATCCATATCGGTGCCCTAATGGCTTGATTATTTGCAATAGCCATCGGAAGTTTCCCCTTCCAATCATTCTTCTATGGATGTCTTTCAATAAATTCACAGACATTTCTCCCTATGATCTGAGCGCAATGTATAGATTCTGAAGCAAGCCAATGCATGGTAAAAAAAAAGGGGAAGTTGCAAACTATACTACATACAATAATACAAGACCAGTAAGGTGGACTTCCGTCAATAGAGCCCTAAACTGTGTCTTCAATGACATAACCAATGGTGGAATTTACGCTTTCTCAGCCTGCTCAGGCTTCTCAAGGTTCTCAGACTCCTCAGACTTCGCAGGGTAGGATGCATCCTGAGTACCTTCATGCTGCGGCCGGTATCCATTCTTGTAGAGCTTCTGAGCATCTTCCCAAGCGTACCACCTTTCTCGCAGAACGTGCTTGATGCCGTTTTGCGTAACGCGAACCTAACGGATCCGTCGAATGTCAGCAACCATACTGATCCATTGGATAATGAGGCAAAGGTCTGGATCGACGTTGCGAACTTGCATCGATTGTAGCCTATGCGAAGGGGCAATGACATACCACACGGTCTCGCTCGTTCGCCTCGTATTCACCATAACCGGCCTTCAGTCTCTCTCTTTCCAAGTTGGAGGTGGCTATGCGGTTGCGCTCCTTGACGCAGACCCACCACAGAGAGTGGAGGTCATCCCACGACTTCTCGCGGAGTTCCTGAATCGACCATGAACGACCTAAGAGATTGGAGAATGAGTTGACTGGGTCAGACTAATCCTTCAGGAAGAGAATTGGAGAAACGAACCGTGGGCGGTATCATATTCCGGGCTGCTCAATGCCTGTCGGTCCTTGGGGAAGAATCCCCAGAGTCCATGGTCGGGGGTAGGGTGACGCTTTTCGACTTCGCCGCGAGCGACGGGCTTGGGCAATGGGTACTTCGACACACCCAGCTTGAATTTCGGGCCGGTGCGGTGGATGGCGGACACACCGCGAGACTTGCTCAGGTCACGTCCGTGGCCCGCGGCGGCAGCGGTGGACGAAAAGTTCGAGGCCTGGGCCGGCGACCGATTGAGAGAGAAATGGAGGGACGGGGCGAGGTATGGAGGAGGCAATTCACCCAGGGGAAAAGCGCCGGTCTGGCGAGCCAGACGCAGGACGGCCTGGCGATGCATTGTGAGGAGCGTAGCCTTCGTAGTCGGAGGGATCTCTAACACAATATGTCCGTTCTGCGGCCCCGAGGAATCAAAGGCTGACGGAGCGGAGTTTGGGCGGCTAGATCACGTGCAGGCGCCGCTCCAGGATGCTCCGTGCAACATCGACCCATAGGGCGAGCCAAGCGAAACATTCCATAGGCAAGGAAAAACGCGGTCGGCCAGCAAAGAGAATACCTAGTTCACATGAATCTATACTTAGGAATTAGTCTCTCCCAGTCTGGAAAGATATTGGCCCATGTATACTGCACAGATCGAAGCTACCTACCTAGTAGTATCTAGTAATCATTACTGGCCATGTCTTGCTTTTGGTAGTATCATGTGCATACAGAGAAACCTCCCCATACATGCTCATCCTGCCTACTCTTCATCGTCTTCGGCTAGAGATGAGCACTAACTAATCTGTTCACGACAAATTCTTAGTTTTGTACAAGGTAACGTGACCAGGAGTGTTCTGGATGCTCGTGACCCGAGCGGCTAGTCATGGATGGTCCGTGCATCAAAGAAGAAGCGCGCGGTTGCAGCCACTCCGCCTCCCAGTACCGGCGCAACAGTGTGGGTAGAGATCCTAGCTGCACATTTCCTTCTTATCGCTGTTACGCTGAAGCACTGACTGTCTTCGTGGAGTCCCGGTCCAAAACTTGACTTTTCCATAGAATCTACTGAACGCCCGCCTCTTTGCACAATGAACAGGCCAGGTTTGTCCTTTCCAACCTTCCCTTTGTCTTCGTCATGACTGGCCTCGCTGCTACGGCCGCATCATACGCCCTCGATCTTGGATACTGTGTTGCCTTCCATCGCCCCAACGTTCGTGTGGACGGTCCCGAGGGTGCTTGATGCACGGTACCGTGGCCGTTCTCTACTTGTGTTTCAATCGCAAAAATCCATTGATGGTTCCTGCCATGGGCAACCACGAGACCTAGCAGCAGCATCTCCGCACCCTCCCTTCCGGCCTCACTTGAAGGCAGTCGCAAGATGTCGAGATATTCTAGCAGAGGCTCTGACTGTGTCGCTGACCGCTTTTGCCCACTCTAGGAACAGGCCCACAACCCCTACGAGGCATGGCCGGCTTCCCCGCACAACAACAGGCACAAGCTCGAAACGCAGCATTAGCAACGGCGCGGTTACCGAACGGCAAGATCGGTGCGACCTTTTTCTGATCATGGCCATTCTACACACCCGCAAACTGACAATTGTGGCTGGCATAGGGAGCGGAGCGAACTGGAACTTCAACTTGCCTGTAAGCGGAACGCCAGGGATGCAAGGCAGTCAACAACGCAGCATCGGGACAATGGGCACATTCGCTCAAAGCTTAAGTGGATCCCAGCCCACTACGCCACTGGATCTCTCGTGAGTTTAGCACTCGACCTGTAGGGCTTGACTTTTATGGATCAGCTCATCGAGGATACCCATGTCGGTTGAGTTCATGACTGAGAATCATTGTTTCTCCTCACAGGGACTTCCCCTCGCTATCCGGCGCGGCTCCACAATCACAAACCCAAAACCCAAGCCATATAGTATGGGCAAATGCCAGCCAGCGTGCTATGCAGCAGACCCCTGTCCAAAGACCGCAACATGCTACGTCGCAAGCGCCTCAAAGACCACCTCAAACGCAACCCCAACACCCTCAACAGCAATCTCAGCCCGCACATGATGACGTATTCCCCTCCGGCGCGCAGTTCGCCAATCGTTTGGAAGATTTCCGGAATGGTGGTCAGGGTATCAGTGGTCAGCTGAGTGCCGGTGGACAGCCGCAGACGGGCAATATTGAAGAATTCCCTCCGCTCGGACGTAATGCGCCTGCAGACCTTAGTCAGGACCGAAGAGGATCGCTGATGCAGGGTGCGGGACTTGGAAACTACAGCAGTGGTATGCCATTTTCTGGAGTGAACCAGTCCCAATCTGCACAAAATCGCAACATGATCGCCGCTTCCATGAACGGACAAGAACGAATCATGTCCCCTGGTGGTGCAAGCTCAACAGGTAAGTCGCAGTGGAGCGCGTTGGCGCCGCACGGAGCGCTAAGGCCACGTTCTAGGTATAGACAACTCGCGATCCCCTGTGAATCAAGGCTCTAGCAGGCTTCTAGCCCCCGAAAAAGAGGTATTGACCCCGACTCGGTGACATTTTGGCTCTGAAACTGACGAACTATAGCAGGAGGTCAACAACTCTGTAGCGTCTAATTCCGCCGGTTACAGTGAACAACCAACAATCATGCGACCGCCAGGGTTTCCGGCTACGGGTAAAGAAGCGTCTGCTGGGACTGCGCAACCGGTCGATCAATCGCCTTTCGCGGAAATGAGCGAATTGGACAAGTTCGGGCTAGCGGGACTGTTGCGCATGATCCATAGCGATAATGCGGATGTTTCAAGTCTGGCAGTAGGCCAGGATTTGATGACGTTAGGGTTGGATTTGAACCAGCCGGAGTATGCATTCTACCATACCCTATGCGAAAAACATGTCGACTGACTCCTTTAGACCATTACATACGTCATTCGCTTCACCATTCGTCGCGTCCATGACAGGCGCCCCTCTGGAGCAAGATTTCGCGCTTCCTTCATGCTACAGCGTGGCTAACGTCCAACCGTTGCAATCGCGGATTCCGAGTTTTAGTGATGAAACGCTCTTTTACATCTTCTACAGCATGCCCCGAGATCTCCTACAAGAAGTTGTAGCCGAGGAACTGATGGGTCGGAAATGGAGATATCACAAGATCGAGCGGTGCTGGCTGACTCGTGATGAGACGTATCCCGGCCCTGTTGACGTGGAACGTGGTGTCAGTGAAAGGGGGGTTTACCTCTTGTGGGATCCTACCAGCTGGAAGAAGATCAGAGTATGCCCCCTCGCCATGCCCTCATTTTGATCTTGTCTTCATAGTAACATACTAATCTTGCGATCTGCAGCGTGAGTTCATCCTTCGCTACGAGGATCTGGACAACCGTATGGATCCCAACCGAGGGCTTGCGCGCGTCGGATTCCCGCACCACGGGTCATGAAAATCGACACGGACCAGTCAAGGTGGAATGGGGTCAGCAACGGCGTTCGGGATCACTGATTGTTTCCGTAAACAGTCGCTCTAGATGTTACTAGTAATAGCGGAGCACCCGGTGTTCTCTACATTCTGTGGGAAAGTACCTTAGTACATATCTCAACCTCAATCAATGACTCCGATGATCTGAAGTTCGGTTCTTGGTGACTATAATATGCGCACATTATATTGTAGATTGGAGAATCATAGGTAAACTTCCCTCAATTCTCTTCACTTACTTCCCACCGCAACAACAGCCGACGGCCCCATATTTACTAGCCCATCTACCCCGAATCTCTCTTCCAGATACCTCTGCACCACCAATGGTGCTTCCGCCTGATACCGCTCTCGCTGTTCCTGAGTCCACAACTTTTCCATCACCAAACTCAGCATACTCCGTGAGAGCTGCACAAATTCAGAAATCGGAACTTCGACCTGCTCCGTCACAGAGGTCACCCGAACCTCTTTGAACCCTGCCTTCTCAAATCGGGACCTTACGAACGATTCCGAATCCCAGCCAACGTTATGCATAGCCAGGAACTCCTCTACGGTTGGGAACTTCAGGTCCTCAGACATTCCAGTGACAGCGGATCGGAGGAGAGACATCCAAGTCGCTATGCAGGAAAGTCAGTACCTCAGTCAACTGGTAAGTTCTCGGTAGAAGACCGGAGGGCACATTACCGTATTTCCAGGTCGTCGTCGCCAACATTCCCCCCGGCTTCAGGATCCTATAGCATTCTTCGCCACGCACAAAACGATTGGCACGTCAGGAAATCCGTTCCAGCGCGTCCACTGAACGATTCACACTGGAGCACAACTTACCATTCATCGCCGCCTCCGGGTCTGGGAATAGAGTGAAGGCTACAACAACGCCTCGCAGGTCAGCCTTGACCCTCACCGTCTCATGTTGGGGCGGAAACCAACCGAAAGCCGCGAATATATCGGTAAACCACTCATCCGGAAAGTCGGTGCTCTGCGCATTCACCACCTTCGCTTCCGCGTTGGGCCATTTCTCTCGCTCGATGCGCTGCCGGGTGGCCTCGATCATCGTCTCGCTCAGATCGCCGCACGTCAAGCTCCAGCGCCTCTTGCTCTCGTCGTCCAGTGTGCGGGTGAGCGTGCTGGAGACGATGCCCAGGCCGCAGGCGTTGTCGAGAATCACGCGCGGGGTTCCGGAGCGTGCTCGCGCCGCGATGCGGGCGTGTTCGATCAGAGATGCGGCGAAGGGGCCGGTGAGTTTCTCGGCGATGTAGTAGTTGGCTAGGAACTCGGGGGTTTGGTAAGATGTGTACTTGAGTTTGGGGTGGGAGGTGGCCATTGTTTGGTGGGATGGTTGGGGATCGGGGCTTGGAGAGAGGGGATTAGCGGTTGCAGAACTCGAGAAGGGGGGTTGAGTGCAAAAGAATTGATGGATGAGATGAAATGGACGAGCTTGGTGAGTACTTCTTATATTACTTTTTTTTCCATGCCCTTCTTCGTGTCTGCTGGCTGCTGCTGGGGCTGCAGATGAATGTCTCCGAGATGTCTCCGGAGCACCTTGAGGACGAAAGTCTGGTATGAGATGATTGGTTCTTAGCTAGGAATGGTAAAAATCCCTGAGACCTGGGGTCGTAGCAGTTCGTCTAATGATAAAGGGAGCTGGATTGTTGGGGCGATGTTGATCCTCTGAGACATACTCGTAGACTAGTAGACGTCATGATGCCATGAAACTCGTATTCCAGTGTAGGCGGGGAGTATCGGTGTGCTATGCCACGATCATTTTGCAATATCGCACAAGAGAACTAGAACCGTATAACAAGAACTGCAAAGGCATGGCATCTCTAAGGTACTCTGTTTAAGAAGGTTATAAACGATTTCGATTACGTTTATTCAAGGACGATTGCTGCTATCCCGGTGTTGGATGTACAGTATAGCTTCCGCATGCACTGGTTGTTTTCATAACCATATTGCCATCGAATGTAAAGGCGCTCAACTCAAAATACCGAGTATAGAAAGATCAAAGGTACTTGCCACATCTAGTGGTTAGACACTAGGACATGGTCAGTTACCCCAAGGGCTTTGTAGTATTTTCATGAAGCATCGATCACGAGCTTGATTGCATTGATGCCTCTCAAATACTCTCTCCGACAGTCCGCCTACTGACCGAGAATGGAGCAGAGACCTACAAGTGACAACTACGATATGGTGTGACTGCCCATCTCTGTTTCGGAGTGCCCTGCTGCAACTCACTCTGAGGTTATTGTTGTACTATGTAGGCGAAGAACCACAAGCATTGTGATTGGTTGAGTTCTACGATGACCATCGGAATCACGTGCTGCCCCTCCATGATTACATTATCCAGATCACAGGCTAAGCCCAATGGAGCAAACAGTAAACACGCTGCCCGCCGCCGGCAAAACACCGCCCGCGAAAACAATTCCCGATCGAACCAGCGACACACACCCACCCCCCTCATCGCCTATGCACCCAGAATTGTAGTTGATGGGGCAGAATCCGAGTCGCAGCCATGAGGATTACAGAAATTATCATTGATGTGAGTCCACTCTCCCCGTCCGCAAGAGATACATGTGAATGAATGTGAATCACTGACTCCGTTCGATCTCTACAGGGCTTCAAATCGTATGCCGTGCGTACGGTTATCTCAGGATGGTATGCGCTTACTGGGTCGCTGAATCAACTTACTCGATCTGCGAAAAATCTCTGGGAATGAGCAGCTGATGGTTTACACTTTTTTTGTCTCCAGGGACGATTCCTTCAACTCCATCACCGGCCTGAACGGTAGTGGAAAATCCAACATCCTCGACGCCATCTGTTTCGTTCTCGGTATCACGAACATGAGCACCGTCCGCGCCCAGAACCTCCAGGATCTCATCTACAAGCGCGGTCAGGCCGGTGTCACCAAGGCCAGCGTGACCATTGTCTTCGACAACCGCGACACGGCCAAGTCGCCCATCGGCTTCGAGGAGTATGCGACCATCTCCGTGACCCGCCAGATCGTCCTCGGCGGCACGAGCAAGTATCTCATCAACGGCCACCGCGCGCAGCAGCAGACCGTGCAGAACCTGTTCCAGAGCGTGCAGCTGAATATCAACAACCCCAACTTCCTGATCATGCAGGGCAAGATCACCAAGGTGCTGAATATGAAGGCGGTCGAGATCCTGTCGATGATCGAGGAAGCGGCGGGCACGCGCATGTTTGAGGATCGGAGGGAGAAGGCGGTGAAGACCATGAGCAAGAAGGAACTCAAACTGCGCGAGATCGAGGAGTTGCTGAAGGAGGAAATCGAGCCCAAGTTGGAGAAGCTCCGGTCCGAGAAGCGAGCGTTCTTGGATTTCCAGCAGACCCAGAACGACCTGGAGCGCTTGACGCGGCTGGTTGTGGCCCACGATTACCTGAAGAGCAATGAGCGGCTACGTGTGACGGGGGAGGAGTGTGAGAATAAGAGACGGAGGGTGCAGGAGCTTGAGGACAGCGCAACGAAGCTCAAGGGCGAGATCGCCCACTTGGAGGACGATGTGAAGAGAGTCAAGGCCGCTCGTGATAAGGAGCTCCGTAAGGGCGGCAAGTTCCAGGCCCTGGAAGACGAAGTGAAGTCTAACTCGCACGAGCTCGTCCGATTGACTACGGTATTCGACCTCAAGAATGCTAGCATCGCCGAGGAGAAGGAGAAAATGAAGGAATCCCAGAAAGCAGTTAGCGACCTGGAAAAGGCCCTTAAGGAGAAGAAGAAGGTCTACGATAAGATGCAGGCCGAGTACGATGCCGCCAAAGCAGAACTGGACGCCCAGACCTCCGAGGTAGAGCAGAAAGAGGAACTACTGCAAACACTCCAGACCGGTGTGGCTTCGAAAGAAGGCCAGGAGAGCGGTTATCAGGGTCAGCTGCAGGATGCCCGTAATCGTGCTAGCGCAGCTGCGACGGAACAGGAGCAAGCCAAATTGAAAATCGCGCACTTGGAAAAGAGAATCAAGGAGGAAGAGCCCAGGGCGAAGAAGGCAAAAGAGCAGAATTCCGGTCTCCTCAAAGAACTGGAAGGATTGAAGTCTCAGGCGAAGAAGCTAGAGGCTGAGCTTACTAGGCTGGGATATGAGCCAGGCAGAGAAGAACAGCTTAACCAGGAGCAGGCGGAGCTGCAAAGGGACATCCGCGAGCTGCGCCGGAGAGCTGACGAGCTCCAGAGGAAGGTCGCAAATATCGATTTCCAATACGCTGATCCTCACCCTCATTTCGATCGCTCAAAGGTCAAGGGTCTTGTTGCGCAGCTTTTCGCCTTGGACAAGGAGAAGGTTCAAGCTGCAACTGCGTTGGAGATTTGCGCTGGTGGACGCTTGTACAACGTTGTCGTTGATTCTGCCGAGACTGGTACCCAACTTCTAAAGAACGGCAGGCTTAAGAAGCGTGTGACAATTATTCCCTTGAACAAGATCTCGTCTTTCATGGCCTCCGCAGAGAAGATCGGAGCTGCTCAGAATATCGCCCCTGGTAAAGTTGACCTTGCCTTGTCACTAATCGGTTACGACGAGGAAGTTACGGCGGCAATGAACTATGTTTTTGGCAATACCTTGATCTGCCAGGACGCTGAGACGGCCAAGCGTGTCACTTTCGATCCATCCGTTCGTATCAAGAGTGTGACGCTCGAAGGCGACGTCTATGATCCTTCGGGTACACTGTCTGGTGGCAGCTCCCCGAACTCAAGTGGTGTGCTCGTGACGCTCGGGAAATTGAATGAGATCACCAGAGAGATCCGCAGCAAAGAGCGACTCCTCGCCACCGTCGAAGAGACCATGAAGAAGGAAAAGAAGAAGCTTGACGCAGCCCGAACGATCAAGCAGGACCTGGATCTCAAAACGCACGAGATCAAGCTTACAGAAGAGCAGATCAGCGGCAACTCGTCTTCAACGGTAAGAGAAGTCTACGATGCATATCTCAAATCACACAATTCACAACAGCAGCTCACTGGAACTAGATCATTCAAGCCGTCGAAGAGATGAAAGCGAATATCGAGCAGCTGAAGCAGAACATTTCTGACGCGAAGACTCGACAAACAGAAGCATCCAAGGATATCAAGCGAATCGAGAAGGACATGAGCGAGTTCAACGACAACAAGGACAGCAAGCTGGCGGAGCTGCAAGCCTCCCTGGACTCTCTTAAGAGGAAGCTTTCTAAGAACTCCAACTCCGTGAAGACCCTACAGAAGGAACTCCAGAACTCCAGATTGGAATTGGAGCAGGTTGGCAGTGACCTGTCCGCGGCGGAGGAGCAGAGCTCCGAAGCCGAAAATACACTGAAGGCTCAGCTGGAGGAGATTCAGTCATTGAAGAGAGAACAGGCTCGGGTCAAGGTAGGCAAGCGAATGATTGCAGTGGCAAGTTGCGTGCTAAAAATGTCATAGGATGCACACGACCTTGCACAGGCTCAGCTTGATGACGAACGAGCCAAGCTTAGCGGCTTTGATAACGAACTACGCGAGCTCGAAGTGGCGATGAAGTCTAAAGGCTCCCAGATAACTGAAGGCGGTCTCGAGATGCAGAAGCTGGGCCATCAGCTGGAGAAATTACAAAAGGACCAGCAGGTGGCTGCGCAGACGGTTGCCCATATGGAAAACGAGCATGAGTGGATCGCGGACGAGAAGGATAACTTTGGACGATCCAACACGCCCTACGACTTCAAAAATCACAACATTGCCGAGTGCAAATCAACTCTGCGGAATCTCACGGAGCGGTCCCAGGGTATGAAGAAGAAGATCAATCCCAAGGTCATGAACATGATCGACAGCGTGGAGAAGAAGGAAGCTGCGCTGAAGAACATGATGAAGACTGTCATTCGGGACAAGAGCAAGATCGAGGAAACGATCATCAACCTGAATGAATACAAAAAGGAGGCTCTTCACAAGACATGGGTTAAGGTCAATGGTGACTTCGGTCAGATCTTCTCAGAACTTCTGCCGGGCAGTTTCGCCAAGCTGGATCCTCCAGAGGGCAAGGATATTACCGATGGTCTGGAAGTCAAGGTCTCCTTGGGTAAGGTCTGGAAGCAGAGCTTGACGGAACTGAGTGGTGGACAGAGGTACGTGAAACCATACGGAGAAAGACTTTGCGTGTATGGACACTTACAGATGAGCAGGTCTCTCATTGCCCTTTCCTTGATCATGGCGCTGCTGCAATTCAAGCCGGCCCCTATGTACATTCTGGACGAGGTTGATGCCGCTCTGGATCTTTCACACACACAGAACATCGGCCGCTTGATCAAGACGCGGTTCAAGGGATCTCAGTTCATCGTGGTGTCGCTGAAGGACGGTATGTTCCAGAACGCCAACCGTATCTTCCGCACGAGATTCAGCGAGGGTACCAGTGTGGTCCAAGCTTTGACTGCTGCGGACCTTAAATAAGTTCGTCCTCCACAGACACTTGATTCTTCGTTTGTGCATACTTCTTTTGGGCTTTTCTGGTTAAGGACTGGGACAGGAAGCGTTATATGACCGGGTCATGGGGGTTACTGCATGAGGTGTTTTCGGATAATGTATATGAATCTGGATGACTTTGCTGTTACAATTTAATGACATCTGTTGATAGTAACACGGCATTTTTGAAATAGTCGAGAGTGGTGTATATGTACTACTCAAACGTACGAATAGAGTACGAGTTGGTAGGCAGGATGCCGTCAGCGGAAGTAACTAAGTTAGTGAACTTCATACGGAGTTATCCAGCAGGGATTCCGCCCTCCCGTTCCGCCCTCCCGACTGCTCCACCGCCACCACATCGCCGCTCTCCCTAATCTGCCGCGGCTTTCCTCGACTTATCCAACATCCCCCTCCCTGGAAGCGTCTCCACCCGGTATTTACCTTTTAGCGACAATTTGCCCCTGTTGCGGGTGACGTGAGGCCAGAGTTATTCTTCCACTCATTTTCGGCGATCTCACGCCTCTCACATCTGACATCCCTCGAGTCCTCCAACACTGACGCAGTCCCCTCCTTCACACGTGACCCATCACCATGCCTGACGAAGAACCGTCCCTGAACATCCCCTCCCTTCTCACCCTCGCCGTTGTCTCTTTCTTCGTGATTCGATGGTTTTTCAACCGTGACGGAGATGCTGGGGCCGGAACCGGTCGCAGCCGCACGCGAGGAAATGGCGTCGATCCAGCCCACGTCGAGCAGATCTCGCAGATGTTTCCTCAGCTCAGCCATCGCGAGATCATGTGGGACTTACAGCGCAACGGAGGGAACATGGCCGCTACTACGGAAAGAATCCTGACGGGCCGTGGCCTCGAAGTGGTAAGTCTTGTGCCTAATGTGGTAGCACTCTGCTACTGTTCACCCTCTCTTGCCGGAGGGAGGGAGAGACTCAGCAGTCGGAACAAATGTTCAAACTAACGCCGCATGCAACCTCGATAGCCCCCTCCATCGTTCCAACCCCAGATCGCCATCCCGACCCCTACCGCGCCAGTACAGCCCGCCACCGCTGCGCCCAAGGCAGACGGCCAGGACCTGATCTCTCGGTACAACCTTCGCTCGAAAGTCGGCGCAGACGAGGACGCCGCGACCTCACAGGCTCAGTCCTCCACGGGTTGGTCGCAGAGCAAGGAGGAGCGACAGCGCTTGCTCCAGAAGCGCAGGGACGACATGATCTTGGCGGCGAGGAGGAAGATGATGCAAAAGGACCAGACGGCTGCTGCTCAATGAGGGCCCCCCCTTTTTCGATGTGGCTCTGCGCCTAGGCTCTTCCCTCTCTACCATTCACTATCTCTTCGTTGTGACTTAGCACGGCCTGCATATATGCATGGGATCGATCGTTTCGGGCTTTCATCGCTTCAGGCTTCTCTCCCAGTCAAATTTTGATTGTCCTTTCCCTTTTTCTTTTTTTTGTGACCTGGCCTTTATTAGCTCTCGTCGTTAGTTTTATACCTTTGCTTTTTTTTGTCGGCGTTGAGGATGGTTCAAGATTCAATCAATGCTGACAGTACCTTTTTCGGCTCGGCTCCGACAGTTCCCATGTTTCGGGGGTGATGGTGTTGACTTTACTGCAAGTTGCTGTAGGTTGCTGTCCCTATTGGACGGATTCAACCTTTCTTGCAGGGCGCAGCTTGTTCATACGGCGGGGGATTGTATCATTTCCAAGTAAATGGACCAGATTGATATGCACTGTATGCGGTGTAGTAAATCTGTCATCAAAAGAATACGCGAGGGTATATATACATATGACTTTCCCGGTTGGGTGCTGCAAAATGCCATGAACAAAAAAAAAAAAGTACTCTATGTCTCCATAAACGCCGACTGCAGATGAGCAGCCCAGTGTCAAAAAGGAAGGGGCCGTCATCCCGAGATCTAGAATTCCATTTCATCGTCATCGTCCTGCGTCGCATCGTATCCACCGTTAGCCATCTCCTCCGCCAGCTCCTCCCTCCGAGCCTGTTCTCTGGATGCGCCGATCCGTCTGAGGACCAAAAAAGTTAGCCAGCTGCAAGCAACCAAAGAAGAACCTTCCCCGTGATGTGCACGGGAAATAATCATACCGGAGCCCATCGACCACCCCGGAGATAAACCTCCGTCCCTCGCCGAGCTCGATCGCCCCGACGCCCGTCAGCGCCACGCCGCCTCCGCCCATCGCCGCGGCGTCTAGCGCGTCCACCCCGGACCGGATTTTGGCCATGCGCACCTCGCGCAGCTCCTTCAGCAGCCGGCGGGTCTGGTCGGGGTCCACCAGGTCGTCGCTCGCTGCGTCCAGAAGCATATTCCCGACCTCGAGCCAGTGGAAGGGCAGCGTTTGCAGCTCCTGCGGTGGGACATGGTCGCGCGCGACGTTCTGCGGCAGGAACGGCGGCGCCGGGTAGTACTTCTCGCCGTCCGGAGTGTAGCGCGGGGTGGCGACGGCGGGCTCGCCGCGGTCGTGGAGGAGGGGTTGGCCCGGTAGGGGCGGCGGCGGGGAGAAGGTGTCCTTGTACTCTTCGTATTGGGTCTCGATGTCCAGGATGAAGGAGAGGGACTCCGGATGGAGCCACGAGGGCGGGAGGATGTTGGCGCGTCGTTGGCGTTTGAGGAGAAGCGCGAGCCAGAGGGGGAGGGAGGCGCGTCGGGGGGGTATGAGAGGTTCAAGGGGACCCTGGTGTATTCAAGCTTTAGAATCTTCCATATGCGCTGAGAGAGGGAGATGCTGGTGCGGAGTGGAGAAAGGAGAGGTGGTTGTATAAAGACGCGGCTCGGTTACATGTGCGTGAGTGGTTTATGGAAAATCGACTATGAATGCGAATGGGGATATTTGAAGCATATCAGGAGTGTTTCCTCGATCGCTAACACTTACACCAAGCAACTCCAGCCCTTCCAGGCGCTGACGCGGCAGGATAGTGACCATCTCCATCTCGGCCAGAAAGGAGATCTCCGGGGGCGTGATGCCCCGCGGGAGGGGAAAGGCCATTGTCCCTCAGTCAGGCAAATTGGGCGATGGAAAGGGATGGAAGGCTTAGCAGAGGGACACGGTCCATGCCCTGTGATCGATCTCTAACAGATGAAAAGAGAGCAAAATGCGACAGACGAGCTGTTCAGTCATGCCATTCAAGATCAAAGAAAGATTGACAGGCGCGTGGGAAGGCGGTCTGTTTGCCCGGTTTGCAGCGGGATTTATTCTTCCCTTTTCGGAGCTGTCGGACTTGATCCTGGATGTCCTTTCCCCTCTAATTGTGAAAGCATGAGTTTCTTTTGAAAAGGCATACCTCATCATGAATGCGCAACCGAAGTCGGGCGTGGTGTTGGCCGCTCGCTATGCCGTGCCCTTTTGTTTGCTGTTGATCCCCATCTGGCTGAGCAGGATCAATGCTCATGTCCCCGAACCATATCTGGACGAAGCGTTCCACGTTCCTCAAGCGCAGGCTTACTGGGCTCACAAATGGACGCATTGGGATCCTAAAATCACCACTCCTCCGGGGCTGTATCTCTGGTCCTATGGGCTGTGCGCAGTTCTTCTGTTCCTTCGTGGTGCTCCTACGGAGCTTACCCCGGAAGTGCTGCGTGCGACCAACGTGGCAGCTACTGCCATTGCGCTACCGTATCGCTTGCAGACGTTGTTGGATAGATTGCGCAAGACTCGCAATACACGTCCCTCTGGGGCTTGGCTCAGCCATACGGTGCTGAACATCTGCCTCTTCCCGCCCATTTTCTTCTTTTCTGGGCTTTACTACACCGATATTCTTGCCTTGCTAGTGGTTGTTGAAGCATACAACTGGGACCTCAAACGTTCCGCAAACGGCGCGTGGGCTCCACTCAAAACCGGGGCTTTTATTCTCCTCGGACTAGTAGCGTTGGCGTTTAGACAGACGAACATTTTCTGGGGAGCCATCTTTCTAGGTGGACTGCAGGTTACCCGGCAGCTGAGACTGATATCTAAGCCGTGCCGGTCGTCGGGTCTCGCGGGCATTGCTCGACAGGGATGGCAGAATGAGCTGTACGACCCTCTCGTTTCGGAGGCTTCTATTGAAGGTGGGCTTTTTGTTCATGAGGCTTGTTGTTGGCTTGGTTGACAATTCTAGACTATTTCAAAACCTCTATTTCACTGCTAACGGTTGCCGTGGGTAATCTCGGCACCGTGATCAGTACTTCTGTTCCGTACCTCCTCATCCTCGCCGGGTTTGGTGCATTCGTCTTCTGGAATGATGGTGTTGTCCTAGGTGGGTTTATTCGTCTCCAGAAAGCCCTCATGTAGCTCACTGACAGTCCCCAGGGCACAAGGAATTCCACACTGCCGGCATTCATCTGCCGCAGATGCTCTACATCTGGCCCTACATTGTGTTTTTCTCCTGGCCACTACTCCTCGGACCTGTCATCAACTTGGCTCTTCCCAAGTCCCTCCTTCCACAGTTCATTGATTTCGGTTTCTCCGAGAAACAGAAGGGACTCCCAAAGCTGCTGACAGCACTTATTGTGATCCCAACTATGCTAGTTGTTGTCCACTTCAACACCATTGTGCATCCTTTCACGCTGGCTGACAACCGCCATTACGTCTTCTACGCTTTCCGGATGCTCCTACGAACCCATCCAGCGGTCAAGTACGCCGCTGTTGTCGTCTACTTCCTTTGCGCATGGATGGTAATCTCTGCCCTCGGTTTCTCCACTGCCCCTCAGCCGCCCCAGATGAGGCAGATTTCGCAACCTGCAGCCTGGCAGTACCCGGAGCAGCAGAAAGAGCCGACTCAGAAGAAGGCGGAACGCAAGCAGAAGACAGCAAAGAAGGCTGTCAAGGCACCTAAGCCGGCGGCACCCAAGCCGGAGCCCATTTCCGAGGAGGCATTCGCCAGGATCCAAGCCCACCTCATTCAGCGCCAGAAGCAGCAGCAAGGGGCGCCGCAGGTGAGCTTCGTGCTCGTCTGGCTCGCGGCCACGGCGTTGTCTCTCATTACTGCTCCTCTGGTTGAGCCACGATACTTCATCATTCCGTGGGTCATGTGGCGTCTTCACCTTCCGCCGCAGCCGACGCCGTTGGTGCACCGGCGTCCCCAGACTGCTATTGATGAACTCAACGCAAAGATGGCTACCAACTTTCCGTTGTTCTTGGAGACCTACTGGTTCTTGGTTATCAACGCGGTGACCGGATACATTTTCTTGTACTGTGGGTTCGAATGGCCGCAGGAACCAGGCAAGATCCAGCGGTTCATGTGGTGAGATTGGGGCTTGGTTGAGAGTGTATAGTAAATAGAATCGATTTAAAATAGTGTATTACTAGTATGATTAATTGACTATCTGTGGTAAACTAGCCAGACAACGTATCAAAGATGATAGTAGACCTTCGATGGTGGAATGGCAGCTGCGGTGGTACGCAAGCCGACAATTGATTGCTCCGCCCACTTCCTTCTCCGCACCAACCTCACTTCTCCAACTTTTTGTTCGCTTTCATTGAGTCTGCCCCACGATGGACGAACCAGACCGTCCTTCGAAACGAGCAAAACTTCTCGCGACAGCTACGAAGCCCGAGGGTTCTGACGGAGACCATGCGCCTAGTCATGACGATAGCACCGATCTCATCAAACCCCTAGCTTCGCTGCACCGCTCCATTACACCCCCATTGTCATCCCGCTCCCTCAGGGACCCCGCACGACCGCCACCAGCCCACGACTCCTCCATATCCTCTTCGTCCAGCAAAGCACAGCAACCATGCAGCCTGGACCAGAAAGTCCTCCCCTCGCCCATCCAACTCACCCACATCCGAGACTTCCCACCCTCCTCCGGCAACAATGTCGACACGGTCCGACTCCGCGAGATCCTAGGCGACCCCATGATCCGCGAATGCTGGCAATTCAACTACCTCCACGATGTAGATTTCCTGATGAGTCAGTTCGACGAGGACGTGCGAGCCCTTGTCAAGCTGAAGGTGGTGCACGGGTCGTGGAAGCGAGAGGCGCCGAACCGGGTGCGCATTGATGTATGTTTCTTCCCGTCACGAATTCAAGACCCCAGAGAATCACAGTTGACTAACACCTCCACCTCAGGAAGCATGCGCACGATACCCCAATGTCGAGGCGATCGTGGCCTACATGCCCGAAGCCTTCGGGACCCATCACTCCAAGATGATGGTTCTCTTGCGACACGATGATTGTGCCCAGTGCGTCTCTTTCCCGCTTCCCTAGTAAGAAGTGTACGTTTGTATGTGAATGGGGAGCTGTGAGCTGAACCTTGAGGAAATAGAGTTGTCATCCACACGGCCAACATGATCCCGGGGGATTGGGCGAATATGACCCAAGCGGTGTGGCGATCCCCTCTCCTGCCTCTGAGCACGAGGAGAGATACAGTTGATCCGAGCGATAGCGACGACTCCCAACAACTCCCCGGGTCCGGATCCAGGTTCAAACGAGACCTGCTGGCTTATCTGGGTGAGTATGGGTCCAAGAAGACGGGCCCGCTGGTCCGGCAACTGCGTCAGTATGATTTTGGGGCTGTGCGGGCGGCTCTCGTTGCCAGCGTGCCGTCGAAGCAGAAGTTGAGTGAGGCGAATGCGCGGGTCAAGACGCTTTGGGGCTGGGTGGCGTTGAAGGATGTGTTGAAGGATGTGCCTCTCGCCGTTTGTGATATCAAGAAGGAGGGCGAAGGCTTTGAGGAAAAGGAAAAGGAGGAGAAGGAGAAGAGGCCGCATATTGTTGTTCAGGTGAGTTTGAGGTTCTGTCTTTATCGGTGCTTGTGCTACTGCTACTACTGCAAATATGGGATCATGCTGATCTGCTCCAGATCTCCTCGGTGGCGTCACTCGGGCAGACAGACAAATGGTTGAGAGATGTCCTGTTCGCATCCCTGGCGCCTAAAAGAGAGGCCTCCAAACCGCGGTACTCTATTGTCTTTCCCACGCCGGATGAGATCCGGCGCTCCTTGAACGGGTACGGATCCGGTGGCTCTATCCACATGAAACTGCAGAGCGCGGCCCAGCAGAAGCAGCTACAGTATATGCGGCCCTTTCTGTGCCGTTGGGCAGGGGATGATGATGATGATCAGCAACCCGCCGAACCACGACGCGAAGCGGGCCGCCGACGTGCGGCGCCGCACATCAAAACATACATCCGGTTCTCTACGGAAGAGATGACCACGATAGATTGGGCTATGGTCACGTCGGCGAATCTGTCTACACAGGCGTGGGGTGCGGCGGTCAATGCGAACGGGGAGGTGCGGATCTGCAGCTGGGAGATCGGCGTGGTGGTGTGGCCGAAGTTGTTGAACAGAGGACCACCGGACACCGACACCACTGCTCCGGCGAAGACAGTGATGACGCCGTGCCATCGAACAGACACCCCCGCTGCCGCTGCAGACGATGCCGCCGTCACAGTCGGATTCCGGATGCCATACGATCTTCCTCTAACTCGGTATCACGCAGAAGACATCCCCTGGTGCGCCACAGCCAACCACAGCGAGCCCGACTGGCTTGGACAGACATGGGAAGGTTGAGAATGGAAAGCCCAAGCGGAACCAGAGCACTCGACATATATATATGACTTACCCAACACACACACACCACCCCCTCAACTCTATACAATCGACACCCCTACCTCAATTCGGGGATTCAACAACAAGACGGACGGCAGAATATGCTGCTTCGCTCATAACATTGCATAATCAAGAGGGCACACACACACTCATTCGACTATCCATAGGCCAAATGGAAGAGAGAATTGAACCAAGAAAAAAAGCGAGAACCCAAAGCAGATAGCAAAAAAAGTCCCCAGAGTTCCATAACCAACAAATGTAGGTATGTCTCAGTCACGCTTTCTTTCCGTCATCTACTGGGTACCGTACTTCTCGATGAGGTCGTTAACCTCCTTGATGTAGTTGGCCTGAGCGCGCTGCTGGCTGATGTGGCTGATCTCCTTCCAGGCGTTGTACTTGTACTTGGACTGTTTATGGTGCATGCTTAATTAGCCCACTTCTTCCTCAACCCCCCTTAGAGACTACCTTCCAGCCTCCAGGGGTAAATGCAAAACCAGTTTGGTATGGTACGGTCAACTCACCTCCAACTGATAGAAAGAAGGCTGAGCGGGCTCGTCGTTTTTCGAGCGCTTGAAGTACTTGTAAAGCTGTCGAGCAGAACAAAAGTAATCAGCATCGGCATCGGCAATTTAAAGATTTGATCATAGTTCTCCTTGGAGAAGCTCTTCTGGACACAAAAAGAAAACACATACAGTCAACATCTCGGTCTGCCCGGGCTCGGAGGCCAGCTGCTTGACGAGCAGGGTGGCGAACTCGAAGGCGCTCTGCAGGGCGGCGGCCTGCTCGCCCTCGACGGAGGCGCTGTCATCGCTGGCCAGGACGACCGCGATGGCGGCGGAGAAGGCGTCGGTGTTGACCTTGTCGGCGGCGGCCTGCACCGCGGGGGTGTACTGGGCCTTGGACTGGGCGGCCGAGAGGGCGGTGGTGAAGGCGGAGACGGACATTTTGGAGGGTGTTTTTCTTTTTTTTGTTTGCTTGTGAAAAGGGGGTTGGGGTTGAGGTTGAGGAGTGGGAATGGTAAAGGGACGAAAGAAGAGGGGAAATCAGATGGATTATTGATGGATTGATGGAGGGGGTGTGACTTGGTCAATGGTTGTTGTGGTGGGGGTGGAGGGGGTGGGTTTGTTTGGTTTGTTTGGGTTTGGTTTGGTGGGGTTGACGCTTGGAGAAAGAGGGGATTGTTGAGAGATTCACGTTTGTGTTTCTCATCCAATTGTTAGCTGTCCAGAAGATTAGCTGATTGGTTCGCAGCAGTAGTACTGTAGATGTTCTATTGATGACAGCTTTATGCCTATGTGCATCTAGGAATGATAAATTAACACCGGAATATGAACACAGAAAGGGGAAAACAGAATGACAACTCTAGCATCTGATCCATCCACCAACGCCCAACCGATTTGTAACTTGACAAACTGCGCTCAAGAAAGACTCAAAATGTCGAGGTACAGTTCATGATCTACCAGTCAACCGCCCAGCCGTTCTTCTCCAGAAACTCCTCACACACCCCCTTTAACGCATAGTTGGGCCGGAGGTCATCCGCTGTCATGGGTACGCGCGTGATCGGGTCGACCTTGGACTGTTCCACGTACTTGGTGATCGCAACACGCTCGAAGCTGGTCCCGGACGGCGTGATCACCGGATCGTGCATGATCTCGAATGTGATCGGGTCGATGAGGTAATCGGGTACAACCTGTTGTAGGAGTGGGAGTCACATAAAAGTCAGCTTTCTAGACCCCAAAATGCCTCGGCTATGTCAGGAAACTCACCCGTTCCTGAACCTCCCCCTTCGACGCAATGGCAAACGTCTCCCGCAACACCTGGAGCGTCTTCTCCGTATCCTCCCGGAGCGCCTTCTGGTCCTCCGAGAAACCGATCTGGCCGATCTCCCCGCGGTCCAACTGTCCCTGGAGGTCCTCCAGCGCTCGCTGCAGGTCCGCCTCGATCAACCGTTCCACAGTCGCCAGAGTGCCGTTCATCTCCCGCACGCGGGCCGCCTCCTTCGCTGCCCACAGCTGCTGCTTCGCGCGCAGGACCGTCTTGGACAGATTCTCCGACTGCACATTCTTGGCCGCCAGGCTCGCCCGGTATGCCTCCGTCGCGACCTCGTGTGCCTCCTGCGGCCGTTGCAGCTCCAACAGGGCCTGCGCCAGATAGTAGCGACTCTTCAGGCTGGCGGGGTTCTTCGCGCCGTACAAGTCGATCGCGGCGCGCGCGTCCTGCTCGACGCCGGCCCAGTTCTCGAGCTTCATGCGGGTGATCGCCCGGTTGGAGAAGAACGTAGGCTCTTTCGGGTTCTTTTGGACACTGCAGCGGGAGCCCCGGGGCAATTTAGTTGGCAAAATGTCTTTGCAGCATGACAGGCGAGGAAGACTCTCGCAAGCAAGAAGGGGCAGGACTCCTCGATTTCTTCCCCGTGTATTGAGGCTGGACTCACGCTTGGGAAAACATCTCCTCCGCACCGGCATAGTCGCCCGCCTTGTAGAGCTGGTTACCCTTCTCTTTGAGTTCGAAGGCCATTGTTGGGGTGCTACCGTGCCCGCCGTACACAGGGTCTGAGGATTCTGGGTGCGAAAACAGAAGGAGATATCCGAGAGCGTCGGGGCTCTGGTCAATTTGGCAGCTCAGAAAGGTGCTTGATGCGAGGCCTCAACAACGTGTCTGTGAGAATGTTTGGTCCCTTTTTTTTGTGTTGGTGCCAGTGAATGAGTAATTGAGCGGAGCGATCGGTTTCTGGTGGGGCCCAGTCCAGTGATGATCCACTGCTCGGTGCGGAGCTAATGCGGTCCTGCGATACAGTAGAACGGCGGTAGAAGTTCTGAAAATGCTTTTACCTCATGTATGCAGCGCGATTGTGTTGGAAAGGGGGCCTAAAAGGGGGGTGTGCTTGGATGGTAAGACACGCGACCGGCGTAGGCTCAGTCAGTATGTCTCACGGTAAGAAAGCAAAGCACTTCGCCGCTGTTTGGGTAGGGGAGGCGCGGACTGGCGCTGTCCTCATTGGAAAGGGAAGCCCGGAGCAGTCAGGAGGGTTGTGCGCCATTGTTGCTCAGGTAGACACGACCCTTGATGTATCTGTGACTTGCTCCTGTCCTTTTGTAAATCGAAGCTGATCGACCCCCGCAGAATGATAGCTGAGTCAGCACATTAGCCGCAGAACGAAAGTATGGGGTAACTAGTCGCAGGCAGTGTATGGAGTTTGGAGAGAGCAAGTAAAGACGTTGCGCGAAATGATGGGATGGAAGTCAAAATATGGTGACTACGGGCTGCTACGGTCATATTGAAGTCTCAGTTGGTATTTCATTGAACCACAATTTTGCTAAGTCAGAGCTAGAGAGGACATGAGCAATTGGCCTGCCAATATAATCCCATTCATCAGGCGGTTATCGTCAATCTCGTTTTGAGGTAGGTGTTTATATATGCGTTCAAGTGTGACTAGGCTCGGATCCAGTCCGCAACCAGGTCGCTTCGCTCGAAAATTATTATCGAAGACAGGCTAACGATCTTCGCAACCTCTGATGAGCAGAGGGGGTTTCGAGTGATTGACGGATAATGTGTCCTAAATTCACACAGGGCTTGTTCTTGCTTCAAACTGTCTACTGAGCTGCAGCAGCTTGACTGAAGAGTTGGGCTTCGTAGTCGGAGATAGCTTGGACCTTCTCGGCGGAGGCGCTCTTGGGGTCGAAGCGGTAGGTCAACCACTCGTTGGCGAGCTTCTTGGCAAGCTCAATACCAATGACGCGCTGGCCGAAGCAGAGCACCTGAGCATCGTTGCTAAGGATTGAGCGCTCGACGGAGAAAGAGTCGTGAGCCGTCACAGCACGAATCCCGGGTACTTTGTTGGCAGAGATAGCGACCCCGAGACCAGTGCCGCAGATGAACAGCCCGCGGTCTGCCTTGCCCTCCTTGATGAGTTTGGCGCCAGCGACAGCGGGATGAGGGTACGCTGTCTTGTCTGTAGTGGAGTTGACGCCTACGTCGAGGATAGAGTCGACCAGCGGGTTTTTCTCCAAGGCGGCCTTGAGAGTTTCCTTGTAGGGCTGACCAGCCTCATCGCAGGCCATGACGATGCGGAGGGGCTTGAGATCGTTAGACATGATGGGTATTAAGCGATTAACAGGTGAGATGTAATGTATAATGGACCCTCGCGAATGAGACGGACAGGAAGGGTGGAGTGTATGTCTGATAAAGGACAAGAGTGGATGATGGAACAATGATGAAAAAATGTCGTCTGGGAGTGGGATCGAATCAGCCTTTATATCCTCCTCCACCGAGTCCTTCCTCGAGCTCTCTTTCTGTTGGGACCCGAACAGAATGCAGGCTGAGCCTGGGTGCGTGCGTGCGTGCCTCTTGAGACCCAAACTTTGGTATTCGATGAGGGGAGAGGACACTGCTCACTGCTCCAATCAGCGCCTTCGACAGCATCGGGTGCATTCAGCACATTCAGTTGCAGTAAGACTGCAGTACGTGCAGTACGAACAATATCTGAGGTCGCTTGTCTCCACACCAGCGATCGTTCCAAAGAAGCCTGTTTCGATGGAATGCAGGTTGATTGAATGGTTGGGTCTGGCAGGTCCACCTCCATGGCGTCATGAACTTATCCGCCGGGGAAAGGGAGACTCCCGATATCTGTTCCGATTAATGTACCTTAAATTATTACCTACTGATCCATCATGGATACCAAGATAATCGTCCAAATTCGGAAACCCGGCGTTGCATCCAACATGATGGAACCAATATTAAATGATCCACAATGGATCCGTTCATCCTCCAGTCGTCCGCCAGGCTTAGGTAGTTTATCAACAATTATCCTCGGCTCTGGACGCGACTCCCAGCCAGGCACCAAATTTTGAAATCAATGTGTTTGATGTTTGGATCGCAATGCTCTTCTTGCCTTGAAATGTATACTCGGTAACTTTGTTACCGATCCTTTCCAGTGCAGAGCAAACTAACCATCCTCGGATAGCGTCTGTACCGGTTTGACTTACTCCTCGACACCGCCTCTCAAGTACACGACTACACCACCCATGCATTCCTAAGTCGTTGTTTGGTATCTATCTCTGCCTCATGCTCGGTGGCTTGCAGAAGAACCGAGGAAGCCCTTTTTTTTTTCTCTCTTTGTAGATGGCTGGTACTAGCTAAGGTATGCAGATCGACGTATCAAGTCTATCATCCATTGATGCGCAAACCAGCTCCTCGCCGTGCTGACGATTGATCGACTCTCTTCAATCCAACATTTCCGGCTCTGTTAGGATTACCCGAGTAACCTTTATGACATGGGAGGCTCAAACCCGGTGCCTGGTTACGCCGCAGTGGCTGCCGTGGTTAAATTGCCTTGGGGAGGACAAATTGTTAACCCAGAAGAGTATGAACTGCAGACTGAACGAGGCTTTTACTCGCCCTATCAGCAGGCACAATCTCCTATCCTTGCGAAGACAGGCCAGGGTAAAGTCGGAACCAGCAGGAGACATGATTTAGTTGTCGATGGGCTGCCGTTCTGGTCCATTAATGAAGCCGACCAAAACTTGAGGAGCTTCCAGACAATGACACCCAATGGGGTGGGCGGAACATCATCACACTCTAGAGGAATGTTGCAGATTGCATATGATATGTTTGCGCCGATGCAGTGATGTGTCTTCCAAGCCGAAAATTTCGACTCTGTCCGGTACGGTACGAAGTACTGTACATAGGGACTACCGTATGAAGTAGATACCTCTAACTTATTCATGGATCCAGGCGCGGCGCACATCGGAGTGGGTTTTGGAGTGGATTGCACGCTCGATTCTCCACCCGCTGCCCCACGGCGGATCGACTGAGCTGCCAACGTGCCTAGACTACTTTTACTCCGTAGTCATCTTATACATTGATTGTTGTTGAGTGCAGCCCATCAATTAGGATTATGCACTGTAGTCGACTGCCTCTGATCTATCATGGATGAGTATGTTGCCTGCGATTCCGGATCTTGCGACTCTCCGTATCTTACCGTACTCACTGAAGAGAGTCATCCGTACCATGCTGCAAGCCACGGGTCGATCAACCCCTCCTCCTGCCGTGCCACGATATCGCACCCATCTTCATTCTCAGCACGAGATTACAGAAGAATAGCGAAGTCCCATATGGTAGAGTAGAGTAGAGTTTCCATCTCTCCATGAGATGTGCCGGTACTGTGCGTTGACATCATCTCGTGTTCCAAGCACCAGCCAGGTATGGTATGCGATGTCAGTTGCGTTCTTTCCCCCTCCGGTTGAAGTTGGCTCTGCCCTGCTCTTTCGGTCACAGCAAACATGCCAGAAACCTGCACAGATTCATAATCTCAATTTTGATTGCTTCTCTGAAACTAGAGATGCAACACGGAAGTAGCACATGCACCAGACCTGGTACGGAGTAGTCTATGAACTAGTTGAAGGGCATACGGTGCCCCTCCGCCACTGCAGCGGCCAGCCCCTCCTTTCCCAGCAACATTTTACCCCACCCCGTCATCCGATCCTATCGCTCCGATAACCAATACTGACATTCCTCTTTGATTCAAGTAGTGTGACAGCAAGGCTCCCGATCTGGGACTAGTAGACCGCTTCCTCGGGTTCCTCCAAGTGGTTCTGAACTTGCCATATCCCCGAGCCAACAGCTTGAACCTCGACTGTTCGAACATCCACCACCACCACAACTATTGTTCCCATCACCACCACCATCACCACCCACCATGACATTAACATACCCCACCCTCCCCCCAACCCTCCTCATCATCTCCCTGAAGATGTACTTCACTCCCGCCCAGACCCAAGAATACTGCCGCGCCCTCCTCGACCCGCAGAACAACATCGTCCGACCCTCGCACCACCACTCCAAGCTCCTCCTAGCCCTCATCCCCGACTTCCTGACCATCTACCCCTGCGCCGAGATCATCAGGCAATGGGAAGCAGCGACAGCGTCACCCCAAGAACAACAAGACCGGACATTCCTCCTCGGCGCCCAAGACTGCTTCTGGGAGACTCGAGGCCCCTACACGGGCGAGGTGTCGCCGTCCGCGCTGCGGGCGCTGGGCGTCTCGATCGTGGAACTCGGCCACGCGGAGCGCCGCGATCTCTTCGGCGAGACGGACGAGCAGACCGGCCGCAAGGCGGCCGCCGTGTGCGCCAACGGCATGGTCCCCTTGGTCTGCATCGGCGAGGTCACCGCCCCGGGCCCCGTGGCCTCGCAGGCCGTCGGCCGCGCGGTGCAAGAGTGTGCGGGCCAGGTGCGCGCGGTGCTGGCCGCCATCCCCGCGGACGCGCCGGTCATCTTCGCCTACGAGCCGGTCTGGGCGATTGGGAAGCCCGCGCCCGCGGGCGTGGAGCATATTGCGGCGGTGGTGGAGGGGATCAAGGCTGTGGTCATGGGGAGTGGTGGTGGTACCACCGGCAGCCGCGCGGGGCAGGTCCGCATTCTCTATGGGGGGAGTGCCGGCCCCGGGCTGTGGGGCGCGGGCGGGCTGGGCAAGGCCGTCGATGGCATGTTCCTGGGGAGGTTCGCCCACGAGATCGATGGGGTTCGCAAGGTGGTTCGCGAGGTCGAGGAGACGATAGGTTTGACGGCGTGAGTAAGGTCAAAGTCGGGAAGACTTTTGTTCCTGTGTATTTGAACCCGTTTCAAGTCGGTACGCGATTATTCCATTGAGCAATGGCAGTACGAGGCAGGATCCAATCAATACCTGACCTGACATGATACGAGTTGAAATCTCCACGAATATTTATTTCGAAGCTGGCTATTCTCTAAAAGGCAATGCCGAAACAATGCAGTGACATGCTGCCTATCCGCCGGGGGGCGACAATGCTTTGCCAAGTCTCCAACTTCTCTTCTCGTGCTCGGGATGGTTGTTCTTGGTGCTTCCGGGGATCTGGACTACCGTCGAACTTGCGCGGAGTTGGTCCCGTGCGGGGAAAGGAAAAAAAACACGTGGGGGCACCTGACCTTTTCCCCAACTGCTTATTATGGAAATGGTGCATCATTAGTGGCTCGGTCTTTCATGCTTCATGCTTCATGCTTCATGCTTCATGCCTCATCTCCTCCCCCGGCTAGGAGGCTCGGTGGGACTATTGATGGTCTAACAGTTGACTTACTTTTAATCTATTTACAGCGACAGCGGGACCGGACCCGGAATCTCCTTCTATGGACGAGTAACCCCCCCCCCCAAAAAAAAACACTCCAGCCCCTCTTTTTAAACACTTCTCAACAAATCTATTGCTGCTTCATGCCCTCGCGCATCTCCTGCTTCACGCGCGTGACCGTTCCCATGCCCCCGTAAGTGATAGCCGTGTACATCATTGCAACCGAGGCTCCAGCGTCCAGAACTGCTTGCGCCTGCTGGCCGTTAGTGACACCGCCGGAAGCGAAAATGACCTTCCGGGCCAGGCTGTCCGAGGGTTTCGGAGGCTCCATCGAGGGAGTGTTCTCTGTGTCCGGCTCGACCTGGGCTGCGGTCGTGGTGGCCTCCGCGGCGGCTCCCGTCAGCTCCGGAGTGTTGGGAGTGGCATCGAGCATCGCCCGGTAACGAGCGACAAGCGAGACGGTACGGTCGAACAGCTGGGGTCCGGAGTAACCTCCCGTTTCCTTTAAGGTCTCCTGCTCCGCAGCCGGTACGGTGAATCCCTTGGGGAGAGCATCAGGACGACGGTTCGTGGTGTTACCGACGATCACACCGTCCACACCGGAACTCCACACAGCCTGGCAGATGCCAGAGACCTGCTCGTCTGCATCCTCGTCGGGGCTAACCTTCACCATGACATAGGGCTTGGTGGTGCGATCAATGCTCTTGGCAGCTCCGACAACGGCCTTCAGGATGGCCGTCAGGGGAGCAGTCGCCTGGAGGTCACGCAGACCGGGGGTGTTGGGACTGGAGACGTTCACAACCAGGATGTCAGCGTACTTAGCCACGCGGTCCACGCAATACACGTAGTCACGCTTGATGGCCTCGATGTCGTTGTCAGGGGTGACCTTGTTCTTAGCCACCTGCACAGCAAGAAGCTTGCCGGGCCGCAGACTACCTGGAGGCACGCCGGCCTCGCCGTTGAGCACGCGCTTCTCAGCCAGTTCATGCTCCCCAAAACCATTAGCGTAGGCGAAATCCTGGACGCGCTGCTCAAGCACGGCAGCCATGTGGTCGGCACCCTTGGAGTTGAGGCCGTAGCGGTTGATCATGGCGTTCTGGGAAACGACACGGAACACGCGAGGACGGGGATTCCCATCCTGCGGCAGAGGGGTCGTTCCACCGACCTCGACAATTGCAGGCCCGATTTCAAACAGCGGATCCGGGATGTCAGCGTGCTTGTCCAGTCCGCCAGAGATACCAATAGGGTTGGAAAGAGTGTATCCGAAGACCTAACGACGGCGGAACAAAATCAGCAAGATGTCATGGATAGACCCTCTTCCGCACCAAAGGAGCCAGGCCTTACCTCCGTCACCAATGACCCATCTCCGTCCGGATTACCCCGTTCTCTGGGATTAAGACCGTACTTGTAGAGCGTCTTCAAGATATCCACGCCGAAGTGATGCGCATCCTCCGCATCGGGAAACAACGTCCTAACCAACGGAACCACACCGTACCGATGCACACTGGCCCTAGTATCCGTGGCATACACGTACCCGACGAGAGCGCCCAACGCCAGCGTCGTTCCGATGACCGTCCTCTTGAGCCCACGGCCGGCCTTCTTGGGTGCCTCCTTCGCCACCGTCTCCGCAGTCTCCGCAGCCTTGGCCGCGTTCTCCTTCACAGTCGCTTCGGCGGCCTCGGCCGCAGCCTCCGTGGCCTTCTCGCCCGACGAGGCAAACCGCACCTGACCCATGAGTTGCGCGGGGAACGGCGTCGAGCGACGATAGAGCATCGAGGAGGGAACGGGGGACGCGGCGCACTGGAGGCGCAGAGAGCGTGGGAGTGCGCGGGCTCGCGAGGCCCTCCAGACTGCGTTGGCGGCCATTGTGAGTTGGTTCCAGGGGAGCGGCGTCAGTAAAGGGTGATTGTTCTAATTCTTGTCAAGTGTTGCGTTCTTCGCCGGGAAGAAGTCGATTTCAGGGAGGTTGAGAAAGGTTGATGACCTATCTGGATGGTAGTGGGTAGGGTGTTAGTTAGATGGTTATAAGTGACGTGCTCAATGCTGGTAAGTAAGAGCTTTCTATGCTATACAGAAGAGGCATTAAAAGGGAATTGCAGGTGAAGGAGGGATAGGAGGTCCAAGAAGTCGACGACTTTGGGATGTGTATGGTAGATGGAGCAACTTCCAGCGAGGATGGGACAGGTATAACAAGTATGTGAATGTGTTAAACCAAGTGATTCAACTGTTGCAATTGTGACGGAGTGCCTCTGCCGCAGCGTATAAGAGCGTCTGGTATTTCACGAGTCGCAGAGAGCCCAGGCCACTGCATATGGCCTTCACTGAAGGTTCCGGTTCTTTCTGCCATTCCCCGCGAAAACGGAGTGGAACCGCGCGGGTTGGAAATGGCTGCATGAGGAAGGGAAGAACAACAAAATTCGACTTACCACACCCGCCTAATGCTTGAGTTGCGTGCAATTGAGAGCACAGTCTTGATGGGAAAGTGAAGCGAGCCGAAATTGAGCAGCAATCGTAGGCTTGAGTAGTAGAGAAAAGAGCCCCGATTCGGGAAGGAGGGGATACAGCCGGCTTTGCGCCGAAGCCAAGCCGACAACGGACGGTTTACGAGGCGGTGGGGTGAATTCAAGCGGCAGAATTATGCGGGCCTGGATGCGGAGGGACAAGCGGCAAGGCGGTGTGTAGTATTACGAGGATTGATAGTAATCGACAATAGATCAGCGATCAGCACGTCAGATTTCCATGTTCAATTGACTAGAAATAGATATTTACGGTATAATACAAGGTGTGCTTGTCCAATCCGCCAGCATCGTCCAACTTGGAAACGCAAATAGATACTAGATGTCTAGCGTTGAGGAATGCAGGTGAGTGCAGATTTGAGCACAAGATAAGGAACCCAATCGAGCTGAAGTGAACTTTCGCTATGTTTCAGAACTCCAAGATCACGCATACCGCCTTGGAACGCCTGTCCTTTTGCTGCCATGACTTCGTGGCTGTCTCAGCCGTCCAGAGTGCATGCATCTGCTTGGTACATGTTGGGAACATCTGAAGTAGCGGACGACAGCAATGTTTGGTGAAGAAGCTGAAGAAAAGACTTGTATTATACGAATGAGAGAGTATGTAAACAAATGCAATGCACACCCAGTAGTAAAAGGAGCAGGGCATGATAGGCATGAATACCACTGCCCCACGTGAATAGGAATGGCGGTAGACAAGAGCGATGCGGTGGCTGGTTTACTCGTCGCTCATATCGTCGTCATCTGCATCGTGAGGAGTTGGCTCCCGCTCAACGCTTGCGTCGCGCTGAGCAGATGCATCGAACTCGTCCTCATCCTTGGTGGCTTCCGGCTCGGGTTCTTCCGGGGCGGGAGGCATACTTTTCGAGTACTTCGGGTCAATGGCAAGTCTGTGTTGGGCCCGCTTGTATGCCTCCGCCTCATCTGGATCGCGGATGACCACTTGCATCTGATCAACTTGGTCTTCTTTCGTCTTGGGCCGCGTAGGAGCGAGACCCGCCTGCGCAATGGTACGGGCTCTCTCGGGCTTCAAGCGAGTCTTTCCAAGAATGGGATAGTAGTAGGCGGCCATCTGTCTCGCAGACAAGCTATCTCGCTGGCCTCCTCGCACCTCAGAAGGATCAAAAAGCGTGACGGCTATGTCTCGCTGCTTCTGGTTATCACCGAGGGTTTGAGCGCTGGTAGCATATGTACGAGCACGATCGTAACGGTGAAATTTGGTACCGTCAGGCCCGTCATGAGTGTACAGCTCTTCACTATTACGGTCCGGGTTGGTCAACTGCAGACTTGCAGAAACGCTCTTGGCCATCTCTTTCTTCTCGGGTAAGAACAGATCGTAGTCCCAGGGAATGGGACCGGGGTCAGGATACAAATCAGGATTTGACTTGTGCAGGGCGGCCTTGGTCGCGTGCTCCTCGCATATGCGCTCCTCTGGTGCAGACGGATGTAAAATTGCCACATCCATGCGCTTGTCTCTCTTGTTTGATATCTCCTGGATGGGTGTTTTATCGAACTTGAATTGAACGAAGCCTCCTGGATCAGGGAATCCTTGTAGATCAGGAAGGAGAGGGAAGAACCCGACCGGCTTCAATTTAGGATTGTCAGGATGCACTGGATGAGCCCATGCATCGAGTTCGAGCTTCGTCGCAGTGTGACCCTTGATGCTGCTCGCCGTATCTTCGACAACATGCTTGCTATTGGGGTACGCGATGTCGAACCCTTTCTGGATGTACTTCTTGATATAGATAGGGTCATCCTGTGACCGGCCTTTGTCGAGGGAACGCGACTTTGTTCTGACTGTCGTGACCTTGGGGCTGTCCGGCGCACGAAGCCCGGCAGAAATGTATTGTGTGCGACGGAGGAAACTGACGTTGGTGTTTTTCGGGGCAGGGTTCTTCAGCTGTTCCGGTGTCATGAGAAGTGCGAGATCGGCGGGGTCAAGGGGTTCGGGGTTCTCGGGAGCCATGATCGCTACACGTTGAATGCTGTCAGCAATTGCTCCAACGACCTTATGCGCACAGGATTGACAAACGCACCACTCTCATCGCCCAGATGCAGGCCGGGAATACCGACCAAGTCGAGGGGCATACCACCCTCGGCGTCAACATCGATGTTGGGCTCCTCGCGACGAGCCAGATTGGCCGTGAAACCCGGGGTCAAAAATCGTTGGAGGCCCTCATGAGGTATCTCCATGAACTTCGGAGGCATGTCCGGCGGAGGTAGGTCATTGCGATAGCGAAGAGATGCGATGTACTCTTGGTGAAAGCCCCCCGAGGAGCTGCTGTCCTTGGATTTCGACATTGTGTCTTGTGAGCGTCGGGGATATCTGCTATCGGCTATTATAGGTTGTTGCTAAGCTTGGATAGAGATACTTGATCTCTTGAGTCGGGCGTGTCAGTTCACAGGCGCTCTCATCATTGGTGGTCGCATGTTTGACTTACCTAGGTGGCCGGGGTTTTAAGCCCTCCAAGAATTTTCAAGCTTGAGAACCGGTTTCGGGGTTCCGGTCACGTCCTTATAGCTGAAGCCAAATTCGAACGGGTATGCATTTAAGGTATAATATTAAAGGAAGTTTTGAGGACATGCGTGCACTACAGGCTAGGACTAGAGGATTCAGGACAAACTCACCTGTCTGAGTTGGAGACATTCTGCACTCTGTGACCGCCTACTACTCATGAGATGCAAACGTCTCGGAAAGTGGTTTCTCCGCAAGCGAATGGTCAATGTATATCAGTCTACTACACAAGTTCGATTGCGGGAGATTGAAGAGTGAAAATAGCATGATAATGAGACGGAAAACCCCTTTCTGAAAACATTGAACAACTCGAAATAATACATATCAACCAAGGATATAATAGAGCGACTATAACCTGTATCATAGGTAATCCGATACCCACCAACACCGACCATTATTCAATGAAGCAAAATGCCAAAAGGCCACCAAGGCATCATGCGAAAATCAGTAAGACCACATGCACTTGTACGCCATCAACCTATGTCCCAAGCGATCATATTCCAGCTGCCCTATCCAGCTATCATTGGTTCCACTCAGTTTTCCAAAGACGCTTGCGCCTTTCCAGACAACGACCTGCGGGTCGAGATCCCGAGGAGGAGTGCCGATCATGATCTCCTTGGCAAATCCTGGTCGAAGGTTCTGGAGACGCTCTTCAAGATATGAGTGAAAGCCATTGATCAAGCTTCCGCCTCCCACGACCATAATACCACCAAGGAAATCTCGCATCTTACGTTCGTCGGAACGAGCCGCATGCGCAATAGAAGTTAAAATTGCACTGTCCAGCGGGAAGTTTGGTAGGATGTCATCGCGTTCCTCAACAGTGGGCGGACGGTTAGGCAATGCGCTCTGGCCCTGGCCAGCAGGCACAGGCGTAGCCCCGCCGGGAAGTGGTGTACCCAGCGTCTCCGGTGCCGGCGATCCGGCAACAGACGATCGGGGTGTGGCGTCCAGCTCCTGTACACGGCTGAGAGCATTGATCTGTTGGGATCGACTCGGTGTAGCCTGCACCTCCAATGTATTCGATTGGGCATCGCCATTTACCTGGCCATGGTTGATAGGAGGGGCAAGAGCAGTTAGTATCTCGGACTGAGCCGCCGATGTAGGGTCGTTGGGCTGTCCATCGTAAATATCAACTGAGCGAGCAATGAGTTTTCTCCTGCCCTTGAGCTTCTCCTCGTGGTTGAATGTGGATGGCTGGAAGTAGCCCATGGGCGCCAGGTGAATCTCATCGTAGGCTTTGAATGTGTATTTCCGGGTGTCTTGGCCGGCGACTCGAAGGTGGAAATCGTAGACCTGCACGGATACACTTGCCTCGTTCATCGTGCAAACATTCTTCTTCAGCTCTTCGGCCAACAAGAAGTCATATCTGTGCCAAAGGTTGATCTCGGCATAGGGGAAGTGGTCGTAGAGCATCATCTTGACAAATGTCTCGGTCACATCGAGACCACCGTACTTCAGGTTCACTCGCGAGTTTTCGATGCACATGCCCTCTTCCACGCAGCAGATTGATGTTTTCTGAGCACCAATGTCAACCACACAGGCAGATGTGAACCCTGCACCAAACGTGGCCGCCAAGCTCTCTTGGATGAAGCAGCTGCGAGCAAAGGCGAATTCTCGCATGAGTATTTCCAGAACTTGGGTGACGTATGACTTCTCGTATAAGTCTGGGATGACAAAGACACATGAGTACTGAAGCCAGTCCTTCTTGCTCGTGAGTCCTAGTTGCGATTTGATCGCGTCCTCGAGGATGAGCGAAATGTCCAAAAACAAGAGTCTCTTGTTGTCGTAGTCTGTCTCGTTGCACCAGCCATGCTTTATTGGCCAGTAGAGTTTATACCGGGGCTTGGATGCATCGGGTATCCTTAAAGCCGCTTGTCCCACAATGTACTCAGGTGCAGGATCTGAGAGCTCGGTCCATTCAACCCGCATAGGATCATTGTGCTCTGAAATGGTTTCCGGTACTGTCCTCCGATTGTAGTTGATGACCATTTCTTTTGAGTTTGGCAATGTCCGACGCTTGTTTTGTCGCATATGGGCTTTCAGTTCTGCCGACATTGTCGTGTACTGGGAAGCGAACTATTACCAGAGCGCGATAATCAGCAACGTAATCTGCCGAGAGAAGAAAGCTGGAGACAAACCTCAGGACCGAACATCTTTTCGGGTTCCAAGTCCGATCCATCGTCCATTTTTAGCCGCTTTGGACATGGCTCTTCGTGATCTTCGGCTTCGTTGGATGGCGATTTTCGCGCAATCACCATGGGTATGGTCTTTGGCAAAGCGTCGCTAGCTAGTCCGATGCGTAGGTTCTGGCTTCCGACGTGGACCACGATCACCTTGGAGCCCGCCGTCTCGGCAGTCGTCTCCTCGGCGTCCTCCATATTGGTATCACCGTCGCCTTCTGCCTCTGCTTCTGGTAGTCCTAGGTCATTCGCCTTGGCCATAGCCAGCGCACGGTCCCGGTCTTTAGCTGTCTTCGCCATTCGATTCCGCGCCTCCTCGTTCTGCAGTCGAAATGCAAGGTACTGATCATCGCGCTTGAGATAATCACTGTGTAGGTGATAATAGGCAGTCAGGTAAAGAAAGGCAATATGAACTAATAGCGGTGGAGGCGATAGCGTACGTATAGTAGTTTTTCTGGTTGATTGGAGGTATTTGCGGCCAGCTTGACAGCTCCATATTGTTGTCGGTTCTCTCGAGACCTATTCTCAATCAATCAGACGAAGGCAGTTGAGTCGGATAGCACTGGAGATCATACCCTCATCCCGAAGGAGAGCCTTGCCCGATTTCTTCCCAACCATATTGAAAGGCTGATTGTGCAATCGGCGATGCGATGTAGGTTTAAATGACGGGAAATTCGTCTTGAGATGGTGGGATTGAAATTATCGTGGTTATGAGAAACCCATTCGTCTGTTTTCAACTTCCCACTCTATTGGAGGGAAATCAAGTTGCGACAATTAAAGAGTTGGCAGGGAAGGCAGGGAAGGGAGGTTGTGAGGGGATTGAGCGATGAACGAACGACCGACCCAGCGATAAACTGGTAAGGGAATCCGGAGAACGAACGATACTAACCTACCTACACAGTACTTTAACTTACAGTACACACACTCTCCATTGAGTGAGCTCGGGCCAGCCCGATCGGCAGGAGACCGCAAGCCAATGACGGTCACCACCATTTAGTCAGCTCTTGGTCCTCGCTCGTTGAGCTGTTGCGGTAGGTTTGGGCCATATCTGTTATTTCTTCACAGACATATTCGTCCACTTCTTCCGAATTGGTCCTTGCACACCATACTTACTTCTTGATCGGTGCAGTTGTTTGGACGACTTGATCGTTGTGTTTGTGTTCGCCCGCATCTCCGCCACCGCTCCAACGCCCTGATCCCGCCGCAAAGACAATAGACAGACAGACAGACAGACAAGACAACCTCCGTCTCACGCCTTCCATCCCCCCCCCCCTCTCAGAGCCCACGATCAGCTTATTTAAATTTCGCCGCGATGGGAGGTTCGCTTTCACGTCTCTGGTCCTTCGTTTGGGCAAAGAAAGAAATCCGCATCTTGATCCTTGGACTTGTATGTTCTTTCGACGTCACGCTACCGTTTGTAGCTATCACCCCCTCCCGCGGCTAATGGTTTCGCTTACTTAGGACAATGCTGGAAAAACAACTCTTCTTTACCGACTGAAGGTGCGCCCTGGAATAATCATGAGATACATGTCGCGGAATCTTACGGGAGTCTTCTAGATTGGTGAAGTGGTCACGACGATACCCACGATCGGATTTAACGTTGAATCGGTGACGTATGGAAATTTGAACTTCAATGTTTGGGTGAGTACAACAACTTTTGGCGACTGCGATTTTCCTTGTTCCCAGAAGATTATTGCGATGAGGGTTCCTCTCGGCTGACTTCCTTGCCTCTTACAGGACCTCGGAGGTCAAACATCCATCCGTCCATACTGGCGATGCTACTATGCCAACACCGCTGCGGTCATATTCGTCATCGACTCAACAGATATTGAACGACTCGGCACGGCTGCGGATGAGCTGGCGGCGATGCTCAACGAGGAGGAGCTTCGTGATGCGGCCCTGTTGGTGTTTGCCAACAAGCAGGACCAGCCGGGCGCCAAGGGGGCCGGCGAGATCTCTGAGGCTCTGAAGTTGGGCGAACTGCGGGACAGAAATTGGAGCATTGTCGCATGCTCTGCTATTGATGGCAAAGGTCTGAATGAGGGCATGGACTGGCTGGTTGTAAGTGAAGTTGCTGGTATTTATCTTTGTTCGGACTTACTAACCGTCCTCGCCTCCTAGCAAACACTCCAGTCGGAGAACGCATAACCCTGATGCTGCGATACCAGTCACGCCATAGATTTGCTTTTGATACACCTTCGAAACTCGGATGGAAAACCACAAAGAAACGTGGACGCGCCAGCTTTGTTTAGGAGCTTCTTTCGTCGCCTGTGCGCCTTTTTTAACATTGTTCTCTTTCGAGGCAGGGCTGTCGTTTATACATTATACCTTTTTGATTCCGAAATGTGTTATACGTTGCATAATACCTTAATTCATTCTACCATGATCCTCGTTGGCTTGGCTGTAAGGAAATGGTGCTACTGAGTGAGATGTTTGAGCTAGAGCAGTCGAACTTAGGACCAGCCAATGTTCGTCTGTCTACTTGCTGCACAGTTATATACTGACTCCATCAATATGTTTTGCGGTTCCATTGTTTAAAGTGGCTCTTCGTCGGGATTGCCTATCCAAGTCTTTGAGAAAACAAGCCAGATCACTATCCCTATTTATACCTCTTCAAGGCTTAGGCCCAGTGCCCTTGAACATGTAGGCACAGCCCAACTTCTTAGAGCAGTCCATATTATTTTTCATACGGATCCCTCCTCGGCACACCTCCACACAGTGGGAATGTACCAAGATATCTTCTTATCTTAGTTCCTATCAGTGACGCTGATTATCAGTGATACATAGATAACCCACCTACAATATAAGCTTAATCAGATTAGCCGACCAAGTCTGGAAATCAAGACTGGAAAATCTGTGGATAGCATTCAGGGCCTCTGTTATATACCATATCTTCCATTGTCCGATAAGCTCCTCCCTTCCCCGCACTAGCCATTGATACCCCGAATCTATATATTCGAGATACCCCGCAATGACCCATCTGTAATTATTCACAAATTGATTTCTCCCTTGCGGCCTGTCACTAGCCCCTGATACTTTTGAGAATAAACCGCCACGGATCCGATACGATGAGCATCCCATCAAGCCAAACCGCAGCCCTCATCCCCGCAACCGGGGCCTCCCCCACCGCGCGCCTTGAGATCCGACACGATCATCCCGTGCCATCACCGACGGAGGGACAGATTCTTGTTAAGCTGGAGTACTCGGGGGTATGTCACTCGGATGTACACAGTGTGCGCGGAGAGACGCCCATGTTAACCGACGTGGCGGGCCATGAAGGGGTGGGGAAGGTGGTCAAAGGTAGGTATCTGACTTCCTTTCCAATGGCATCAGTGCTTCTGGTCAATCAAGTCAGCCCGCTAACTGGCATCTGGCATAGTGGGCAGTGGGCTTGACGAGCAAGTCTGGCTAGGAAAGAGAGTAGGGATACGGTTCGCACATTGGCCCTTCCTTCGGTATGTCTACGATTTGGACGAGATCTAACGACGATTGTGCGGTGTCTACAGCTGGCTGTACAGCACCTGCTTGGAGTGCGAGATATGCGCCATCAACAACACGGCGTGTCCATACCAAAAGAACGCTGGAGCGGTAGGTTAAATTATCCACTATGGTGTCTGGTTGGAGACGATGTGCCTAAAGCTGATGCCACGACCAAGAATATCCCGGGGACTTTTCAACGTGAGTAACCGACGGACTCCAATCTATTCCACACGCGTGCGGTGTAGCTGACCGGAGCGATGTGCGAGGTCAGAATACATTGTCAGCCCTGCAAATCATGTCACCATCATCCCTCCGAACCTGGAGCCAGACGTCGCTGCTCCCCTGTTGTGTGGTATGTCTTATCTCTCTTGCCTTTGCCCTTCTGCGGTATGCGTCATCGACGACCCTCTTATGAACTGTTAGCTGGAATTGCCATGTACTCTTCGATAATGAAGACGAAGACTCGACTGGGAGACTGGATCGTGATCCCCGGCGCAGGCGGCGGATTGGGCCACATGTAAGCTCTATCACCGTGCTACACCCGGAGCACAGGTACCGTTGGCTGAACCGTAGCCACAATAGGGGTATTCAAATCGCCGTCAAAAAGGGGCTCAAAGTTATCGCGATCGATAGGTAAAATGCTTCTGCCCCATGCCGTGCACAAGCCCTTCGTTGCCCAAAGAACATGACTGCCCTAACGAAGCCCGCTGACACGAAACCCCCCCCTTCATCCAGCGGCGAAAAGAAGAGACAGCTCTGCCTCTCCCTCGGAGCCACCAGTTTCCTCGACTACAAGACCGACGACATCGAGCACCGCGTCAAAGCCTTGACGTCAGGCCTAGGCGCGCACGCCGTGATCTGCACCGCCAACAGCGAGCAGGCCTACACTCAAAGTATGAGCCTGCTTCGGAGGCTGGGGGTATTGGTGTGTGTGGGTATCCCGAACGCACCGTTTCGACTCCCAGCGACCCCATTTGACATGATTGTTAAAGGTAAGGGAGGGCGATGTTTCCGGGAGTTCCTGTGGAGAGAAAAAAGCCTATGCAGCGGCTGATCTTTGAAATTGCGGCTAGGGCTAACGATTGTCGGCAACTCGGCTGGCACTGCGAAGGAAATGGATGAATTGATGGAGCTGGCTGTAGCGGGAGATGTGAAGGCGCATATTGAGACATATGAATTGGATGACATTGATGACGTCCTGGATCGGTTGGGACGCTCGGAGATCGATGGAAGAGCTGTTGTGCGGATTCCTTGAGAGAATGTCGGGCGCGCTTCCGGTAAGAATCGAGGTCTTTCATGAGACCTCTAGTCTGTTATACTTATTAGGGAATTTGGGCATGGGAACGGCTGCCTAGGGCAATTGTCTTGGCCGCGTGGTGGTGGTGATGGTGGTGGTCTTGTTGTTGCCTGGGTGGCTGAGCAGGAATGAACTGACTTGGTTCGAAGGTAAATAGCTTCGAGCCATGTTGACAAATTACTCATGAACGTCGGCATGATTCCCCTAAGCTAGATTATTGCGAGATGCGCGTGGTCTTCAAGGTTTCTAGTAGCGCAATTTTGAAACTGAGGTACAAAGATAGCAAGTGCCATGTTAGCTCGGGCTCTTGGAGTGGCTTATGTTGGTCCATATGAGAGGCTTGCTGAACGGTGTAGAACCTCGAATGGAACACCTTAGCTGAGGGCAAAATGGGTTTAATCAGATATATTGTAGCTAGTAGGGATTTGAACCGTCGACGCATGAGAGATATTATCACAGTGGCTCTTATTGCCTCACAGGAAACCGTCACCGAACCGATAAAACGAGAAGAGATTGACCGAACCATACCCGACCTAAGTGTGGCTTCATAGTCTCGAGCGTCGCCCTTTTGCCACTTTACGTGCATACAGGTGGGAGGCAGAATTGGGGACGAGATGGTCGATGTCTGCTGTATTGACGAGATGTGGGCCTGCTTCATCCAGGCTAGTAATTCCAACATTGCGCATTGCTGTCTCGAGCTCATCCTTCATGACTGCAGATAATGAGATTAGCATCCGGGCCACATGTTCAGTAAAGCAGCAACCGAGACTTACTATCAATCAAATGCTCAACGCCGTCCTGGCCATAATTAGCGGCGAAGAGCATGCTCCGCCCCATGCCCACGGCGGTTGCTCCCAGACAGATCGCCTTGAGAATATCCGTTCCGCGACGAATGCCACTGTCAACGTAGATTTCCATCTTGTCGAAGATCTCCGGACACCGCCTGTGGAGTTCGAGTAGAGTGATAATGGACGGTGGGCTGGTGTCCAAGTTCCGGCCTCCGTGATTGCTCAGAAGAATCCCATCAAGGCCGGCCTCCATGGCCAGGATAGCATCATCGGCAGACATGACGCCTTTCAGACACACGGGCAGGTGAGTGTGCTGCCGCACCCATGCCAAGTCCTCCCACGTCAGACCTGGATCAATGAAACCGGCCATGACACGACCGAGACCGCCGCCCTTCTTGTCATTCTTCGCTTTCGAAGGTGCCATGGGAACGGTTAGATCCTCGTCCGCCTTGACACGCTCATCCGCCTCCCTTTTACCGGGCCAGGCAGCGTCGACGGTCACAAAGATGCCCTTGACGTTCGGATTGGCGGAGCATTGATGAAGAAGCGAAGCTGACTTCTCCCGGTCGCGGTTAACGTATAGTTGGAAGAAAAGGGGCGCTGATGGCGCAGCCTCTTGAATCTCCTCGAGAGTATACGATGAGTTGTTAGACACCTACAGCCAATCTCGTCAGAAACCAGCCACGAAATGGTAAGGATGGGAGTGACTTACTCCCTGAAAGACCTTCTTGCTCTCGCAGGCCCTCGCAATGGCAAGCTCTCCGTCTGGGTGAATGAGCTTGGCCATGGCCGCCGGACTAACAAATAGTGGGAGGCTCGTCTCAAGTCCAAGGAACTTGGTTCTCGTGTTGACAGACCGCACATTCCTCAGTACTCGTGGCCGAAGCCAGATGCGGTCAAAGCACGATTTGTTGGCGTTTCGCGTTATCAGGTCAGTCGAGGCGCTGGAATAGAACGCCCAGGTCTTTTTGCTGGCCGTTGAAGATGCCACCACTTCGAAATCATGGGAGTTGATCAAGGTGTGCAACGGTGGCTTTTCATTTTGGAGAACCATCTGCGGGCTTGCAGTAGGTGGTGGCTTCAGCCATTCATCGTTAATCGTGGCCTCATCGAGAACACCCATGTGCCTCTCTGCTGACAGCTTCGTCTTGATTAAATTCGAGGCATGCACCTCTGAGTATGCTTTCGTAGCATCATGACCCGCGTGCTTCAGGATAACTGTAGAGTTGGAACGGTCATTTACGGGATGTTCTCAGAGCATTCAGCAATTCTGGACATCACTTACCTGTTGGGCCTCCTGGATGCTCTTCTAAGAAATCTGTCATGTCCCATACTTGATTGTCCACAACAATCCAGCAGTCATCGGGTGAATTGTGCTGAGAGATCTCCTCTGTAGACAAGAGCTTCTTGACCGCCATTTTCTTCCCACTGTCAAGCAAGACCAGACAGAAACACGCAAGATGAGATTTTGGATAACCGGGCGCCAATTACCAGGGAGAAGTGCTTGGTGGTTGTATCTGCCACTGTGTTGCGTTCCAATATGATTGCAACTCAAGTCTTGCAACTTAAGTTCCTCAAGGGCAACCGAAGACGAACATCCAGGGAAGGGACTCCATCAGTAGTAATAAATCCCCAGATCGACCAGTCTGCATGGTTCGGGGTAACATCAATGCGGAGTAACCTTGGCCGCATGGGAACCCGCATAGCAAAAGCCGAGAAGGAATGATCAGCCACGTTTGTCAATCTGCTCCTACCGTCTGCACTATCAGCTAAGTTCAGCGTCAAGCTAGAACGATCATGACTTATCGTGCCTCTTAAGCATCGAGAAGGTTACTCTTATGAGGAGCGACAATGTCTGTACTGTGTCGCAATGTACGCTGTTCATCTGTTGTACAGTTGTACATATAGATTCAGGGACGACGAACAACCACGGAGCATCGCCGAGGCATGCGGAGATCTTTCCGCTCTTTGGTGGAGCCCTCAGGCCAAAAACTACGTCAGCGATCAGGAGGTTTCTCACGATTTGACGATTCTAGGGACCAAGTACGATGGGTAATTGAGTGGTGGTTAGCAAGAATATATTTTCTCTTCAAGGGCTGTCATTTGGTCCAACTATACTGGATTGGGGTGTAGGTCGATAGATGGCTTTGAGTTCCCAGCTATGACGAGACTTGACCCTTTGCCCTGGACAAGGGTCACTTGCACCATGGCATCCTCCTGGCTACTTTGAAAATTACGTACCATATGATAGCATAGCGTGACTCATATTTTGCTGCTATAGTCTTGCAATGTTACGGTCAAGGCAGGGACAAAGTATGATATGCCACGTGACTGGTTAGACGATTTAATCTTGCCTGAGGCATCGACGCTCAACCCGGTTCCTCGTCTACCTAGAGAGGCAGGCTTACCGGCCAAAATAGTTCAGGCACACAAGTCCCTGATACCTCAATTTGAACCGACGAGTCGCTGCTGACCATACCAGAGCATCTGTGGCTGTAACAAAGAGCAGGGTGCTGAATCCTCTGATGCATGCTCTTGGTGTAGACAATCTGTTCAGATTATCTGGAATCGGTAAAAATCTTTGGAGCCTCGGGGCAATAGGAGCTAGCACCGCGACCGCTATAGATTGTTGGCGACCACGTCTCTGTCAGCCGCACCGATATCTTTATAGCAAATCAGGTATGTCCCAGTCCCGACTCGGGATGATGGCCTTGCTGCACACATGTGGTCTAGGTCTGACTCATTCCCGATCTGTCCCAGGACCTTAAGACGGAGCCGTGAGACTTACTCCAATGCAGCAGCTTCTGGTGGATCACTCACAAATCTGCATACCATTTCTAGCTCTTGTGCATTGAAGAGAAGAAAATTCGAATTCAACAGGTTCTCGACTTCAGCAAACATGGGCGACTCAAGCAAACCTATCCGATATGTTGATGTCGGTAAACTCATTGCGAATATACAAGAATATCCTTGTATATTAATCACTCGCTGATGACCACGCTAGATCGGAATCAATCTCAGTGACCCTGTCTTCATGGGTAACTACCATGGAAAGCAAGTTCATGACAACGACATGGATGACATTGTCCACCGAGCTCAGGATGTGGGTTGCGAGAAATTCATGGTGACAGGCTCCGACTTGGAGGAGTCGCGGCGGGCTATTGAGATTGCACAGAAGTATCGTATGTCCTTCCCAATATACTTTCATCTGTATGCAACCTGACGTCCTCTGCAGCGGGGTTCTGCTATGCTACGGTTGGAGTTCACCCGTGTCAGGCGAAGCTCTTTGATGAACATCCTGGCGGACCTGCAAAAATGCTAGAGGAGCTTAGAACGCTAGTGTTGGAGGCCAAAGCATCGGGCCAAGCTGTTGCGTTTGGGGAGTTTGGTCTAGATTACGATCGACTTTTCTTGAGCGCAAAGGAGCCCCAGTTGAAATATTTCGAAGCTCAATTGGACCTGGCGGTGGAGGTGCAACTCCCTCTCTTTCTTCATTCCAGAGCTGCCAGCGAAGATTTCGAACGTCTTCTGGCGCCTCGCCTTGAAAAGCTTCCGAAGAAAGGCCTCGTGCACAGTTTTACTGGAACACTCGACGAGATGAATCGAATGGTTGCCCTAGGTCTCGATGTCGGTGTTAACGGCTGCAGTCTGAAAACGGAGGAGAACCTGGAAGTAGTCAAGGCCCTGCCACTTGAACGGCTTCAGATTGAGACCGATGGTCCTTGGGTATGTGTTTTACCTAGGATTTCCCAAACCTTTGATTGACATTTACTGTTCAGTGTGAAATCCGTCCCTCTCATGCATCTGCGAAGTATCTCGAAGGAGCCCCTCCGCTTCCCAAGGCTGTCAAAAAGGAGAAATGGCAAAAGGGACTTATGGTGAAGGGTCGCAATGAGCCTGCAGCAATCGCCCACGTTGCGCATGTCATCGCCAAAGTAAAAGGCATCACTGTCGAGGAAGTTTGTGAAGCGTAAGTCCATTCTCTTTCTATTACCCTCTTCTCGCTTTTCGATGTGACATGGAATATTGATTCAATGAGCAGCGCATGGAATAACTCAATCCGGATGTTTGGGCTTGGTGTTGATACACCATAATTTTGTTCATGATATTTTTCCCGGTCGTTGCCCAATCCAGGGGAGAACACCGTCCCGCAAATTATGAATACAAGATCCTTAGATATAGAAGAGACGAGGCAGTTTGCACGAGAATATTATCAGTGAAAGCTACTTGACCTGTGTCGATAAGAGTACCGTCCCTAATTCTTTGTTGCCTCATCCTGAAACCTTGGATCGGTGGTGTTCGGACCACTACCACTGCGAACCACGGTCCTTGCCTGATGATTCAACACCAGTCAGAGCTGTCTGACGGAATACTAGATCAGCTCAGCGGGTGTCTAATTAGCTAGCTAACTATTGTCGAACCTCTCTTGTGGTGTGGCATGATAGATCCGAGGCAGCATGTCATTCTTCCATACAGTATGTGCCCGGAGGAACAGGCAACTTGGAAGTGAGGCTAACATACCTTTCTTAATTCCTTGCCCCTCAAACCTCAACTAGTCATTCTACATTCACTGCACAGCACTTGTTGGCTCGCCACATGTGCTTTGCCTTCTAGAAAGTTGCTTGGTATGATTTACGTCGGCTTATTTTCTGATGACATTTTGGTTTTTCCTGGCTCACCGCCCTGTACTGTACCTGTAGTCGCACCACCACCACCACCACCCTTGCTCTTGTCTCTTTCCTTGTTTACCTTTCTACGTGAATGTAGTCTTCTTCTCTCCAACTCTCTCAAGAACAACAACCTCGACTCTCCAGACCTCACCTTCTGACCCGTCTAAACCCGGTCCCTCATACTGGTCACCATGTCTTCTTTTTCTAAAATCATGTTGGCTTGAAGCTTGTGGGTTAGACCCTTTCGAGTCTATCACCAACCTCTCTCTTAGCAGATCTCGCGCTGTCGCTGTTTAGTCAGATCTTGCATGAGAATCCTTCTTTCGTGGTGCATTGGATCCGTCTATCTCTCTCTCTCTCCCCGAAATTCAGCTTTTCATTGGCATTCTATCGGTTCATAGTGCCCCCTGAGCTCTCTTATCCATTCGTTTATCAGGAAGTCGAGCCAGACAGCGACAGGGAACTGGCAATCTAACACAATGACGTCTCCGTTAACGACTCAGAGCTCCAACAGCTCTCTCCAGAGCGTTTGTGGTAGGTTGTTTGTCTTTTCTGTGGGAACATCGATCATGTTCACACTCCTATCCGTATTGTTCAAGTTGCACTAACCTTCACAGAATCAGTGCGTCGCAGGGCATCCTCGATGGGAAATGAATTCATGCCGTCAGAATTCCCTGAGAATTTTGGAGAGGTTGTTAAAGGTGTCTATCGATCTGCTTTCCCGCAACCGTGGAGCTTCTCTGCGCTCAAAAAGCTTGGCCTTCGGACTATAGTGTATGTGGGCCATTCGTGTGTCTGATCCCTGCTCACCACCCCTCAGCACTTTGGTAGACGAGCTTTATACGCCAGAGCACATGAGCTTCCTCAAGGAAATGGGGACCGCGCACATCCGTATCCTTGTCGAACCCAACAAGGATCCTGCAGTCAAGTCTCCAGACTACGTTATCTGTCAGGTATTGGAAGTCTTGCTCAACAAGGCCAATCACCCTGTCCTTGTCCATTGCAACAAGGGAAAAGTAAGACTTATTCAGTGTGTTATACGAGCTTGGCTAATCGAAATTGCTGCAGCATCGTACCGGCTGTGTGGTCGCCTGCTTCCGCAAGATTCAAGGTTGGCGCATTGAAGATGTGCTGGCTGAGTATCAGACATATTCGTTCCCTAAGTCAAGGCCGCTGGATCAGAAATTCATCATGGCGTTTGACGCCTCCCAGCTCTCTAGCCTGGCACAGATCTCTGGCGTGAAAATGTGGCAGTCTGCCAGTCTGCCGAAGGCATTATCTGAAGAGAATGCCAAGGATCAGGCCTCATCCTCGAGTCGGCTTCTACCCTCTCTGGGCAAAATATACGTGACTTGATAATCCTATGTCGATGAAACTCACGCCGTTTTTTTCTGTCATCTGTGGTGTGCCTGGTCATCGCGAGTAGTCGGTGGTCTAACAACGCACGGTTTTCAGCTAGGTCAATGTCGTTGCAATCTTGGCCATGAAACCGGCTGATGAATCACACCACCTAGCTCTTGTCGCCTCTCGTCCTGCATCAAAATCTACACTTTTGATTAGAACACTGGCCATCAAGGAAAGGCTTGTGTACCCAGAGCGAGAGCCGCTCAAACTCCGCAGCGCTCCGCGATGTCTAGAGGCTCCATCAATTTGACTGCTTCTGGAAGGGTTGGATGCACGATATACCCAGTCATCATTTAGTTACCCATGTGATTTTGATATTGTGGATGGGTGCATGGCAGGGATGTGTCAGAAATTCTAGCCTGAGATCAAGAGAAGCGAATCGTAGAAAGACAATAGACCTGGAGAAGGACAAGTTGTAGGCCATAGTACACTAATGTAGAGAATAATCCACATTGATTGACAGTTTTGAGCGAACATATCTAAGCTAGTTGTTCTGAGTAGCTTTCTAACAGTCATTTCCGTGTCTTTGATTGTTTTTCTTTGAGCTGTTGGCAAACATATGCCATACTATACCATACTACGAGTGATTCTCAGTGGCGTTCAAGTTCACTATTTGAGTTGTGATCATAGAATCTTATACATCATGTCATCATCTTCTTCGAAATCTTCAATGTCGGATATGAGTGCTAGAAAACCTGGACAAGGCGATTGGCTCGCAATGGCTGGCTCCATTGAACCTCTTTCTGTGGTGTCCCACGACCTCTCATTGACAGAACATGTACAGTTCTCATCAACTGATAAGAGAGAGTTTGTCTGGGATGTGCAATCAAGCTCGAAATAGTCCTCAGTGCCTAAGTAGTCCTCAGAAGCCATGTCGACTTTCTCGGTAGCAGCGTGGTTGAAACAGTTCGGGACCTCTTCCGTCGAACCAGTTATTAGGAGAGATTCATGAGCATATGCTTCGTCCAAGTCTGTAGGATTGATCTCGTCCAATCGGCTCAGCTTCTGTGAGGCTTCTGCCTTGTAGAGTTGTTTTTGAGCAAGAGTCCAGAATGCCGCGTGGATAATGTTTCCCATATCTACTGCCGTCAATGGGAGACTGTCCGGTACGTATGCGACCTTCATACTGCTGACAATCTGTCGCAAAGAATGATTCATGGGTAGCTTCAACATGGATGTCAGGGACTTGACGAGCGATGTGATAAGCAGCGAACGTTGGCACATTGCCTGCAACATGATTAGTAACCCAGATACTATGAGTGTCTCAGGAAAGCAGATTACTTCACTGTACCCAGGGCTAAAGACTGACGGCGCCATTCTTGAAAGACTTTGCAATTGTACCGTCGCTGGATCCGGCTCTGTTTGTCCTTGCTCATGACTGTTGCCAATCAACAGGTAGCTCAATCCGGCACGAAGTAGGTGATGTAACGCTTGGTGGTTGGCGTTGCAGCTTCTAGCTGCTGGTTCTGTGGGAGGGCTTGAGAGGACGGTGCTGTCCGGGCTATTATCCATATCTGCAAGCTCTTCTGTGAAATCTCTGGTATCAGAGAATTCCGGAATGTCCCCTTTGTCGAGCTCTGAAGACTGGAAGGTAGTAGATTCTAGCACCAGTTCTTCGAACTCAGGACTCGGTGCTTTCCATGCCATTTCTCCGAGACTCGCCATGATCAGCGCGGGAGGATGTGGCTGCACTTCGGGATCTGTGGGCATGAAATCTAGATTTATGTTGATTGTAGATATACTGATAGTCTCGATGTATGGCGGAGGGATAAGATCCCCTGGTGTCTGCATAGCCCTTGGAACTCTGCGGCTCACTGTTGGTAAGAGAGCAGGTTGTGTGAGCGATCTTCCAATTCCAAAGGCTAATTGAAAGCTCGGGGGGGTTTTCTGATCGAAATATTCGCAGCTTTTGTACATGATAACCAAGCCTAATTCTTTCCAGAGCTGAGAGCCAGAGTTGTGTTAGCAACATCTTTAGACTCATCTTGTGAGGAGTATGTTACTGTGATTACCTTTGCATTGCAGAGCATCTCCCCCACAACTGGCACAAATGTGGAGACGGTGACATTGGGTATGTTATGAGCATTGATGAATAAGTTCAGTTTGATCTCTGGTGCTTCAGTCACCCAAGCCATTCTCATGGTCATGAGATGTATGAGATGCATGTCGCGTGCGGCAATTTGGGGTCTTCTGCGGGATTGTATGAATATGGAGACATTCATTGTGAGAGTCGAAGTTGAGTCTGAGGAATGGAAATCGGCTCTGCCTAGGTCTATTGTTGCTTCCATTTTCGATTGTCTGATGTGAACTGAGTTAGTTGGGGAAAGGTGCCTATATTCAAAGCATATACATAGTCGATGGTTTGACGAGGATAGATGCCTGGTGCTCAATGAAGCAAATACTGGCAAAATAAGTAAGTGTCTCAACACAGCGTCACCCGACTGCCAAGAAGTGTATATCTATTGCTTGTATCTGAAGCTATCAGCCCACACGCTCTGTATTCTACTTTGCGCCCTCGTCCAGAATAAAGATCGAAAGATAATTGATAGCTTTTTTCCTGTGCTTCGTCTTACATCATAGACTTGGCTGCCGAGGCACCAATACGATAAGTGAATCGAGACTATACAACTAGAGGTAAGAACTCCTTTTGTGCCACGTGAGCACCGTTCAAGCGAGTATTTCCAAGTTCCAAAACTCCAGTCGTCAAATATTACTGCGCAAGATTGACAGAAGTTGGGCAATAATATTTGTACACAACTGACAGTCCCTCAATGCCCAGCTACGTTGGCTTGTTGACATTTATTTTTAGAGCTGCTTATCGATAAGAGTATCACGTGCCTGGGGGTTTGATTATCTGGCCCCTAGACATCCTCCGCATCGAGGAATCTCGAATTCAGAAGTCCAACAATCAGCGATGCCCAGGGATGAAGGTGAAGATCATTTCCTGGCGGACAAAGATAGCCCCAATGGGCTGGATTCCCAGCCCCTTCTGTCACCCGTCGAGGACCACGAAACTACAAACCATGCGAATCCCGCCAGCGCGACCCGCAGCAGCAGCGGACAGCAGCCGCATCACTCCTCTATATCCCAGCCGGTCCCAGAAGGACAACGACGCACCCCTCGTACCATGAACCGCGTTCGCTTCGACCTGGAGGAAGAAACGGACGAAGAGCGTCGCTCGGAACATCACCCTCGCGATTCAGACGATATCTCATGGCTCGAGGAAGAAGACTATAGCCACGGCGACGGCCGGCGGCGCCAGATGGTCCCTTTGTTGACGGACATCGAAGCCCCCAGTGTCACGCTCGCAACGTCCGATGAATTCTTCCCGGAAGAACACCTGGAAAGTGCTCGTCCAAGGAGCGGGATGCGCATGGCTTTCATGAATATGGCCAACAGCATCATTGGGGCAGGCATAATTGGACAACCTTACGCACTTCGCCAGGCAGGATTGGTGATGGGGTTGGTGCTGCTCGTCGGACTCACAGTCGCAGTAGACTGGACCATTCGACTTATAGTGGTCAACTCAAAGTTGAGCGGGGCAGATTCGTTCCAGGCGACCATGCAGCATTGCTTTGGCAAAAGCGGACTTATCGCAATCTCAGTTGCGCAGTGGGCTTTCGCTTTTGGTGGTATGATCGCGTTCTGCATCATTGTTGGGGATACAATACCGCATGTCCTGGGAGCCTTGTTTCCTTCGCTACGAGATATGTCATTCTTGTGGCTCTTGACCGACAGACGGGCCATCATCGTGCTTCTGGTCCTAGGAATCTCATATCCGCTGTCTTTGTACCGGGACATTGCTAAGGTTCGACATATAATGCTTTTGCAGCACTCCGAGACTCACAAGTTCATAGTTAGCAAAAGCATCCGCACTGGCCTTGGTCAGCATGGTCGTCATCGTGATTGCTGTGATCACCCAGGGCTTTAGAGTGCCCTCTGAATCCCGCGGCGATGTAAAAAGTCTACTGTTTGTCAATTCAGGCTTTTTCCAGGCTGTTGGGGTGATATCATTCGGTACGATCGCGTTCCAGATCCAGATCATATAACTGTACTAACAGTCCACAGCATTTGTCTGCCGTAGGTTATGTCGTTCAGGCCACATTACACTGGGACTAATAGCTTGGAAGACCATAACAGCCTCCTTATCTATGGCTCATTAAAAAAGCCGACACTAGATCGCTTCGCGAAAGTGACACATTACTCTACAGCAGTCTCCCTTCTGACCTGCCTCGCCATGGGTGTTTCCGGGTTTCTATTCTTTGGCTCGCAGACCCAAGGCAATGTACTCAACAATTTCCCCTCAGACAACATTCTGATCAATATAGCACGACTGTAAAGTCTTCTCGCCTTAATGTACTGAGACATCGCTGGGCTGACTTTTGCTAGATGCTTCGGCTTGAACATGCTCACAACTCTTCCGCTGGAGGCATTCGTATGTCGATCAGTCATGACAACCTATTACTTCCCCGACGAACCTTTCAACATGAATCGGCACTTGATCTTTACCTCTGCGCTTGTTGTTACTGCGGTTGCCATGGCTCTGATCACTTGTGACTTGGGGGCAGTCTTTGAGTTGATCGGCGCAACGAGCGCAGCGGCCCTGGCCTATATTTTCCCTCCCTTATGCTACATAAAGCTTAGCAATGCCTCTCAGAAGGCTAAGATACCAGCCTATCTATGCATTGTTTTCGGGGTAGTCGTGATGGCAGTCAGTCTGCTTCAAGCTGTTGCGAAAATGATAAGTAGTACGTTCACTGCTCACCCGACTAACAGCATGCATCCTGCTAATCAACTCAACCACATTCATAGATGAAGGTGGTGCAAGTACCTGTGCTGCCTAGGCAAGGTACTATAAAGGCAATTAGATCTTGCAACCTTGCTTCTGCTTTACTGATGTCGTATAACTGATAGACTTTATTCAATCCCTCATTCGCAAATTATGTACATAGAGAAGTGTATTAACAAGGTGAATCATTCTGTTCAGGGGCTCGGAAAAGGAGCTCCATGGACTCATGTGAAGCAATCTTCCCTCTGGGAGCGACACAGATACCTAGATTTTGTGTAGGGACAAAATGGTCTTTCAGTATACTATCATCCTTCAGATACTGATTTTCTCCTAGAAGCAGTCTTTGATTCATGATCAATCTCAGTGGATGCAATGAGAGGAACAGATGAGGCAGCGCACTACAAGGTCTAGGTTTTGGTGTGAATTGCGATGTTGTGCGCGTTTGCATGGTAACGCAGTTAACAGTTTCCACTCCCTGTTTCTGCTCCCTGCCTCCTGACCCCACCACTGTCCTCTTCATCATCTGTTTTCGCATGTGTTCCAATTTTACCCTTCTCGTTACTTCATCATTCATTCTACTTCTAAAAAGAGGGATTGGCTCTGTTTCCCCAACCCCGTAGAGTTGAATGTATGAAGTGCAGGTCTCATGCTCTTCCTTTGCACCTCTTCATTTCTACTTCGTCAACTACTGCTGCACATTGCTTTAGCTGGTTCTAGTGTGTTTTAAATACCTGAAATCGTCCTCAGATCTATCCTTCTGTCAACTGTCGCTACCTTGCTTCTGTTTTCCTGACACCCAGTACCCTCACATTATCTCTTCGTCTCTCTCTGAAACCTATCCTGGGGATCTTAGCCATCCGGAACTCATGGATCAGAATGCAGCTGAACGCCTGAAGAGGCTCCAAATGGTAGGTTGTGTGTTTCCAACGACCTGTTCCTCCGTCTTTTGTTCGATTGCCCGCAGCTACTGACATAACTCGCCTCCACTCAGGACGACCTCGGCACGGCCAGACGAGAATTCATTTCAACCAAAGATGGCCCACGACGAGTGCTGAATGTGGGATTGGAAACCATAGAAGCAAGCAGAGAGTCCAACCAACCTGGAACGAAAGCCCAGCTCATGGCGCAGAAGAACAAGGCCCAACTCGCGGATTGGTCGAGTAAGTGCATCCTCCAGTGCTCCTCGCCCGACCTGCGTTCTATTGAGTTTCTGGTTCTTCGCTAATTCGAATTCAAAGATATCCACAAGACAATAGGTGATACTGGAGACCTTGAGAATCTCGATAGTCTTCTTGATGGCCAGACTCATCGTCTTGGGCTCGCTGCTTTGTTACATTCGAGGCCACATGACTTTGCTCCAATCAGGGGAGGTATGAGTCGTGGGCGTGGTGGAGGCGTAGCAGGGACTCGAGGTCGTCAGGGGAAGCCAAGTGTATCGAAGTAAGTCAACTCACCAAGAGCCATATTACCATCAAAAACTAACGCACGAGACATTGATGATAGGGTTCTCGGTCAAGGAGGTGTCTCGAAATCTGGCAATCATGCTTTCAAAATAGATCAGAAGCAGACTCGTGAGGTCTACTCGTATCCAAACCCGTCTTCATTGCTTATTTGCATTCTCTAGGTGCTCGGAAGCCGATTCCTAACCCACTAACCAAAGTTCGAAGACCCATGTAAGCTACCTTTTTGTTGCCTCAAAAACCATCTGACTCCTGTCTCCAGGGTTGACTATTCCTCGAAAATCAGTCCCCCTGAAGATTTTATGGCTGCTGTTCAGGGTCTAGTCAACGCGAAGACTGCTTGCATAAACTCCACTGTTGCACTAGAGATGTCTAACGGTAATAGTTCGAGACCAAGCCAATTGCCTCCTGCAAAGGAAATACCAGGTCAAGTCCCATCTCGCCCCACGCAGCCTGCTCTTGCAGTAGATCATGGCCCAAGCCAAAGGCCTCCCACCGTGACTAGAGCCCTGGGTCAAAGACCTCCCGAAAAGTCGCTTCCTCCTCAAGCCCAAGCGCCTCGAGCTCTTGCTCAAAAGCCTCCATCTGCGACATACAACGAGTCGAATCAACCTCTTCTCAGAAAGCCATCACTTTCGGAATTCGACATATCGAGAGATTCAAGCAAAAGGACACCTTCTTCCACGATCACCACAGACCAGAGCAATCCTCAGAAACTGGTTCCAGCTTCTGACGCCATGAAGAACCCAAGACAGACACAGTCGACTGCGACGCTGAAGGCGAACCAGACACCACCCAAGGATACTGTGCATCCTGTCACAGTGACAATGAAAACTGCTCCTGTTGCTTCCAATCTGAGCAAGGAGTACGCACTGAGGTCCAACAACACTTCTGTGCAATCACAGGCTGCTGCACAAACACTCCCGACTCTGAACTCGCAGTTGTCCAAACCCTCAACTGCGCCATTACTGCGGGATGAAGGGCCTCTGCCTAAGAAGCCAGCAACCAAGGCTTATGGCAAGCCTCCATGTCAACCGGGTAACAAAGCCAATCGGGTTCCAGAGAAGCGAGGCACTGCAATGGAGGCAATTCCAGTGAACAAGGTGGTCGTCAAATTACCTCCTAGCGAGTCAACTTTCAAGCCAAATGTCCATGTCCCAGTCACGCTCAAGAAGGCCAAACCACTCGAGAACCTTGTGGCCGAAGGGAGTGAGGAGAAAGCACCTCCGGCGGTGGCTTGTGGGGAGCTTCTTGATCTTGATGGTTCTCCGTCACCCGAGGATGATTCGGCTGAACAGGGTCCGGTCGCTACAGCTGTAATGAGTCCCTCCTGTCAAGATCTGGAGGGGTTGGTATTTCGGCAGGGCATTACACGGTATCCTACTCAAGGAGGCTCGACCTCTAGTGAAGCTTCGTCAACACCGACTAACTTTACGGAAACCACACGAGCTATTCTTAGTCAAATTATGGCCAACGCCGAGTCTATGACCGATGAGGACAAGCAGGTGGTTGAGCGCAAAGTCGAAGAGCTTCGCAAAGGACTGAAACTTTTCTCTGTATCAGAAGCAGGGCGCCAATTTTCCAATGAAATGTTCGAGAGAGGAAGAGAAGAGTTCAGCTCCGAGCTCAAATCCGAACCTGAGTCCGGTTATCAACATTGTCATACATGCCAGGAAAACCACAAAGCTCATGCTCATATGTCGCCTGAGACTGTCTCGGTGCTCACAGCTAAAATGACATTTAATGCAGCCTTGGGTGTAGAGGACCCCTTGACACCCCTTGCACATAAGTCACAGACCCATCGTTCTGTTTTCCAGACACGCCTCAAGGGCACTGCGCCGCCATTTGAGCCAAAGAAGCCTTACTCTCCAGTAAGCAGCACAGCTGAACCATTAACCACTGAGCAGGAGCGTCAGGAGTCTTGTATCACTAAGGCTGTCCGTCATTTGTACGGCAACCATCTACTTCCCGGGAGGTCTGGAAACCGGCCTGGCAACGGTAAGTTCTTATTCCTTCTTGTCTTTCGAATCCCGGGCAGTATTGCTTATGTTGGCACTTGCTGTCAGCTTCCGTCTTGGAGAATGTGAAGGTCCCAGCATTTAAAGGGCGATTCGATCAAATGACTCCCGCATCTACTCCCGTCAAACCGAACTTGACATCTCCACTTCTTTCGCAGACGGACGCGATCTCAGCCTCCCCTGCACTACAGAGATCTATACACGCCCCAAGAGTTTCAGAGAACAGGTCACCAGCATCTCGGACTCCCTCGAGGGGACTGGATAGTTCCAGGTATGCGACGCCTGCCCTGGACAAGCCTCTACGCTGAGCTTCTCGCAACCAGCACCCACCATCGCTACACAAGGTCTGTACCGTTAGCCGATTCACACTCACTCACCTCTTGCCTGCATGAGCTAGCGTTGAGGTCTATCCGCATAATATCCCCTATCTGTTTCTTCTCCCCCGCCCGAAAACGAAGCTTTTGATGGCGAACACGCAAGCTACATTTGTTTCGATGCTGCCATATCTTACAGCAATTACTTAATTGTCTATTTTCTAGTGATGTGCAAAGCCTGTATGGAAGGGCTAGAAAAGTATTTTCTTTGTAAATCCAAAGCAAACTGGCCAGTGAGCAGATTCCATTGAGCAAACCAGTTCATTTGATTCCTGTGATCATTCCCATTCCCTGTAACGCCAATAATCCATAAAATTTGCCCAGTCCGAGTAATGATCGCGTGCCGTTGATAGAATTCGCCCTCTATCTATAATAGAGTACATAGAGAAAAGACCATTGCTACCGTTACTGCTGATGATGTTGCTGTGGCGGTTGCTGAGGTTGCTGCTGCTGCTGCTGCTGCTGCTGCTGCTGGGGTGGAACCTGAGGCATTCCACTTTGGTTCATCCGCGGTCTTTTCGGATCCATGACCCCAGCTCCTCCCGGAGCAGACCCGCTGCCGCCCGAGGCCTGAGCATTCGTCATATCCGACAAGGGAGGCCGTTTCCCATTGGCATTCTGATGAGCCACAGGCCCGCCGCCGCCGGGCAGTGGTGGACGGTTCGGCGGTGCGGCGGTCCCATTCCGGGGATCGAGGTTCGGACGGGTCAAGGGTCGATAGGAAGACGTCGTCGACGGGCCTCGATTCATCATGGGGCTGCCGACGTTGTTGCTCCCGGGGGCCCCGATCTTCCGGTGCATGTCCTGCGAAGGGTTGATGAAGTCCCGCGCCGCCGCGGCGGGGTTGCCACCGGCCGCGGGCGATGCGTTGTTGTTGCCTCCGGATAGCATGGGTTTGGAGATGGGTTTGCTGGTGCTGTGGTCGAAGCCGGCGGTCTTGCGGATGGATGGACTCTCCGCGTGCGGGTCGAAGGCCGGCGCCGCGGCGGGGACCCCGCCGTGCGGGTTGTCTCGGAGGAGATCGACGGCGCGCGCGGAGAAGAACGAGGCGGAGGGGGTCCCCGGCGGAAGGGATTCGGGGATACCTGCCGTCATTCTTGTTGTCGATGGGGCGCCGGGTTCACGTTTGATGGGGACGGACATCGGGCCGTTGTTACCACCTGCGGGCCCGGCTGCTGTTGCTGTTACCGGTGCGGGTGATGCTGCTGTAGGCACGGATGGAGGGGGAATCATTCTGCCATTCTGAAAGTTTGGTCGGGGCCCTGTAGGTGGCATGGGCCTCTGTTGGTCGCCAGTTGCGGGGGGATTGGGGCGTCCGTTGAACGGCTGTGGAGCAGGATACTGTCTGGGGGCTGGGGGCTTGGATGGCGTTACCATCGCCGAGTTAGGTCTGATGGGTCCCCGGTAGTTGTTATTGTTGTTGTGAAAAGGTCGCTGATGAGTGTTGAGTGGAGTGGGTGGTTGCTGTGCCCGCTGTGATTCTGGTCCTAGCACAACCTCGTCTGGATTGCCCGTTTCGGTGACGCCGAAATCAGCTTCGTCAAACAGATCGCCTAGCGCGCAATAATGTTAGTGATCAGCCTTCGGGCAAGTTGATTGAGAGTGATAATAGCTGCGTACTTCCAAATTCGCCGTCGCCGTCGAAGGCCATTGAATCATCGAAGTTGGGCCGCTTTGCGACAGCCGTTGGACGCGGCGGCAGATCATCGTCCTCTGGTGATGGTTTGGGTTGCACGGGTTCTTTCTTGATAGGAACAAAATCTGGATGTCGATGTAGCTCATCGACATCCCATCTGGCCTAAAGTTGAAGAATGTCAGCAGAGGCGAGGTTTTCCTTGGTGAGGGTCGTCGCATACCGGCGCGGCTTTCACTTTGGTGACTTTTGACACATAGTCCTTGTCGTAGATACAGTTGCCCAGGACATTGCCGAAGTTTCGTAGCGCACGCTTGAGCGCATCTGTGGTGCCTTCTTTCTTTGCCTTTTCGAAGGCAGCTGCCTTGCCCTTGCAATTCTCGATGTGGCCGTACCCGATGTCCTAAGAATCGTTCCTTGTCTTAGAACCCGTGTATTGACTAATGCATCGCCACTTCCAAGGGCATACCTCATGATAAGTGCCATCTTTCAAGGTGACTCTCACTATTACGGAGAGACCCAGGCTGATTTTACCAGTGTTTTGACTCTCTTCAACCTATTGATTGGAGCGTATTAGTCATTGACCTGAGACAACATCTGTGGCCAAAGGGAGATCTGAAGAGGGGGCATACAAAGTCGATCTGAATGTTCTGAATCGAGCTCGACCATCCGTTGAACCCGAAGACCTCATTCGCAAGATTGATACATTTGTCAGCCGAGAGATAATGTACGCGCTGTCCCGCAGCACCAGGCCTTGACGAGATATATTCGGGCCCCAATTTCTTGTCGAGACGTGCTTGCAAGGTCGCGATCTCCTGCGCGGTGTATTCGCTGATACGTCGTTGTGGTTCTTCAAATGGGTTGGCGGAGAGACTCCCACTTGAATTGGGCATCGTGATGGTAGCTGGGCCGCCCCGGTGCTGGTCGCCAACACTAAAGACGCGCGGTCAGTCAGTGTTGGCTTCGTCGCGGCTTGACAGGTATAAGAACACTTACGCGGGCATAGCAAAGTTAGGTTCTTGTAGATGCTTTACCGAGGTACTTCATCCAGCAACAGTCCTCCGTTAAGCTTGTAATGACTGATGAAAGGATCCAATGATGCTATTGCCCCCGACGTGTCGAGGCGCGCCGGATGCCGACACGGCTTTATCGCGATGTCACGTGATGATAATCGCAACGCAGATAACAATGGAAGGTGTCAACTAGTGCCAACGATCATATGCTATCAGTTGCTGATTGAGGGTGGGTGAATGCGCCTAAAGAGAGAAGGTTTGACAGCTATTTGCAGTCTGGCCGGTTGAATCAATGTGGTTGTTACTTTGGCTTGATTCTGAAGGAGAAGAAATGATGTTTGAAATTATAGAGGCAGGCAGCATTAGGCAGCCTTCGGCTTTGCCACACTAACGCTCCAACGCAGCCAGATTACTATCACTTTGCCGTCATTTGACTCGATCTCTCCTGCCCTCAATGTGTGTTTCTATCGGAGAATTTAGGTGGCAAGAGAATATAAACCAGAATGAAACCCTTCAAATCACTGAATCACAAGACTCGCGCTCGGGATTAGCCCCAGATCCTTCAAAGATTCACCGAAGAACTCCGCATTGTATACTTTGCGAGGGAAGTTCTGAACGAAGCTCTGTACCTCAACTCCATCCTCCTGCTTGAGAGCCGCGGCAACTTCGAACAGGGTAGTTGTCACAGGGACCGTCTTCATGATATTGCCCTTGGGCGTTTGGAATCGCAGACGAGTTTCCGTGTAGGCCGATGCAGGCTTCGAGGCGACTGGGCCGGATGTCGTGGCTGCTGGGGCTGGGGCTGGTTGCGCAGGAGGTGCCACACCAGCTCTCTCGGCTTTCTCACGCTCAGCCCGGAGTCGGCGCTCTTGTTTGTCCGCCTCAATCCTGGCTTTGACCCGCTGTTTCGCTTCGATGTCTGCCATCTTGTCCTTCTTCTTTTGTTCCGCTTCCTTCAGCCTTTGTTTCCTTTCCAGCTCCTCCTTGACGTCTTGTGAATCCTTGTTAGCTTTCCGCCGGATTTCCTGGGATGAAACCTGGTTAGTTTGAACCACATGGTCTGGCAAGGACAGTAGTGCGCGTACCTCGTTCCTCTTCTGGTCAACCTTATCCTGCTCAGACTGCACCGCTCGCTTGGCGGCCAGCCTTTCTCTGAGCTCCTGGAGTCTCGCTTGCCGTTGCTCATCAGTCAGTGGCGCAAGCTCCTCCGTTGACTCAGAGAAGTCGGTATGTTGGGATTTTGAGGCGTGAAATTCAGCTTGGGCGTGGCTTCGGAATTTCTTGCCGCACTCGTTGCAGACTAGACTGCGAGCCTCTTCACCAGGCGCAAGTGCAGGGCCTTCAGCCTCTTCATCTTCCTTGATTTCACCGAGCGATTTATCTTGGTTCTTTTCGAGCCATTCTAGAGCACCCTGCACTAAAGTGGTGAAAAAATGAAGCACGTCAGCAGTCGGCGACAGCAGAGGGCCAGAGGGAAAATCGTACGTCCGGTGCCTTTGGCGACTGCAAGCTGTGCTCTCTCCTTGTCAAAGCCCATCTCAATGAGCTGGTCTAGATCGGAGGCCATGGTCGCACGGGGTGGGTGCAATAATTGCTGATCGAAGCGAGAAATTCGAATGGAGCGAGAGGGAGAGCCCAAAGGCGGGGTAATGAAGGCGGGGGTTTAGCCGGGGCAAAGTGGCAAGCAAATGGAAATGTATTACAACCTTTTATACCACTCAATATAGTGAGAAAGATAAGCAATAAAAGGCAAGCTGCTATCGCAAAAGGTGGATGAGGTGGATGAGGGGAGGTCAACAGTGAGGGTGCGGGTGACGTATCGACAAGCTCGGGAGCGGAGCGGAGGAACAATCAATCAACTGCGGGATGACCCGCCAGCTAAGCTCGAAAGTTGAGCCAGTCCCAGGCTCGTTCCTCGGCCCACGGTCTGGACTCTGTCAGTCGATGGTATTTGACTACTTATACATACTTCGCACCTCAGAGAAACACCCATTTTCTCGTCAAGGAGCGTGAAGTCTTGGTGGTTCCTGGCATTTTTGCTTGGGCCACAAATGCAATCTCCGCAGCCTGCGTGAGGATTCTACTTCTATAGATAAATCTCGCCTGCGCAGAGAGAAAAAAACGGCCGCAATGACTTATCACTACAGTCGACGAGAGAGTACTATGATTAGTAGATGCTCTACGATGTTGATGACTAGTTAAACCAGTTTTGTCCAGGATTTGCGAACGTAGGACGAAGATGTCCCAAGGTTGGTCACTCGAAGCAGGGCGAATCCCGTTCGAAGTCCCATCCAGTTAGAAGACGCTGCTGACACCAGAGGATTGTGGCTTATTTCACCAGACCTGGATCCTGAACCGGTACTTCGAGATAGTTGGGCGGAATCTTTTAACAAATCAAGGCCTTCGGCTTCTTTGGCTTTGTCTATGTTCTGTTCTCTCCTCGGCCACGTTTGACTGCTGGGCCCTAGCGCAAAGAGTCGTAGTCCTACCTACCAGCTGCACCTTAGCTGAGTACACGTTGTTGCCGGTAGTACTAGGTAATCTGTAAATCGTCTCATGATATCTAGCGGTGAGTCGTCGCAGGCCAATAGTGATGCTTTGTTGACGGGCCCAAAAAGAATCGGTGTGTGAAGCTGATTGCCATCAGAGGACCACCTACCTCTTGCCGGGTCGTTCCTCGTTATCTTGGGCTGTAAGGTTCGAGAACCGAAGCAGTATTAAGGCGAGACCGCGCATTCCAGAGATGATCATGCCTGAAGGATCAAGGCATGGGTAAACCCGTCGCGTGCAATCGGCTGGGCTATAATGTCCTCTGCGGGTTCGTGGAAGATCAACAATGCATGCAAGATATTGGCTTCTATTGACTGACAGGATGAGATATCAGTATCAAGACCAGGTCAAACGGTACTGTGGTAGAGAGTAGTATTTTTAGACGATGTCAAGCAGTGGATCCCGAATCTATGGACCCAGACAGGCGTGGCCGATAACTGATGGAGCCGGTAGATCTGTCCAAAATGTCCGATCGCAACAGCCCATGAGCATTGCGGTGCAGCAGCGACGAAGCCGACATATGAGTCTGTAGTATGAGCCGTGACTGAATACGGAGTACTACTGCCTAGAATGCAGGTACTGGCCACGAATGATGCCTGAAACACCATGTCAAACGCCTTGATGACATCACCTGACCTGGACCTCCGTGGCCGTGCTGAGTCAGCGTGTCCCCGGCCCAACCAGCAGCAGTTGCGATGCCGAGTCCAACTCATTCATCATTACTCCGTACTATTCCAGCCTCTCCTCACTCTTCTTCCCCCAATTCCAATTGCGCCTAAACATATATTCGCCCCGTCGTTGAGTTGGTTTGACCTTCTCCTTGTGAATCTCTTGCTGAGACATTTATCTTCTTAATATTCTCTTTGTCAGGTAAATTCTCTCCGTCAGTCCTCCGCACTCCCCGTTGGCTACTTCTAACCTGGCTGATTCTCTTTGTCACTCTAGCGCTCTCCCTCCTGTAGACAGGAAGACTCTCCCGCCGCCCTGTTCAGCCCGTCCCTTGGTACCTACACCACTCCTTATCCGCGCAACCCCCTTTCTCCCCGCTCGAACTACCTCTACGCCGCATATTCGCTATGTCTATCATTCTCGATCCCCCGGAGTTGGGCTTTCAGCGTGAGCAATACTCCCTCTCCCCTGGTCGAGCTTCTATACCAGCCATGGACCGCCCCGCTCACCGGTTCCAGGTCCCTTCAACCGTGAGGTGTGTCAGATGTTGCACCTGAAGAACGAGAGTGCGGAGCCTGTCGTCTTCAAGGTACGTATACGAGCCGGATCAGAATAAAAATGGCGAGCAAACTAACAAGCTCCCGTATACTAGGTCAAAACTACCGCCCCTAAGCAGTACGTGGCCAGTCCCTACTCCACACCCCTGAGTAACCGATACGTTTGAATCACAACTGACTGAGGGCCAGCTACTGCGTTCGTCCCAACTCCGGCCGGATAGATCCTGGCAAACATGTCGATGTCCAAGGTCGGTCTCACTGGGCTCCATTTTCAAACCCCTTCACTTGGCTTAATGTCTGACAAGTTCGATAGTTCTGTTGCAGGCCATGAAGGAGGAGCCTGCGCTAGATGCCAAGTGCAAGGACAAGTTTCTCGTTCAGACAGTCGCGGTCACTCGTGATATGGAGTTCGCCAATGTTACCTCGATTGTTGGTTTTCCGCCCTCCCCCAGGCGCCCCCCAGATTCTAGTACAGAGCATCACCTAACCGGCGCAATAGTTTGAGAAAGCCCCCAAGACAGCACTCCAGGAGCGCAAAATTCGTGTGAACTGGCTGGCCGCCGATGATGCCCCAGTTGAGGAACAAGGAGTCGAGGCGACTGGCGTAAGTTGTCATTTTAGCCCCTTACTTTCCTCGTTCGTCACTTCTTTGGCTAATTACGCTGCGCAGAATGTGCCCGATGAAGAACCTCCTGCCTATACCTCGCCGCCGAACCCCAACTATCAGACTCCTGCTGCCGCGCTTACGAAGAGCGCGAACGACACGTCACCCATCCCACCGCCAGATTTCAGCGACAAGCCCAAGCGGGAAGTCTCCACCCCGCAGATCATCGAAAGCTCGGCCACGTCTTCAAAGTCACCCGTAGCAAGCGCTAGCGAAGACTTGAGAGCCCAATTGTCCGAGGCAAATTCGCAAATCTCAGCGCTGAAGGAGAAGTTGGCAGATCAGGGTCTGAGACAGCGAAAGATCGGAACCGATGCCGAGAAGGTGCCCGCGCCTTTGGCGCAACAGCAGCCACAGTCCGTGGAGGCTGGTGTGCCCGTGCAGATCGTGGCGGGTCTATGCCTGCTAAGCTTCTTGATCGCCTACTTCTTCTTCTGATTGTCTTGATCCCTCCCCTCTTTGTGTCCACTCTTTTTGAATTTCCTTTCCTGTGACCCCCTTTTCCCATCATGTTTCTTTACAGACCAACTGTATTCCCTTCTGCCAATTCCCTTACTTTACTACGTCAACAACAACAGCAGTGGTACGGTGCTATTATTTATTCGTTGTGACAGCCCGTTTATCCTTCTTCATGGTCGTTCTAATTCGGCCCGGTCTCCCCATGCCGTTTTCTTCAACTTGAGCAAGCACCCTTTTTTCTTTCCATTGTCTTGTTACTTTTTTTCATATTTGATGATATGATGTAAATGGAGGCAGAGTTCTTGTTTCAGCCAGACATGAAAACTTGAGATTCCATCGTCCAAGGTCGCGGCGACTTTAAACTATGCTTGCGACATCTGGCCGCTGATAACACACACATTCCACATTTGACACCTTCCGGTACAATATGTCCCACGTGCCATCAGGTCGCGAGCCTTCCCGGCTTTGAGTTTGTCGGGTCATGACTCTGTGGTCTTCGACTCTCCTCAACCACATTTGTTTTTTCTTCTTCTCTTCTCGTTGCCTCCAGCCCTCCACCTTGTTCGATGAGCGAGAACTTTTTTTCTTCTAGACGGAATTCAAGCGTTCCTGAACCAGGCAGTGAAACCCCACTGAGCTAATTACGATGATGCCACACCACGAATGTTCATAAATCCTCGCCGGGGATTCAGCCCTTTTGTTCTTCCATGCTGCTTCCAATATTGTTCCAATAGCTGATAGTTCCATGATAATGAATCTCTCTCCGAGCTATGGGTTACTTTCTTATGCGTTTGTTTGGGGCGATAGTCGTGATACAGATATCTGTTGCAAACCAGAAAAATCTCATCTTATTCATGACCATGACTCGGAGACCCGCACACGAAGTCTGTGGAGAAGAGAACCAGAGCTGAAGGCCAAACGGGTCATGTCTAATTGTAGGTATACATAGTGGGGCGACAATTCACAAGGGCAGTGCGGCGGGATTTCCATCACTCAATCAACAAGTGGCGTATACAATGACATGAGGCGGGTAGATAGATGGTGGGAGCACGAAATCAGTTCTGGATCTCGCTTTCCTTCCATCCATCCCCGGATTCCTGCGGACCAGCCGACGAGGAAGCCGAGATGCCCTCTCCACCACGACCATTGCCACCTCCGCCACCCCCTACAAGACGACCACCCTGCGCTCGCTTGACGCGACACCACATGCCCACGTTCTTATCCAGGATGAACGTCCAGATCACCCACACCCAGCTGTGGTGGCAGGGCAGGGGCTCGTAGAACTCCTTGGCGATGCGGTGCAGTTCGTGCAGTCTGGTCCACGGGATCGCGGGGAAGTCGTGGTGCTCGTTGTGTAGGCCGACGTTGTAGGTGAAGAAGTTGAGGGGCCCGTAGTAGGAGTATGTTTCCGGAGGCGGGAGGGAGTCCAGCGGATGCGGGGCCGCCGTGGTGGACTTCTCCTCTTTCGGGTTCTGGAGCTCCAGGAGGGATTCGGTGCCGTGCGGTACCTGCGAAAAGAAGTAGTGCTCCGCGATGAAGTGGCCGGCGCACGGGTGGAGGGAGCCGGCGAGGAAAGAGCTCATGAGGAGGTAGAGGACGGGTTGGATGGAACCGCCGCAGAACTGGATGAGGAAGTAATCGAAGGAGAGCTGGACGGCGAGGTTGAGGAGGTGGATGTATGTGAAGGGCGGGCTGTAGATGAACATGGGCCGGACGGCATAGAAGAAGATCTGAAAGGTGCAGAAGAATGCCTTGCCCAGGAGCGAATCCAGGAAGAAGGCTTCCACGGCGGTGGGGAGATCGGTATCCAGACCGGTCACACCGAGGGACTTGTGGTGGGTGAGGTGGTAGGGCTGTGTATGGGAACACGATGGAGTTTCACGTTAGCAATCCTGTATATGGTCACGTCGCCACACTCGGTAAACGACCTGTCATGAACGTGCGGGAGCTTGTTTGAGGTTCGGGGTGGCCACATACCCTGAAGGCAGCACTGTAGGGCAAGCCAATTGGAAGATTGGCGAAGATCGCCAGTAATCTATTTGCTATTGCGGACCGGAAGGCAAGATTGTGTGAGATCTCATGAATCGCGAGGAAGAGGTTCTGGTTGGAAGTGGCCCCAATCACGTATGCAGTTGCGAGGAATTTCCAGGACAGCATGGAAGTATTGCGGAGGAGGTAGGCGCAGAGGATTTGAAGAGAAACGACTCCCAGAACGACATATTTGGTCAATGGCTCCGGTCCACAGAGCTTGGTGACCTGAATACAAAAACGAGAGTTGTTAGTATTGACCGCCTGGCAGGGAAATTGGAATGAGTACGAAGCACCTCTGGATGGGCTTTGATGATAGCCAATCGCCTCGATCGATGGGGCTCTTCCGTATAGGTCCAGAAAAAATGATCCTCGACAGCTGACTTCTCTGGTGGCGCAATCCTCACGGAGGGCTGGCCATCGTGTGCTGTGGCCTGGGGATCCTGGCTCTTGGCCGCGGACACGCGGAGATGCGGCGAAGATCCAGCCGTGGCCGCTTCGACAACAGAGGAGGACATACTGAAGAGGTCGGCAATTGGGGAGGGGAAGGATGAAAAGAGGTTGGTTTTTCAATGGCTACTGGGCGCCATGGATGAATAAGAAGTAAGAAGAAGAAGGGAGACAAAGAAGTAAGGGGGGAGGGCGCAAGAGTGCAAGGTGGAAAGAAAAGTGATCTGATTAAGCAGGAAGCTGAGAGGACGGTCCGGAGGACAGCCTTTCCACGTGGGGCTACCCGCATCCCGACTTATGGTTTGATCCTCTCAACTCTTGTTTACAAAAAAAACAAAAAACATTGCTCAAGTGAGTGAAGACGGGTCGATGATGACCCTAAAAATGCCGGTACTGTTCATTCTTTTCCTACACAACCTTGTTCTGTGTTTTCTATATATGCTATTTAAGCAAACATGTCGCATGCCGTGGCAAAATTCATTGGCATAAAAAGACCCATCTTAGTAGTCGTCTCCGCGACTGATCACCTCCTTTACATTAGGTCGGAGGACGATGGTCTATGAAAAGGTCAGCGTGGGTTCAAAGGAGTACTAGCGACACTCTAGTGGAGAACATACATGTTCGTACTGGGCGGTGTAAGAGCCCTTGATATCGCAAAGAGGGGGGTAGTCCTGAACAATGCCCGACTGCACCAGGTTGTTCAGCTGTAAGGTCTGTTAGCACTCGTCCGCTATCGCAATGCTGTCGAAATGCCTACCCCAAGGAGGTACTTGTCTTGGCCCAACCGGTCGAGGTACCGACGACAGAAGGGAAGAGTTCCAAAATTCTTGTTGATAACGTTCAACAGGTTCTTGGCGGAAGAAAGACGCAAAGGCACCGGAGCAGCGTTAGGGACCAGAGCGTAGTGAGAGGTTTCCATCTAGGCCGCAGTCGTCAGTAAGCATGTAGATCGACTCGGATACGAAGCACTCACATCCTCGTGCACATAGCCCTTTCCGGTACTTCCAAAGGTCTCGATGGCGAAGACTTCACCCTCCTCCATCTTGGTCTGATCTCCGCCCTTGACAATGGGAACGCTCTTCCCACCGTGGATAATGTGTTGGTCAATGTTGTGACCGTTGAGGTTTCGAATACATTTAACGGGGTGCATAGTTCCGTTGATCTCGCATTCGTAGCTCTCCATGACTTCCTGAATAGCGGCACCGATGTCACTCATGCGAACATCAATACCGGCTTCCTATTTCCCCCAGAAACCATTAGTTCAATGTGTGGAGCAAGGTCATTCGGGGCACTGCAGCCATACCCGGATACCAGTGTTGGTGGCGTCCTTGACAGCCGCCAGAAGAGGGTCATAGACCGGATCAAAGGCAACGGTGAAGGCACTGTCGACAATCCGTCCGTTGATGTGAGCTCCAAAATCGACCTTCATGACATCGCTCTCCTGCAACACCATCTTGTTGCCCGCATTGGGGGTATAGTGGGCGGCACAGTGGTTGAGACTCAGACCACACGGGAAACCCATACCACCCTTGATGTTGTCACCCTCCTCCAGGCCCTGGTGGCCCGTCAGAGCACGAACAGCGTCCTCGATGCCCTCGGCGATTTCCGTCAGAGTCTGGCCGGGCTTGATGTTTTTCTGTGCGTACTGGCGGACCTGGCGGTGCACTTCAGCACCCTGGCGGTACTCCTGCAAGAAGTCATTGTTCATGCGGTCGAGATAGCGCTTCTCCTCGTTGGTAGTGCGGTAGGAGTTTTCATTCTGGTACTCGACAATCTCTCCTTCGGGGAACTGGTTGTTCGGGAACAAAGTCGAGATCGGAACGCGCGGAGGAGAGCTCTGGACCTTGGCGCCACCCTTCTTCTTCTTCTTGGACTTGCGCTTCTTCTTTTTCTTGGCGGCTGCAGTTGCAGATTTGCGCTTCTTAGTATCGGAAGTCTTGAGGTTGTGGAAGTTGTCTGGGGAGAAGCGGGAGATCCGTACCTCCATTAGCTGCGCCTTCAGCGCCAGCGTTGTTATCCTCGACTTCATCGTCGTCGGAATCATCCTCCGCCTCTCCGGTTCCAGCCTGACCAGCGGCGGGAGCGTCGACCTTCGCATCGCCGCTCTGACCGTTGACTAGTGGCGCGGGGAAATCTTATCAGTCACATGCCGGGACGAGGAGACATGGGTCGGAGAAAAGTGGGAATCTTTACTTACGGTCGAGCTTCTGCAGCTTTTCACTAGCCTGGGCAGCCATGTTGAAAAGCTGGAAAGAAACCGGGTGTGGTATGAGTTGAAAAGAGAGAGGGGGTAGGGAAAGAGAGGGGAAATTGAAGTTCGGCGGAGGCGACGGGGGGAAAAGACGGTCGGTGCCAAGACTTGCTCAGAATAATTAAGGATGATTTGACGGCAAACGGCAAATTCGGCGATGCACCAACTGGCAACTCATCCGTGTAGTGACTACAGAGTGCTGTTTGTAGTACTCATGTGCAACTACTAGGTAGTTCGTCCGTGTATATGCAATGACAATAGGAGAGAGTGTGTGTTGATTTTTCGTATAAGTGATCTCATATGTCCAACCTGGGTTTTAACAATTTGGCAGACAACTATAACAGATCCATTCAGCAAGACATCAACGGTATAGTTAGTGAATAGTGTCAACGGAGCTCAAGGAAGGCAAGTGCTCAAAGATGGACTTCAGTCGCATCGAACGGCAAGACACCCAAGTTGCCAATATACAAGAGATATCTCAGACCACTTCAGCCACGGTTCATAGACCAGCGTCGCAAGTCATCCGCAAGTCCCCCTCACAGTGAAATATCAAAAGCCCGTTCCTCAATGGCCAGGGGCACGGAAGAAGCCCGAAGCCATGACAATATCGGAAGGAGACATTTGACCACGGGCAGGGATCTGAGTAACCCAGCATCCATGTATTAACTAGCATCAGTGAAGTTAGATACAGAGACGAAAGCCCCTCGTGTTTCCTGGAGTCCAGCCCTACCATACATACATTATGTACAAATAGTAGGCCGGTTACAGTAGTTAGTCCTTGACTAGCTTCGATCAGATAAGCCACCCGATGACGCATGGCAGCAGCCCGCACTTCCGAAGAACAGGGGCGGCGGATTTTCGTCCCCCTCAACAACCTCTCCACCCCTACTACAAACACATCATATACCTATCTCCCTTGCTCTCCAACTGTCCTTGAGTGACTGGCATAACTCAACCTGCACCTCATACATCGTTACATGTACTGACCACCGTGAATTGCGGGAAATGTCACATCCTCGTCTGCGGGCCGCCGCATCCTCCTTCATCCACCGTCAATGCCGCTATAGCAACCCTCGACCTCAACCCCGAACAGCATCAGCAGCATCATCTTCGCCATTCGCTCACATCCACACATCTCACCCTCGCCTACACCCTTACAAAAATGTCTCAACATCACAACAACAACAACAAACCTCCTCATTCTCCACCACAACCCACCATCACGCCTCCGCCCGCGAACCAACCTACTACGAAGTCCTCGACATCCCAATAACCGCCTCCCAAGGCGAGATCAAAAAGTGCGTAGCGCTGCGTTGCGTTTCCTCCCCCC